>NC_063341.1:5396001-5491550 GCF_021869965.1 Rhincodon typus
CAGGTCTAGCAGCATCTGTGAAGGGAAAAACAGAGTTAACGTTTTGGTTTCCTTCACAGACGCTGCTAGACCTGCTGAGCTTTTCCAGCAACTTTGTTTTTGTTCCTGATTTACAGCATCCACAGTTCTTTCGGTTTTTATATAAATATAGCAGTATTTGCTCACACCGAAACTGAGTGGCAACTGCGCCCGCTTGCTCACTTGAAACCATGCATGCACGTGTTGCTGTGCCATGCCCAAAGTGTACACATGTGCACAAAACAGCCACGATACTGAAACAGGGTTCAGTGACAGAAAACACCTCCCAGAGGATGGCAGATCATAGATGTTGGGAGGATTGGAAAAGACTTGGCTGTGGGCGGGGGGATATTGAAGAGGCTTCTCCCTTTCTCCTCTCTTCCTGGATTTCCAAGACCCCTCCTCCGACTCCCAATCTCCACCCCAAACCCCTCCAGCCGAGTCCTGATCTCCAAGGAAACCGTGCATATGCCGAAATCACCTCCCTAGAGAATAACTGCATATTTCTCGGTGTCAGCAAATGCAGCCTATAATTATTCCAGCTACAAGAGCGGGTCAGAGGCTAGGAATGCGATGGCAGGAAACTCATCTCCTGACATCCCCAAAGCCAATCCACTACAAGTCTAAAGTTTCATGGAGTACATGCCACTTGCCAGGACAAATACCCTTCATTCAACACAGGATGCTCAACACCATCCAAGGCCATTTGAGAAGCAACCCTGTTCACTACCTTAACGTTCGCTCCCTCCACTACTGGCACAGTACAGCAACAGTGTGTATCATCTAAAATATACACTGGAACAATTCATAACCCTTTCAACAGCACAAGCCAACAAATTCTACCATCTAATAGAACTAGGATAGCAAATGCCCGAGAAGACTAACATTTGCAAGTTTCCCTCCAACTCACATACGATCCTGGCTTGGAATTATATTGCCTATTCTTCACTGTTGTCGGGTCAAAATCCTGTAACACTCTGTATGCACTTTCACCACCTGCAACACAAGGTCGCTCACCACCTTATTTGCAAGACAATTAGGGATGTATTAAAGTCTAGCCTTGCTCGTAATGCCATGAACTATTAAACATTTAAGCTTGACAGTTTTGCAACACTTAATTGTTCAATCTAAACAAGATTCATCTATACATACTGCTGGTAACAACTTCTGTACTTCCAGCACTGACTCTGTTTCCATTTTTGGGCTCAATGTGAGAATTTGCTGAGTGACAAATATAAAACATCTTTGGATCAACTGGACCTAATATAAATTAAACAAAATAACCAAAAGACTGACTCAGAGATATTCGATTCAGTGATTATAAAGGATATTCTATTCTATAATGCTTGATTAGTACTCTGGTTCTGTGATATAAATATTAAAACACTAAAAATCAAACATTATGTCATAGTTCAAAAATATATTACCTTCGAACCCACATCCCAAGGGTTTGAATGATATAGAGTCACTTTTCAGCTCAACAGCAACACATTTAGAAGAACAGGTGGTACTGTGCAAACAACCAGGGTAAAATAATATCTACTGCAGCTACAAAATGATCATAAATCTCAACATCACACAGAAGGAATTAAAACATAATTCATACTTAAATGAAGACTCAAGGATTTGTTCACATAAGCTCATTAATTGACTTTCATCTCTTTTAAACTGTGTCTGCGCAAGTAGCCTCCCTTTCTCATTAGAAAGAAACGAGTTGAAGGGTGAAGTTCCATTTTGCAGCAAGATTTTAAAAAGTGAGCCAAGTTGAAATCAATCAAAAATCATTACAAAATGCACAAACTTATGTTTTAAAGGCTGAGCTTTATAGTTGGTAGGAGACACTAAGTGACAAGAAGGATTTCTATTCTGCACTCCTGAAAACCAAGTACTGCAACAAGGTTTGATCTCAATAAAAAGAGAAAATGGGAGGTGGGGGTTGCAAAATGGGTGTGTTGTGACAGCTGCAGTGTTGGATGACTGAAAGGAAATCAAAACCAAAAGAACTGTGGATGCTGTACATCAGGAACAAAAACAGACATTTTTTTTCCTTCACAGATGCTGCCAGACCTGCTGAGCTTTCAGCAACTTCTGTTTTTTGTTCCTGAAAGGAAATCAAGATGGATACTAACCATGGCATATGGGCTGTGACACAGGCTGCAAACTGCAGGTGATAAGAATACTTCTTTTTTCCAAATTAATTCATGGAATGTGGTTATTGCTAACAAGACCACTGCCCATCTCTAACTGCCCTCGGAAAATGCATTTTGAAACATTACTGCCCATCTAATTCTCTACCACAGCACTATTAAATAGGGAGTTTCAGCACTTTTCTTGCATGGACAATGAAGGAACAATGATATATTGGCTATAGGGAGGCAGGTAAGTCGCTCAAATGCCCAGCTTTTGATCTGCTCTTTTGACGCCAGTATGTATGATCTTAACTTGATCCAATTAAGTTTCCGATTACAGTAACATCCAGAACTTTGATGGTAAGGATTCAGCAATGGTAATTTCGTTGAATGTCAGAGCAATCTGGCCAGGCCCTTACATTGAAGGTGGTCATTGCTTAGAACAGACAATCATTTGTGGAAGCCTTAATGTTATCTAGGTGTTGCTGCTTGAGGACAGACAGCTTCATTATGTGAACAGCTGCAAATGCAACAGAACAGTGTTCAATCATCATTGATGAACATTCCCAATTCTAGCCTTATAATAAAAGGGAGGCCATCAATGAGGAAGTTCAAGGTGGTTGAACCTAGGACATTTCCCTGGAGATTCCAATTAATCTCTAATCCTGGAACGTTATGCTGGTATTTGACAGCAAATGAAAGAATTTGCAAGTCTTGAATTTCTTTTATTCAAGGAAAAAAACTTGAGCAAACCAAAAAGCAAGCTTTACATGAGGAGTTCAAAATATTGAGGCTGATGTAAAAAGAAACTACCATGACTCAAAATCTTAATAAATGAAAGGCAAGGATGAAGTCAGCAGTTACATTAGGGTGCATTAAACCGCAAATCGAGAATATCACACAACAAATAACTCCTGAAAGCAAGGTTGTTGACTTGCTCGCCCTCGTTCAGACGTTTCATCACCATGCCAGGTGAAATAATCAGTGAAGCCTCCGATAAAGCGATGTTGGTATAAATTTCAAGCAGAGTAGAATAAAACATCGCTTCATCGGAGGCTCCAATGATGATTTCACCTATCACGGTGATGAAACGTCTGAACGAGAACAAGCCAGCTCGGCGAGCAAGTCAACAACCTCGCCCAGAACCTGAGCTAAGATCTTTACTTTAAAGTTTAAACACGTGAAAGCACTAGTCAAATTGGTACAATTCTAGTGGCAAAGTCTTGTTTTGATTTATTGTCACGTATATCATTATAAAATACAGCAAAAAGTGTTGTATAGTGTTGCCACTCTCCAGTGCCATCTTAAACACAGAAAAATAAACCAAAACAGAATATAAAGACAGAAAAATGAAAAATTAAAGAAGAAAAGTGTTCAACTTTCCAGTCCTTCTTGTTAAGTGCTCCGTCATGGGCCATAGGCAGAGAACCGACATCAGACCCAGAAGAAAGACCTCATTCTATTTGTATTATCACACATAAAATATAACTCCAAGGAAATGTCAATTTAAAATGTGACAGCCATTCCACTGAGTTCACAGAACAGAAAAAATGTTTTAAATGACTGCACAGAATTAAATAGTTGAGACACTCTAGTCAACCCAATACAAGCAGTCAAAAAATTTTGTCAATGAGAATAGAGATCACATATGCCCAGAGTGCAAAGAGCTCTCTCCTGAGTACATGCGGTGTTAGCTTCAAGCAGTATAAATAAGGTGAAGCCTGCTGGAGCACAACTTACAATTTCCATTCACAAACTTGTACTTCAATCCGAAATTACCTATTCTATTTACATTTCCTATAAATGCTCCAAAATACCTTTCTTGGTTATAAAGGAAATAAAATTAATAAGCGAGCGTTAAGAATGTTTAACTATTTTAGGTTTATTTTAAATTATAAAACTGTTTCTTCTTTTCAAATACAATGCAGAACTTGAACTTCTGCCAAAAGCAGATTTGTAAATAATTTCGTTGAAAGCATAGGAAGTCATAAAGAACAATGTACCTGCTAACTATGATGCTGCAAACTCTGAAAACTGTTTACCATTAAATTGTTTTGATACATCAAGAATTCTCCCTTTCAAGATGATTTAACAATGACAAGAGAAGCTGTTACTTTTTCAGATCCACGTACAACAGAAGTTCTCTTCAAAATTAGCCTTCATACATGACGTATTGTGGACGACTTCACAATTTTGACAAACAAACAATCAGATCTGAGCTCTCACAAAAAAAACATTCCTCTTACGCTGAGACAAGACAAAGCCTACAAGTTTACACTGGGATGGAGGATATAACCTGTATGTATTATTTATTTGCATATACTTAATTAATATTTTGATGGATTCATAACAACATATTCATTCTTAAGCGGATATATTATGGGGGGGGGGGGGGGCAAAGGGGGGGGGGGGGGGGGAAGTGTGTGGGGACAGTGGTACGGACCAGACCCCCGCATAGGGGGAAATGTGGGTGCTGCTAGTGTGGGGCTGGAGTGCAGGCATGGGGGTCATTCGTGAATCAGTCTG
Source organism: Rhincodon typus (assembly GCF_021869965.1). Taxonomy (NCBI): domain Eukaryota; kingdom Metazoa; phylum Chordata; class Chondrichthyes; order Orectolobiformes; family Rhincodontidae; genus Rhincodon; species Rhincodon typus. Next base: position 5,400,675 of record NC_063341.1, read on the forward strand.
ATGGCCAGGGGGGTGGCGGGGGGGGGGGGGGGGGGAGAGAGGGGGGGGGGGGTCGCGGGGAGAGTGGGGGGGGGAGGTCGCGGGGAGAGTGAGGGAGGGAGGTCGTGGGGAGAGTGAAAGGGGGGTTCCTGGGGAAAGTGAGGAAGGTGGGTGTGGGGAAAGTGAAGGGCGCGGGTTCGCGGGGTCTTTGTCCGCCACGCATTTCACACTTTCCTGATTATCCCTGCCAGCCCCTCCCCCCGACTTACGAGAAGGAAACGTCGCGTCACCTCACCGACGACATTCCCGGTGCCGGTCTCTGTCCAAAGGCCACCCTAAAGGCCTCTGCCGGTTTCGCCCGGACGTTGTTTTACTGCGTTGCCTTCAGCCTTGGGCTCCGTCCGTCCGTCTGTCTGTCTGTCGCTCGCTCACCCACCAGCTGCTTCCAGCCTCTCGCGCCCGGTCGGTTGGCGGCTCGCGCTCCGGGGCCTTGGCGGCGGCAGCGACACCTCCAGCCCTCCCCCCCACTCACTCACTCACTCACTCACTCACTCAACGTGACTGTCCCGCCGCTGCCGATCTCTTTTCACCGATCATATGGCAATGCGGTACCCGCACACCGACCTCCCTCCCTCCGAGTGCCAACAAAACCTTCACCCGCACCCGGTCCCTGATCCTGCTGCACCGACAGGAAGGGGAAACCGCTAGGGAGACAGATAACCCAACCCACCACTCAGCAGTGCGCCCGAAACATTTCCCTCAATCGTCTTCTTTGGAGCGGTGGCACAGCTGGCGTACGTTTTTTTTGGATTTCCCTCCTGTTCGCTCATATTTCTATCCCTCTAAAGGTATAACACCACTCCACCACCTTGTCCCACGTGGTATGACTGACGAGTCAAGAATAACATTTCACTGCAATGGGGACCACCGGACAAATGAACACCAATACAGTGTAATCCTACACTAAATTTCATATATTTCTATGCCAATATTTGTAATGGGAATTACCTATGCAAACCTGTCATTGTGTAATGACATACCCCGCCCCTGGTGGTGCTACAGGGATTTTAAAAAAGGGTAATAACAGGGGGTGGCAATTTTGCCTACTTTCCTTTAAAAAATGTGGACAAAGGATTTAAAAAGGGAAAGGAGGTCAGGAGGTACACAAGAAATGTGCAATGAAAGACTTTTAATATCTTGATAGTAGTCAAAACTTCTGTTACACTTTGCAAATGAAGCAAATATCGTGCTTTTGTTTCAGGTCCAGTATCCAAAGTGATGGAAAAATTCAACAGACCTTCCATCATTTGTGTAGAGAGGAACAAAATTAACATTTCAATACCAAGTTCCAAACAGTCAATTTGAAAATTTGAAACAGCCACACCGTTGCGTATAGAAATATAAAGCCAGTAGGAAAGAACAATTGCAATAACCAAGGAGAGAGTTCCAGAGTTGAAAATTTTCACAGTCGAAGACACAGCCATGAATTGTTGAACAATTATTTCGCAAACGTTTCGTTACCATGCTGGGTAACATCCTCAGTGCAGCCTCCGATGAAGCGTCGGTGTCTTTTCCCACCTGGTTTTTAAACTCTGGAGTGCGTTGAGCTGGATTGCCTCACTTCCGGTTTTCCTTCATAGTGGAACTCCACTCAATCCACTCAGCCCAAGAATTCCTCAACTCCATCAAAGACATAAGGATAGACAACGAAGAGACCCTGATATCGTTTGATGTCACTGCCCTATTTACATCAATAGACATACCACTAGCAAGGGAAACAATGATGACACTTCTGGAACAAGAGCAAGACCCCAGTGAAACCATATCCACAGACAACATGCTCAAACTACTGGACCTATGCCTCACCACCCACTTCACTTTCAACAGCCAAACATATGAACAAATCAACAGGATCCATGGGATCACCTATCTCCGGACTCATAGCAGAGGCAGTGATGCAAAGACTAGAAAGGACAGCCCTTCCACAAATCCAACCAAAACTATGGATACGCTATGTGGACGATACCTTTGTCATCATTAAATGGACCAAACTAGAGGAGACACACAAACTTATAAACAACACTGTCACTGGAATAAAATTCACCAGAGAGGAGGAGAAGAACAAACAGCTCCCGTTCCTGGACGTCATGGTAGAGCGGAATACAAATGGGGAACTGCAAACGAAAGCACACCGAAAAGCCACACACACGGACCAGGTACTGAACTTCAACAGTAACCATCCCAGCACACACAAACGAAGCTGCATGCGAACATGATTTAAACAGGCAACAACACAGAACTATCCCAAGAGGAAGAAGAATACCTCTTCCAGGTTTTCAAGGACAATGGGTATCCAAAAAACAGGGTCAGAAGATGCCTACACGAACAACATCAGGAAGATACTACATGCCCCGACACACTCATCACACTACCCTATATCAGGAACACATCGGAACTCACCACAAGACTTACGACCGCTGCGCATCAGAGTGGCACACAAGCCCACATCAACCCTGCAACAACTGCTCACCCGAACTAAAGACCCACTCCCCGCCATGGACAGGACCAATGTCATCTACAAGATCCGCTGCAGAGACTGCGAGAAACACTACATCGGACAAACAGGAAGAAAACTAACAACAAGGGTACATGAACACCAACTGGCTACAAAAAGACACGACCAATACTCACTAACTCATCTCAATCCACATGGACAAGGAGAACCACCATTTCAACTGGGACAAGCTGGGCAGAAACAGGCACGAGAATTCCTAGAAGCCTAGCACTCCACGAAGCATGCTATTCATAAACACATTGAACTCGACCCCATATACACTCCACTACAAAGGAAAACCAGAAGTGAGGCAATCCAGCTCAACGGACTCCAGAGTTTAAAAACCAGGCAGGAAAACACACCGACGCTTCATTGGAGGCTGCACTGAGGATGTTACCCAGCATGGTAACGAAACGTCTGTGAAACAAGAAACCAGCTCGGCGAGCCAACCAACCTCAACACCCACAACCCGAGCTACAAATCTACTCCAAAACCTTGTTGAACAATTAAAATGGGAAAAATGTTCAACAGACCAAATTGTCAGAGAATGAAGACTACAGGGAGGTGTAAGACTGGAGGAGTGTTTCCTACATTTAAAAGTGACTGCACTTCAAAAGTATTGGCAATAAATGCTTTGAGACATCCAATGGTTCAGGAAGGTGCAATATAAATGTACAACTTTTTAAAAAGAAGTGAGGAGGGGAGAGACTTGGATGGATTTAAAAACAAGGATAACAATTTTAAAATCAGGCTGTTTCTTAACTAATAATCAATATAGATCAGCTAGCTTAAGGGTGATTAGTGAGCAGAACTTGGCATGAGATAATGACCTCAAGTCTGTAAAAGATAGAACATGGTAACTCAGCCACATTGCAATAGTTAAGTCTATAAGTAAAAAAGGCACAGATGAGGGTTTTAGCAGCAGGTCAGCTGCAGCAAGGGCTGGGGTAGGCATTATTATACAGAAAATATGCAGTTTTAATGATGAAAGCTATGAATGCTGAAGAATAATTGTTTATGAAGAAAGAATACATGAAGGTGGAGAAGCAAAAAGAGGTAAAATGTTAGGAAAGGTAAAGAAAATAAGGGAAATAGAAAACATGGATGAGGATCCAGAGTGGCAGGTAGAATGTGCATGAGAACATGCTAAGTGACGTAGATGTGCTTACAGTATGAACAAACTGATGTCTGGGTGATATAATGGCAGACCATTGAGGTGTGAATTCCATTAGTTTAAATGTTTCCAGAAGCAATACAAGAAAGCTGTCACTGGTGACTAGCTTTCTATAGGGAGATAATTCAATCAGTGGTGCTTTAGGATGGTCTCTCAGGAGTCAAAGTTGGTGAATGTAAAAATTGTAGCAGTGGAATGCCATTGTTTCAGATGTCATCTGTCGATTGATCAGGGCAGCAGTGGGAAGTTGCATTCCAAAAACACCATTTCTAAAGCCATCAAGAAAAAAGTCTCTTGGTTGATATGCCTGAAGAAAGAAGAAACATAGCATGGTCTCCATGATCAGATTCAAATTAATTTGTGATTCCAAAACCATGGAAATCGCCACGTTTCGATATCTTCCAGTGGAGCTATGAAAACATTGTTATTTTCAAATAATTAACATCTTGCAATTTTTAAATGCTTCTTAAGAGTTAAGTTCAATATACCTAGCCTGCCTTCCCTTCTTCATCCTTTTACTTTGTTGTTTTCATTATGTCCCAGAATTTTAACCAGAAAAAAGAACAAATTTGCATTTATAAACCAACTTTCCCACATTTGGAAGATTATGAAGGACATCAAAATCAATGAGTTCCTTTTGAAACTTAAATCATTGTTTTGAAGACTAACATAAATATAAATTTATATGCAGCAAAGTATCACAAACCGTAATAAGATGAGGGACCCAGTTATTCTGTTCTGGTGATTTGAATCAAGGATTAACATTTGCCAGTTCCAATGTAACATTCCTTTCACCACTTTGATTTGATTTATTACTGTCTCATGTACCGAGGTACAGTGAAAAGTGTTGTCTTACGTCCTTTACAGACAGATCGTACTATACAAGTGCATCAGGGTAATAGAACAGAGTGCAGGATACAATGTTACAGCTGCTGAGAAGGTGCAGAGAGATCAATGTTAACATTAAAGAGGTCCATTCAAAAATGATGAGCACAGATTTAGTAAGTGACAATCTGTTTGAGGACTTGGAGAGGAAATTAAGGTTGGATATTGAACAGTAGTTTGCAAAATGATTCTTTCCCTTTTCCCTTCCTGTCTTTGGATCTCTCCTTAACTTTAATATTTGCTTCAGCAGCTTGAAGGTATATAATCAATTTTCATTATTCTTTCCATTTCCAATTTTGGTTTGGCTCTAAAATAAACAATAACTGGCACCTACATATTGTTTCTTCAAAATGTAGTTAACAACCTGAGGCAGAATATATACCAAGTGCAAGCCTAGATCAGAAATTTGTCCATTTGTACTGAGCGTAGTGGCTCAGCTTGATCCCCAGCAGTTGAATTTTTTGAGTGCCGAAAGAGAAAAATCAAAAAACATTTGTGTATGATCATCATTTGAGGATAGGCTCAGATTCTGCTTTAATTTACTCACAGTTATGATCTCAGCTGATGGCGATACTAGGCAAGTCAGATCCAAAAGAAAATCTGGTTTGATAGATCATATATTGAATTTTTACACTTGGTTAATGTAGTGGTCAGTTGCTGAAACATAATCACACAAGGCTATGAATGTTGTTTAGTAACAACATAAAAGTTTCCTACCTTAATTTCCATTTTTACAAAAAATAAAGCTATATATTTAGAGGGCAAAAAGATCTTAACACAAACATCAAAATAAAGTTTCAACCTGTTTCACAACACCATGAATCACAGACGCTAAATCCCAGAGAAATATCACTCCTATTTCAAATATTTAAATCTTAACTGACTCAAGTACTTTTCTTCCCCCCTTGGATTGTTGAGCCCAGTTTTTTTTCACAATTCCATTTTGATTCCACTGGTATGAACCCCTCATAGTTCTGATGGCATAATCTTTCTCAATTCTAACAACTTGAAGACTTCTACCAAAGTTTCCTACTTTGGAAGCTATACACTAAAACACTTCAGCTACAGTGACTGGTTTCCCCAAACTGATTTGATTCTCCTGCTAGGAGAAACTGTTCCATCTTCTGAACTAAAAGTTTAAACATTCTGAACTGATGTCAAAATGAAACCAATTGTATGGATGTGTTTCCTCTACCCATCATCAACCCAATAGGATAAACATTTTATCCATTAATCCTACAGGGGTTCTCCCAGGGATTTACTACAATTGCTTTCAAAGCATTTGAAATCCAAATTTAAAATATATATATAATACACCTTTCAACACACCACAGAGAAAAATTCACTGTCTTGGTGAACTCAGTACAAGATAATATGGATGAGGAAGGCCATCTTAGTTCATTGATCGAGGTAATCTTCAAACTCCCACATTGATACAAACAATTGTTTCTTAGATGAATTGAGGTTTCCACCTTTACTCTTCTACCCAGGAAACTACTTTGTGCATGAAAAGCTTACTAATACAAATTTTAAAGTTACCTTTTACTAAGTTGAATTTGAACATCTTTGTTGTACCCTCCTAATTTATGTCAAAGTAATTTTCAAGACTGTTTACAATCTTACACAACTCCAGATTATTTCTCAGCAGATATTTATTTACAGTTGAGAAGTCCATACTTTTCCAAACTTTTCAAACAACTGAGGTTTGAGTTCAACTTTTAAAGGTCATCCTCAGCACAATCTTCAAGGTAGATGCTTCCCTGTGCCCAGGTGACCATAACTGCACACAGAACTCAAAGTGCAGATCGACTACTACGCTGCTGTTTTTATATAATATCTGCCTGCATTTTATGCTCTGTGTTTTTGTTTATGTTTCAACACTTTATTGGCTTTCCTATTTATTGCTTTCTATTGGTTGGACATTTTTTCTGGGGTCAAGTTTCATAAGGCAGTTTGTAAAAAAACTTTATACAACCACAGGTTTACCTCCTCCCCATAACAAATACAGCAGGTGAGCTACAGAAATATCTAAGAAACAATTTTTAATTGAATGAATTAGATGGAGACAAGGGTAAACTGAGTTAACCAGGTGCTAGTGAAAAGACTCCAACTGAGATTCTTGGGAGATATCTTGACATCATACTTGCAGATTTATTCACTTTTATTACATTTTTATCCTTAAAAGCTGGATCTATTGCAGACAACACAGTAAGTTAGAAAGTTAGAATGGCCACGTATCTTGTAATGTTAATCAAAACCCAAATTAAGCATAATGATGAAAAATAAGTTGTTTCGCAAGTCTAATTCCTCTTTTTTATTACTAAGGCCTAAAAAGTTTGGATTTGGCCATCCTTGTGTTCACAGTGCAAAAATACCTGTACCTGTACCTGAACAGTAAGGCCTGAATCAGGCCTGATATTGAGTCTCTTATTCAAGTGATGACAAACTGTCACTGAATTGTGACTGATGATCAATAAGAGTCGTTGAGATGGATGAGTGGACCTTGGACCAGTGATAGGAAGGAAGGTTAGAGGGAGGCTGGATGGATGATCAGGCATCAGCGGACAGGGGTGGGTGTACCGAAACAAAACCCAATATGATAGAAACAGATTTTAGTCACCGTTATTTTGTTATTGTTACACGCATCTCACTCAACTGAAGTATTCGAGGAACCATCTTGTGTTGAACCCTTTCCAGTGGAACTAAAACAAAATTATGTGCTATTCCAGCAAAGATGATAGCATAGTCAAAACCAATCACAAAATGAAAATGTGCCAAAGTGTCATGAATGCCAACAAACTAAGGTGCTAGTGGCTCAAGCAGATTATTTTGTTAGCAATAACAGTTGACTACCCACAGAAAATATGAAGGATGTGGATGTAAAGGCTACAATGTAAAAACACTGTCATTGCCATATTAACTTCATCAATAATCTAAACTTACTTAATACTTTAGGACATTGTTCTCATAGTGTGCTAAAAATATAATATGTCAATACATTGCAACTAAATAATTGATGTATAACTGAAATAAATCAAAATGTACTGGTGACCACTGTTCTTCCAGCTGTGTTTTCTCGTCCCAAACAAAGGCCGCTTCATAAGGTCAGTGTGTTATATTCCAAAAGATAACAATATTGAAACAGAATTCAAGTTCACGCTTTTATGTGAGAGCTTTATTTCAGTTAACCACACTCCATAAAACATAACTCGAGGACTTACTATATTCCCATTTTTATACAATCAATTCAAAACCATTTGTCTCTTAATTAACATATCCATCATCTGTTCTTTCATTTCATTAGGTCTCAGGCAGATGATAAAGATTTATCTTTTTAGATGAAACAATTTATATTAAAAAAACATACGAATTGACAGATTATTGTAGTGATTGGAATAAGGTCAGCCAGGTGGACCTAATAGGGTATGATTTCTCTGACTGGGGCTGTTAACCTGGTCCAATCAGGGAGCCCTGGCTGACAGATATAAACAGGAGTGTCAGAGGTTCTGCTTACTCTAGGAACTGGCTCCATGCTAACGGAGGCAGTGTCATATACTATGCATATGTAAATAAAGGGTGACTTGGTAACGGGATACCAGCCTTCGTGGAGTTATTTCAAGTATATGTTTTTTTTTTCCTCTCTGCACGTTAAACTTCCAAGTGTCCTTTTCCCAGTTATCTCTGTCATTTTCTTAGAATTTGCTACTTTCTTTGTAAAACGATCAGGTTGCGAACTGCTTCTATACACCCATTTCAATCTGGAGATCTCTCTATTCTCTACCTTTATTGATCCTGACTTTTCTATTCACATATTCTGTTGAATATATGTTATCTTATACTGAATTCTTATTTTGTTTAGATGCCCAACCAACTCAACTATTCAATTTGACTCCTAATTCCTCCATTTCGGTTTGGAAGCCACTGCATCTTTTTGTAAGGCTTTACCGTGAGTAATAGCAATGGGGCTAACATTTTCCAAATGATATCGCTGATGCAAAGTGAGACTTGATCCATTCTGCTTGATTTCCAATTTAGTACACTTAAAAGTCCCAGAAGCCTAATGTCCAATTCTGGATTTTACTTTAAGCCTACTTATGGCAGTGTTTTCAAACTTACTGCTCACAAAAAAATCCATCACCATAAATATGCCCGAAAACTGTCCCTAATGAAACCATTGCAGGCTGTGCTTTTAATTGAAGACTACCCATACTATACTACGATATATTTGTTTAACTTCCAGAATGTACAGGACAAAGAAGCACTTCCCTCTTAAGCTGATCTCCCTGCAAAAATGCAGCTTTAATATCAGTTGATCTACACTCCCAAGCATTTGTTTCTAACAAACCAAAAACAAAATCAACGTTTCTTACTTCTCTTGCTATTGGTGAATCTATCCCTATAATTTGATGCCTCAGATCTTCTTTGAATCCCCTGTGCCAACTAGCCTTGCTTTAACCTTACAAAGTCCTATTCAGTGTGTAGCCACCTGTGTGACTGGGCTGATTGTCCCCTATCTGGCACCTTTGTGGGCACCCCAACCTCTCTCCAGTTTTGTAGTTCTTGGTGTTTGGCATCTTTTGTTAATTTGTCTTCTGTTTTTTTTTGTGGCATGCAGGTTTCCTAATCACGTGGGCTTCTGCTTCTGGTGGTATTCCTGGTTTGTACAATATTTCTCAGTTTTGTTAAAATACACCCTCTGTCTTGCCTTTATCACTTTCTGGACTGCTATTGTTGATCCCTACCCTTTCTCCTATTAATAGGATTTATTTCAACTTTAAAGCTAGAACCTATGCCAAATATAAAACTGGGTAGTTTTACGTTAAAAGCAGACCCTGTGATGTTTTACTGGAATCATAAGGGGCAGAGTTCAAGAATCTTTATGATGTATGCAGGTATTTTTATAGGTTAGGAGCAGTGAATTGTCATAAATAGACTTAAAGCAGAATTCTAAAGTGGAAGTCAATCTTTTACGTACACTAGATTTGGAAATCAAGTAGAATGGATCATTTTGCATCAGCAATCTTATTTAGAAAATAACTGGGGGCATGTTTGTCCCCAGAGACGTTGTTTGAGCTTCTATGACATTCACATGCCTTCCATCTGAATCCATGGGCGTAATCTTGCCTCTACTCCTGTACATTCATCCAGCTTTTACTTTCTCCCTGCTCTACTTCAAACAGTTGCATTTTTCCATTGACTAGTCCCTTCAGATAAATATTTGTGGTACCCACAGATGTGTGGGTACCCATTTTTGGCGGTTGTCCAGTTGGGACTAATGGCCTCATACTGACCATCAGCATTGATCTGTCCACCTTTAGACAATCTGACTTTCACTATTTTCTCGAACTCGTTCAGAATCTGCAAATTTGTAATCCATATCAAGCAAATCTTGAACACTGCACTCAAACATTCTGATTCCCATGCTGCGTAATTATTATTTTATCCATCTTTACCAATAACCTTCCAAGGTCCTCTCCATTCTTTAAGTCCCATGTAAACTATATCTCCCTGACTAAAACTGTTTTCCAATGGGCTTAGACCACAGGGTTCGTACAGTTTTTTCTGAGGCTTCAGCTTTAATGAAAGCCTTCCTGTCTGCATACACTACATTCAAACACTCCACAAAAGTAAAGCTAATTGTAGCTCATTCCCATGCTAAGAGCTGATCACTTAATACTGATGGAAGTTTAGGATTCCCACCAAAACTAATTGATATGGAATATATCTTCCCATTATCTGCAACAAATTCTTAGCATGAACAGTTCGTGTTGGAGCAGACAATAATTTACAGTTTTGCTGATATGCCAACATTTTATGAACCATTTTGTCTATTAATGTATGATTCTTTCCATATACCCCATTAGTAAAAGAGCTTTCTGCTGCTGTGTTCACAACTTTATGGTCATATTTGCAAACATATCTCTGAATTCATCAGTAAGAAATTTTGCCAGTAGTCTAAACAGGGCCCTATCCACTTTTCCATTATCTTAGCCATAGTCATTTTCTTATCTTTACTTTTTATTGTTGTTGACTGAAAAAAATTTGGTTGCCAAATCTACTAAATATAAAATTATGTTTTTTTCTTTTTCCCAAAACCTTAAATCCGTGGCCACTACCTGACTGAAATCTCTTGCTAAGGGCGTACTCAGTATAAGCCATGACAGCATCCTCCAATATTTCTTACAAATATTACATATATTACATCTCTTCTACAAGTTTATTACACTCCTCACCCCTTATTCTTGTGTATTTTATTAAAGATTTAATCTTTATCTGCATTTCCCATGGGTAATCCATCTAGCCTGCACATCCCTGGACACCATAGGCATTTTAGCATAGTCAATCAACCTAACCTACACATCTTTGGATCATGGGAGGAAACTGGAGCACCTTGAGGAAACCCACACAGACATGGGGAGAACGTGCTAACTCCGTACAGACAGTCACCCAAGATTTGAATCAAACCTGGGTCCCTGGCATTGTAAGGCAGCAGTGCTAACTACTGTGCCATCCTATATGTCTTTAAATTCTTTAGCAGAGAGCTTTGATACAAGATGCAGAGACAGATGTACAAATGTGGCCAGAAAAGTTGTGAAAAAAGCCATTTTAGCAATGGGGTTTATCAACTCTCATTATTTTCTCAAAGAACTCCAGCTGTGGTAGGATTCAAACCCATGTCCCCAAAATATTAGTTTGAGTTTCCAGATTATTAGTCCAGTATCATTACCACAATGCCACCACTTCCCCTTAATACTTTGTCCGACATTGGGTTGTCTGTTTAGGGTCTTATAAAAGACTCATGTGACTTCTTTCCCTTGCCATTCCTTAATCCCACCCAAACAGATTCCACATCACAATCTTGTGCACCTGTATGACTACTCAACTCTGCACTGGTATCTTCCTTAATTTAATATGCAACTCCACCTTCTTTCTCTTTTTGCCTATTCTTGCAGAACATTAAACCCTCAGATATTGGGTTTCCAAAGACAAGATGGTGTTGACACTGGATGATTCCTTGCGAGCTCCCTGCAGCAGAACATAGCAAGCTGTTCCCTACAGCAGATCTAATTCTAACATTTCTTATAATCATTCTTCACTTTAAACTTAAATTCTGAATCTGTAACAATTACTCTGTCCAAGTGCTTTTCTTTCCCAATCTATGATCTGTATGTCCTTGCTTACTATGTTCTGCCTGTACTGCTCGTGAACAAAGCTTTTCACTGTACTTAGGTACACGTAACAATAAATCAATCAATCAATCAATTCTTGGGCACCCTGCAACCACATCTCTGAAATCGCTATCAAGTTATATTCATTTATGTCTATTTGTGCCATCATCTCTATCTTGTTACAAATGCCACATGCATTCAGTCAAAGAGCCTTAAACTTTGACTTTTTACTGTTGTTACTTATTCTAATTTCTGCTGCTCTCTTCTGCTTATATTTTATGCCCCTCCTGTCATACTTTAATTATCATTTGCTTCTTCACTAACCTGCACCTCTGTTCTCTCATTTATTCTTGATTTTTTAAACATCCCTTAAATTGAACCATCTTCCCCGACTAATTAGTTTAAAGCCCTATTTATATGATTTGCCAGGAGACTGGTCCCAGAATGTTCAAATGAAGCCCATCCGAATGGACCAGTTCTCTCATTCCTCAGCACTAGCACCAATGACCCATAATCAGAACCCATTTCAACATAGCAATCTTTGAGCCACTTCTTAGTTCTAGACCAATTTGCATGTGGCTCAAGTAGTGATCCTAAGATTATTAACTTTGTGATTATGCTTTTTAATTTAGCTCCAAGCTGCTCATAATCCCTCAGCAGAACTTCTTTCCTAATCCTACATATGGTAACCATGTGGAGCACAAAAACTGGATCTTGCTCCCCTCTACAAATTTGTCTGCAGTTCAGAAGAAATCTCCTTAACCTTGGTACAAAATAGGCAACAGAGCCTTCAGGATTCTCTGTCTCTGCTGCAGAGAACACTACCTATTCCCCCAGTTATGCTATGTCCTATTATTGATGCATTTCTCGTTTCTCCCCTCCACTTGCACAGCACTCTGTGCTATGGAGCTTTGGTCATTTTGCTCATCCTCCCTTCAGTCTGTGCTCTCACCCACTTGGAGCAACAACCTCATTCCTTCTGGTCAAGGGCACTAGCTGGGGTTGCTAAAAGCTAAATTCTGAATCCTAACACCTGCCTCATTAACAGTCACACTTTTTGGTTGCTGACCACAGACCAAATTTTATCTAATTATTCTAAGGGGTGTGACTGCCTCCCGAAACAGAATTTCCAGATAACTCTCCACCTCCCTAATGTGTCGCAATATGCTCAGCTCAGACTCCAGCACATCAATTCAAAGCCTTATTTCCTTGAACAGCCAATGCTTGCTACAGATTTATTCACTGTGGATCACATTGGCATCTGTTTTAGTTCTCCCATACTATAGCTACAATGCATCACCTATCCAGCCACCTCTACTCTATCAAATTAATTAATTTGTATGTTAAAAATTCTTAAATGTACTCCTCAGCCTGCAAGAACATCTCCTAATTCAAACCATTTGCACTATAAAAAGAGCCAGATATGTACCCAGCAATTACATACCTGTTTTCCTATCACACATCACACCTTGGCCCTGAGAAGCAGAACCAGGTTGAAATGACTCTCTGCTGCAGGATTTTATCTCTGACACTTCTGCACTTCTCACACAGGTCCACTTTCCAGTCTGCTTCACAAGTGATGCTGTCATCCTACACAATCCACACAGTCTGCTTCACAGTGACGCTGATCTGATGCACACAAAGTCATAGACAGTCATTAAGCCCATCTGCATGGGCTCATTAAATAAGCATCATTACATAATCTCCTGCACTTTCTCTTATACCCAACATATTATTTTTATCCAAATAATTATTTGTTTTGAATACCACAATTGAACCTGCCTCTGGTACACTTTGAGGCAATGTATTCCATACCCTAACTACACATTGAGTGAAAAAGCTTTTCTTCACTGTTGCTTCTTTTGCACATTAATTAACATCTATGCCCTCTTGTTCTCATTCCTTTTGTGAACAGGAGCAGTTTCTCCCTGTTGCTCTATCTAGCCCACTAAAGATTTTAAAAATCTCTATTAGATCTCCTCCAAGTCTCCTTCTCTCCAAGGAGAACAGTCCCAACTTCTTCAATCTGTCCTCATAACTAAAGTTCCTCATCCTTGGAACATTTCTTGTAAATCATTTCTGCACTGTCTCCAAAGCATGCATATCTTTCCCATAATGTGTTGCCCAGAACAATATACAATACTCAAGCTGAGGTTAAAGAAGTGTTTTATACAAGTTCAATTTCACATCCTTGTGCTTGTACTCTATGCCCCTATTAATAAAGCCAAGAATATTGCATGCTTCAGTTACTGCACTCTCTACCTATCCTGCCACTTTCAATGATTTGTGTGCACATACGCCAAGGTCCCTCTGTTCCTGCACCCCTTTTAGAATTGTAACCCCTATTTTATATTGTCTTTCAATATTCTTCCCAGCAAAATGAATCGCCTCACACTTCAGTGCACTGAAAGTCAACTCCCACCTATCTGCCTACTCCACCAACTTGACTACAGGTATGTCTTTCTGAAATTCTACACTGTCCTCCTCAAAGTTTACAGTTCTTCTGAGTTTGTGTCATTTGCAAACTTTGAAATTGCACACCCTCCTCCAAACACCAAAATCTAGATCATTAATACATATCAGGAAAAGCAATGGTTCCAATATCAGCCCCTGGGGTACTCCACTACAGACCTTCCTCCAGCCTGAAAAATATCCATTGATGATTACTCTCTGCTTCCTGTCACTCAGCCAATTTTGTATCCATGATGCTACTGAATCTTTTATTCCCGAACCTATAACTTTCCTCACAGGTCTGTTGTGTGGCACTATCAAAGCCTTCTGAAACTCCATGTACACTGCACCAACAGCGTTACTGTCATCAAGCTTTTTTGTTACTTCCTCAAAAAACTCCAGAAATTTAGTTAAACTATGGCTTCCTCTTTAGAAATCCATACTGACTTTTCCTAAACAACTCATCTTTTTTCCATGTAACTATTAATTTTATTTGAGCCATTACCAAATCAGAGTTGAAACTATTTTGGTCTATTGTGAAGGAGGGGCAGACATGGGTCCAATCCTGTGATGGTGGAGAGACCATGGTGGCAGCCACAAAGGACAGTATTATGGACACAGGAGGAGAACCCCTGCTCCTACAAGCTCTGGAAAACTAAACACAAAGCTTCCTTTCAGGGCCTCTTTTTTTGGACTGCTTGTTGATGCAGGATTCCATATACTTTTCACATTTTGATTTCCAGAAGGTTATGACTTACGTTATGAATTAAATTGAATGTTGTGGCTATTCAGGGTATGAGTTAGAAATTGGCTGGAGAATAGAAAACAATAAGCACAAATTACATTAATTATATCAGGATTATGAGAAGAATGGAATTGGATGTTTCCAGGCTTGATGCTGGAACTCCCAATTATCAATAGTTTAAAGCATTTGAATGCAGATGCACAATTCCAATCCAAATTGTTTATATGAGGAGGACCAGTGTAATCAGAGGATGCAGCTCACAGAAAATGCAGCATGAGTTCAGCATCACCTCCTTGCCTATGTACTCTATGCCCCTATTAATAAAGCCAAGAATGCTGTATCACTTATCGTGCTCTGTATCTGTTCTGCCGCTTTCAGCGAATCACACACATACACACTCAGAACCCTCTGTTCCTGCACGCCCTTCAGAATTACCCCGTATTTTATATTGTTTGAGCATGACCTGGACAAAGCAGAACAAAGATAGAATCATAGGATCCCTGCAGCACAGCAAAAGGACATTTGGCTCATCAGGTCTGCACCAATCCTCCGAAGAACATCCTACAAAGACCCAACCCCCCACCCTATCCCCATAACCCTGCATTTATGGTAGCTAACCCACCTAACCTGCACATCTTTGGAATGTGGGTGGAAACTAGAGCACCCAGAGGAAACCCAAGCAGACAGAGGGAGAACATGTAAAACTTTGGCACACCTCAAGTAGGGATCTTGGGGTTCAGTCCATAGCTCCCTGAAAGTGGTAACTCAAGTAGATAGGGTGGTAAAGAAGGTATAGGGCATGCTTGTCTTTATTGGTAGGGGAGTTGAGTACAAGAGTCAGGATGTCATATTGCAGCTTCATAAGACTTTAGTTAGGCCACACTTAGAGTATTGTGTTCAATTCTGATTGTCACATTATAGGAAGGATGTAGATGCTTTGGAGAGGGTGCAGAAAAGGTTTACCAGAATGTTGCCTGGATTAGAGGGTTTGAGCTATTAGGAGAGGCTAGTAAAACTTGGGTTGTTTTCTTTGGAGCAGCGGAGACTTGATAGAAGTCTATAAAATTAAGAGATGCATAGATAGGGTTGACAGACAGGATCTTTTTTCCCAGAATTGAAATGTCTAATACTAGGGGGCATGCATTTAAGGTGAAGGGGAAAATTCAAAGGAGATATGATGGGCAAGTTCTTTCACACAGAGAGTGGTAGGAGTCTGGAACGAGCTGCCAGGGATGGTGGTGGAGGCATTTAAGGGACTTTGAGATAAGCACATAAATATTCAAGGAATGGAGGGATATAGACCATGGACAGGCAGAGGGATTAGTTTAATTTGGTGTCACGTTTGGCACAACATTCTGGGCTGAAGGGCCCGTTCCTGTGCTGTACTGTTCTAATTTCTATGTTTAACTCCACACAGACAGTCACCCAAGGCTGGAATCAAACCCGGATCCCTGACTCTGTGAGGCAGCAGGGCTAACCACTGAGCCGCTGTGCCACCAATAGATGAAGATTAATAGATGAAGATGACTTTACAAATTGATGATATAATCAGAATGGAAAATTAACAAACAGCCCATGCATGGGTAGAAATAGTTGAGCGTGACATTAAAAAATTCCCAAGATCTGACTCAACTTGACACTAAAACATGTCTAACTAGCAGAGTTACCTGTGTGCTTTCCATTCTCAACGTGCATTTTAAATAAGCCAGGTGAGGCTTCCTGAGGCAGACCTTGGGCTACAGTGTGTATGTGTGTGTGGGAAAGATTATGGCAAATCACAATGACATTGGAAACAGATCAACTGGTGACCGCCCACCATTTTCTGCACTCTACCACCACACTTTTGCCAGACAGGAAGTCTCACAATCTTCCCTAGCACTACAGTTCACAGATTCTTTTGTCAGCGTCCACTAAACCAGCAATGCACAAACAGCCATGACTGCATGGTCAGTCATTGTTTCGTGGTATTATTTCTTGAGGGAAGAATATTGGCTGGAACAGTAGGAGGACCCCTTATAGGGCATTGCTGAGGGCACACCTGGAATATTGTGTGCACTTTTGGTCTCCTTATCTGAGGAAGGATGTTCCTGCTATGGAGGGAGTCCAGCAAAGATTTACCAAATTGATTCCTGGGATGGCAGGACTGACGTATGAGGAGAGATTCAGTTGGTTAGGATTGTATTCAATGGAGTTTGGAAGAATGAGGGGCCTTTCATAGAAACCTATAAAATTTTAATGAGACTAGATATGGTAAATGTGGGAAGGATTTTCAATGGTGGGGGAGTCCAGACAAGGAATCATAGTTGAAGTATAAGGGGTAAACCTTTTAGGACTGAGGAAGAGAAATTTCTTCACCCAGAGTGTGGTAAGCCTGTGGAATTCACACCACAGAAAGTGGTGGAGGCCAAAATATTTTGTGTTTGAATGAAGAGGTATATATAGCTTTTGTGGTTTAAGGGATCAAGGGATATGGAGGAAGGACGAGATTAGGGTATTGAGCTTGATGATCAGCCATAATCATTATGAGTGGTGGAGCAGGATCAAAGAGGTGAATGGCCTATTCCTGCTCCTACCTTCTCTGTTTCTAAGTTCTTCAAAAATATTCACCTGAGACCCTGGATAGACAGGCAGGATCAAAAGATTGCACCTCCAGGACTGTAGTACTGACCTGAAGAGGCTATAAAACCACACTGCGTTGGACCCAGATGTTAAGATGTCATTATTTCCAAATATAACAAAATCTTCGTGTACATGCAGGTTTTCTGAAAAGCTTTTACTTTTCTAGCTTTAATTTATTTAATGAACCAAGATCTCTCAAAAAGTAGAAAGGTGCGCACTGAAAATATTAGAAAACTGTTTTGCGACCTCAATCTTGAAGCATTTTCAAATGATGTAACCTGGAGCCACGACTATTTCTGTTTCAGAGGTTGGATGAGTCAATTGTTCCCCACCTTTACCAATGCCACTGTAAGCTGTTGGATGATTTAAAACTATCACTAGAGTCTCCTTCAATCTCTAGCTCATTATATGAGGTAGGCTGGGGAATTAATGAATATCCTATCATGAACTTTCCTTTGGAAATTAATTCTAAAAGGATGCTGATTCTCATGTTGATTTTTAAATCTAAGATTATAGTGAGGTAAAGAAAGGACAGCAACCCCAATATTTGGTATTAGTCCCCAATAGGTTTTCCACCTGCTGCTCAAACCTGCAGAGCAGACTGTGTCATAGTCTTGTACTGATGATTCCTTACAGGGTTACACCAGCAGTAGACAAAGGCGAACAGAAATTGGGTGCAGCACTACAATCTGGGAACAGCAATGGAACAGACACCCAAGTGCTCTCCAGTGTGCTTTGAAGCATCACCTAGTCAGTGCATGATGGGGCACCAACAATATAATGTAGGGGAGGATCAAATAAGAAAATTTTAAGAATATATATTCTTTAAAAAATCACAACTTTCATTAAAATTACTTGACAACAGTTTAACTGCAGTAAAGGGAAGGTTATCACCATTTCCCATCTTAGCAAAGCAATGGAAACAGATGTCCAGCCAATGGATTAGCTTCAGAAAAAAGCCAGGAATGTGACAGGGGAACACAATAAGTAATTTGCATTTATATAACACCTTTAGAGCAGCAAAAACATCCCAAGACATTTGAATATCAGTTAAAATCCATTCAATATAGAATACTAGTTTTCTAAAACAATATTGTCCAACATTTAGTACTGCAGACTATTCGAGGGATTGAAGAAATTTGATGGGCTAGGCCGCCATCTAGTGGTTATCTATGGAAAATACAAACAGATTTTTTTTTAAACTCCAATCACCTTGATTAAATCTCGTTTTGATCTTTATTTTGTTCTGCAGTCTTTTGGTATATCAATGAACAGTGCTAATAACTGATATCCAAAGACGACATTCCAGCCACATTATCCCACTCTCACGATGCTAAACTGCTTGAGAAGGTACAGTAAGAGGCTCTCTACATAGCATCGATATAACTCACTGCAAGCTCCTTTTTGGAGCATTTCGTCAGCCATTTCCCTTGCCCTTGCAGCATACTTACATTGCCAAAGGCAATTTGGGAGGAATGTAGAATAAGCTGTCAATGTGTTATTGTCCAAGACATATTTAAATCTAATTAATTCCTCACAAGGAATTAGTTCCACAGTTACCACATGGCCTCCAAAACTGCAACCAAATACCCATTATTTGTGTGTGAAGCCTGACAATAAATTTGCAGGCCATTTGCAAATTAGGTAAAAACCAAAAGAACTGCGGATGCTGTAAATCAGGAACAAAAACAGAAGTTGCTGGAAAAGCTTAGCAGGTCAGGCAGCATCCAGTCCTACTCTCTGATAGATGGGGAGGGAGAGAGAGGGAGAGGGAGAGATTATTGATGATCAGGTAGTAATTATTGATGAGCATTTAATATCCCTTCAACCATACTTTGGCAAGGAATTAAAGCACCAAGTGCTGATCATCCATCCCCCATGTGTTCACTGATCTATATCAGCTCCTGATCACACAAGCCTCAATTTTAAAGTATCACCCCTCTCTATCTGCATAACCTCCCCCAATCTCTGGAATCTCAATACCCATTCAATCACACCAGCACTGACAGCCACATTTTCAGCTGCCTACCGACTAAGCTCTGGAAATCACTCCCTCAGCCTCTCCACCTCCCTCTCATCCTTTATGTAGCGTCTGCCTCTTTCACCTATCTACAATTAGTCGCCTATCCTAATTTGACACATACATTAGCATCATTTGTCTTATAATGCTCCTGTGAAGTGCCTTCTATTATTCACTTGTGGAATGCATTGGCCAGCATTTATTGCCTGTCTCTAGTTGCTGTTGAAGAGGTGGTTTGAGCTGTTTTATAGCATTACAAGCACTACATAAATGGCAAGGTGAAAATTCCAGCAGTGTTGTTAATAATCCTTGATAGAATTGAGATTCTTGACAGAGACTGTATAACCACAACTTAGTACTGAAATCCTGAGCATTTTCAAACACAACAGCTAAATTCAACACCTCCAAAGTGAAAGCAGTTAAGTGGTGTACTGAGGCACACTTTATTTTACAAGCTCACCACTTCATAGGTTGAGTAACCACTTTTAGCTGGATGGCTAACACAAAGCAGAGCAGTCACTGAATTGGCCCCAAGGAACAACAAGTGTGTCCAGCTTGATGTGCTCTTATGCAACTAAGTTTTGGAAATGCTAATCAGAATAAACCGATGAACCACGGATGTCTAGGAATACTCAGGACTGGATAAAAATGAAAAGAGACGTATAACAGGTACAAAAGGAACAAAACAACAGAGGCCCTGGAGGAGTACGGGGGGGGGAGCTCAAGAAAGCAATAAGGAAAGCAGGGGGCATAACAAAATGCTGGCAGACAAGATTAGGGAAAATCCCGCTGTATTCTACAAGTACATCAAGAGGAAGAGGGAAGCCAGAGAAAGAGCAGGGCCTATTAGTGACAATTGGGGCAATCTATGCGTGAAGGCGGAGTACGTCGGTAGAGTGTTAAATGAGTACTTCATTTCTGTCTTTGATTGGGACAGGCAGTTTGAAAATACAGAATTCAAGAAGTCGGACAGTGAAGTTCTTGAGCAGATTGATATAAGAAGCGAGGAGGTATTGGAGGTTTTGGCAGATTAAAGGTGGACAAATCCCCAGGCCGGATGAATTGTATCACATGTTGTTGTGTGAGGTGAGGGAGGAAATTACAGGGGCTCTAATTCAATTTTGTAAATTGTATCTGGCCACAGGGAGGTGCCAGAAGATTGGTGAACTGCTAATGTAGCTCCACTTTACAAGAAGGGTGGTAGAAATTGACCTAGGAACTATAGACCAGTGAGTATAACCTCAGAGTTAGGGAAACTATCGGAGGAAATAGTAAAGGAGAAAATTGATATCCTGTTAAAGAGGTAAAGTTTGATCAGGGATATTCAGCATTGGTTTTGTCATGGGAGGTTGTAGTGGTTGTAATGAGATCAGCCAGGTGGACCTCACGAAATGAGTTCCCTGATTGGGGCTGTTAATCTGATCCAATCAGGTAGCCTTGGACGACAGATATAAACAAAACTGTCAGAGGTTCTGCTCACTCTGAGAACGCTGGATCAGTGTCAAGGACTCTCCACACATAAATAAAGGGTAACGTGGTGATGAGATACTGGCCTCTGTGGAGTTATTACAGTGCTGATGAAAGAAAAGCATGCTCCTGAAAAAATGCACTCAGTCGGTGTCCTGGAGTTTTTTTATTATAGAATTCCTACAGTGTGGAAACAGGCCCTTTGGCCCAACTAGTCCACATCGACCCTCAGAGCATCCCACCCAGACCCATCCCCCTATGATCCACTGAATCTACACAGCCCTGGGCACTATGGGCAATTTAGCATAGCCAATCCACCTAGCATGCACATCTTTGGACTGTGGGAGGAAACCGGAGCACCCGGAGGAAACCCACGCAGACACGAGGAGAATGTGCAAACTCCACACAGACAGTCGCCCGATTATGGTAAGCCATAATGACATAATGCCGTTATTTGGGATGCTTGACTCATTCAGTTGAAGACTGGGCATAGCATGTGGAAAGAATGTGTTATTTTTTCCAGGTAGATGCAAAGCAATGACTAAATCTCCAGATAAATTGTGTACCTGCAGCTTTCTCTGTTATTTGGAGACTAAGTTTCCCGAAGGCACAAGATACAAAAACCTTTCAAGAGTTGACAGATTTAGTTAAGGAATATTACTGGAGGACAACATGCCCCCATCTACATCAACGGAATTGAGGTTGAGAGGGTAGAGACTGTCAAGTTCCTCAGAGTGATGATAACCGGCAACCTGTCCTGGACTTCCCATGTAGATGTGACAGTCAAGAAGGCACAATACCTCTTCTTCCTCAGGCAGCTCAGGAAATTTGGCATGTCCATAAGGACCCTCACCAAATTCTACAGACGCAGCACTGAAAGCATACTGTCCAGGTGCGAAACAGCCTGGCATGGCAACTGCTCTGCCCAGGACCATAAAACTACAGAAAGTGGTGTGTACAGCCCAGACTATCACGGAAGCTAACCTTCCATCCGTGGACTCCATTTACACTGTTCACTGCCATGGAAAGGCGGCCAACATCAAAGACCCATCGCACCCTAGTAATGCTCTCCTACAACCTCTTCTGTCAGACAGAAGATACAGAAGCCTGAACACATGCATCAGCAAGTTCAGGAACAGCTTTCTCCTGGCCGTTATTAGACTGATGAATGTACTATTGGAATATTGTGTTCCAGTTCTGGTCACCTCATTACAGGAAAGATATGGAAGCTTTAGAGAGCGTGCAGAGGTGATTTACCAGGATGTTGTCTGGACTGGAGGGCAGGTCTTAGGGGAAAGGTTGAGGGAGCTAGGGCTTTTTTCATTGGAGCAAAGAAGGATGAGAGGTGACTTGATAGAGGTTTACAAGATGATGAGAGGCATAGATAGAGTGGATAGTCAGAGGGCGGAAATGACTATTACGAGGGGGCATAATATTAAGGTGATTGGAGGAAGGTATAGGGAAGATGTCAGAGGTAGGTTCTTCACACAGAGGGTGGTGCGTGTGTGGAATGCACTGCCGGCAGTGGTAGTGGAATCAGATACTTTAGAGACTTTTAAGCGACTCTTGGATAGGCACATGGAGGATAGTAAAATTTAGGGTATGCAGGGTAGATTGACCTTAGCAGGATAATAGGTCGCCATACCATCATGGGCCGAAGGGCCTGTACTGTGCTGTACTGTCCTATGTTCTATATCTGAACAGAGGGACTCTAAGTCAGCCCATAGCAAAACCCCAAAACAAAACCAAGCCTTGGCCAAATGTTTAAAATTTTCTTCAGGATCCTGGCCAGCAAGCCATTGTACTTGCTTCTGGTATGCAAACTAGGGACAGCAAAAGAGTCTAGACCTAAATTGAGTAACAGAACTCATAGGCCGGTATCCAGGAGAGTACATGGAAAATCCACTTGCGTCTGGTTTGAAACAGTTAAATGGCTTAGCAACATGCAAATCAGAACTAATCGAAATAAATGTCTGGTTAAATGGTCACCTGGTTTTAATGGAGGACAATACCAGCATGGCCATTTCTGTGATCACACCAAGCAAGATCTGGTGTTGATATGCGATGCCTCTCTGTATGGCATTGGGGTAGCAATGGGGTGGCCCAATGCAGAGGATCACCCAATAGTTTTTAACAAAATTCTGCTCTGGACTCCAACCTTTAAATTTGTGCAAGCCAGCAGCTAGACTGAGAGCCTATACTAGGGAAACTTTACACATAAGCTTACAATTTTGGTTGTGGTCTATTATGCGATGTAGCTGGTTCAGTTACCACTAACTGCAGTAAAAGGCTTGGACCCAAGCTTGATGGGGCGAAATTGGTTGAGAAAGATTCAGCTAGATTGGCTCGACATTTCTTGCTCTGGCTGCCTGAGTGAAGTCCTAATTAAATACTTGGAAGTTTTATAGGAAGGTCCAGGGATTATCAAAGGAGCTAAGGCCTCCTTGCATGTTGACCATGGAGCAATTCCACAATTCTGCAAAGACTGTCCAGCGCCAATTGCCTTACGGGCAAAAGTAGAGGCAGATGTCAGAAGGCTCGAAAGCAAAGTTTGCGGAATGGGCAGTACCAGTCTTACCAATTGTAAAGCCCGACTGTTCGGTTTGCCTTTGTGGGGATTTTAAACAAATGATAAACTGCTTTTCACAGCTGGATAAATATGCAGTCCCTCGCATAGAGGATTTATATGCAAAGCTGGCAGGGAGGATGCCCATCACAAAGCTGGACATGAGCTATGCATACTTGCAATTGCAGTTAGATGAGGATTCCCAGAAGTATGCTAGAATTAATACCTATAAGGGACTGCCATTTGGAATATTGTCAGTTCATGCAACCTTTTAGCCGATGATGAAGAACATTTTACAAGGTCAACCCCAGGTTGCCATTTATCTAGATGACATGCTAATAACAAAAACAGTAAGGAACACTTAGAGAAATTAGACATAGTCCTTTGATATTTCTCCCAGGCGGGCATATGCCTTGGAAGGAAAAATGTATGTTGTAGGCACCCGAAGTGACTCACCTGGGATACAGAGTTGACAAGACCGGGTTACACCCATTGGAAGATAAAGTGAAGGTGATCAAAGGTGCCCCAGCTCCCACGTCTGTACCTGGAGCTTTGGTCTTTCCTTGGTTGATGAATTATTATGGCAAGTTCATACATAGCCTGGTTTCCATCCTGGCACCTTTGCATCAAATCTTAAAAGGGTCAGCCTTGGAAATGGTTGCAAAGCCAAGCCATAGCTTTCAGGGAAGTGAAGAAACAGCTATCATCCTCTAAGGTGTTGACATAGTATGACCCCAAGCGAGATCTGGTATTGATATGCGATGCCTCACCATATGGTGGTAGAGTAGCAATAGCTCATAGGTGGCCCAATGCAGAGGGACACCTAATAGTGTATGCATCCAGGGCTTTTGCTAATGTAGTGTGTAAATACACCCAGATAGAGAACAAAGTTTGGCAGTCATATTTGGAATCAGGAAGTTCCTCCAATACCTCTTACGGACATAAATTAGGAATAATAATGGACCACAAACCCCTGCTAGGGCTACTTAAACAGGACAAGGCAGTGCTGCCTGTAACTTCAGGCCAAATTCTGCAGTAGGTTCTAATACTAAGTGCATATAATTACAGGTTAGAACACCATCTAGGAGGCCAAGTAACAACTGTGGAGGCATTGAGCCATCTCTCACTGGCAGATACGCTGGCGGTGGTGTGACAATTTAAAATTTTCTGGACAAGCTTCCACTCACAGTTGACAATATCAGAATTTGAATGCAGAAAGATCGAGTCCCAGCAAAACTGAAACAGCTGGTGGTGATGGGGGAAACCAAAGGGCGGTCACAACCAGATACTAGCTGAACTCCACCAGGGTCATACAGGAGTTTCCAAAGTGAAGATGCTGGCATGAAGTTATGGCTAGTGCCAGGATGGGAGGCAGACATAGCTGTCTTGGAGGGGCAGTGCCCATAGTGCCAACAAGGACAAAAATTACCACTAGCAGCTTCTCCAAATTTGTGGAAATAGCTGGGTAAACCCTAGACTCGCTTGCTTACATGTTGACTATGCAGGTTCTTTCATGGGCTCAATGTTCTTAGTCATTATGGATGCCCACTCAAAGTGGTTGGACATGCTTAGACTTCATTCAAACACCAGGATGATGATAGAAAAACTGAGCAGCTTTTGCAATACACAGACTGCCAGAATTGTTGGTCACAGATAATGTGCCATTGTTTACCATCAGGGAATTTGAGTATCTCCTAGAGTCGAATGACGTAGGACGACTCCATACCATCCATCATCCAATGGTCCAGCAGAACCTTGAAGGCAGGCTTAAAGAAACAGCCTACAGCTTCAATAGACACCAAATTGACCTGGTTCCTATTTGTTTATAGGACTACATCTTATGCAACTACAGGAATAGCTAATGGGGTGAAGACTCTGCACCCAGTCAAATTTAATCATCCCGGACTTGGGGGTGGAGATGGAGGGAGGTGAAACAGCATCAGGAACACCAGTAATGAACTCCAGACTCCGCTAAGTGAGAGAGACCGTTTACTTCAGTTACAAAGTTTGGTGTAGGAACCACAGGAATGGGCCTGCATGGGTAAGAGGCACTGTCGACGCAAATTCAGATTGTGTGACGTACAAAGTTAAGGTAGGTGCGATGGTCCTGAGCAAGCATGTGGACCATATGAAAGCTGCAAACTCACAAATGATGTGGGAGCAAAACATGCCTAGGTCATCGGTGCCAAGCCAGAGCCCGTGGGTTTTCCCTCTCTGTCGAGTATTGAAGATACTTTGGAATCTAAGATGGGCGCAGCGATGTCACTGCCTCGACATCTTTGCCGCAAGAAGGGAAGAATGAATTTCTTCCGAGACTCTCCAGGCTCAAGAGGCAAGCTACTGTGTGTTACACGTCGCCTGTATCAGAGGCAGAGTTCGAGGAACCAATGACTTGGTGCTAAAATATCTCAGGAGCTACAAAAAAAAGGCCTCTATCCTCTAATTCTGAGGGGAAGGGATATAATGATTGTAATGAGATCAACCAGGCAGACTTCATAGAATGAGTTCCTAGATTAGCAGGCTCATCGGGGAGTCCTGGCTGACAGATATATACAGGAGTGTTAGAGGTCTGTTCACTGTGAGAGCTGGCTTTGAGGATGCTGGATCAGTGTCAACGAGTCTCTACATGTAAATAAAGGGTAACTCGTGATGGGATACCAGCTTCTGTGGAGTTATTTCAGAGGTCATGCCTAACAAATCTACTGGGATTTTCTGAGGAATTGACCAAGTGTTTGGATGAGGGTAGGGCAGTTGGTATGGATTTAACCTCCGACAAGGTTCCTCATGGGAAATTGATAAAAGAGGTAAAAGCTCATGGGATTCAGGATAACTTAGCAAAATTGGCTTAGTTATTGGAGACAGAGGGTGGGAAGGCTATTTGTGTGGCTGAAACTCAATCTACAATGGTGCACCACAGAGATCAGTGCTGGGTCCCTTATTGTTTGTGATATTCATAGGTGATGTAGAGGAGAAAGTGGGAGGGATGATAAACATGTTTGTAGGTGACAGAAAGACTGTATGTGTGGTTGACAGTGAGGAGGTTGGGTTACAGGAAGATATAAATAGATTGATCAGATGAACAGAACAATGGCTGATAGAATTTAACTCTGATAAGTAAGTGTAAGGTGATGCACTTTGAAGAACATAAGAACATAAGAACTAGGAGCAGGAGTAGGCCATCTGGCCCTTTGAGCCTACTCCGCCATTCAATAAGATCATGGCTGATCCTTTCGTGGACTCAGATCCACTTACCCGCGTTCTCACCGTATCCCTTAATTCCTTTATTGTTCAAAAACATATCTACCTTTTTTTTAAAAGCGTTTACTGAAGTAGCGTCAACTACTTCACTGGGCAAGGAATTCCATAGATTAACAACCCTCTGGGTGAAGAAATTCCTTCTCAGTTCAGTCCTAAATCTGCTCCCTCTAATCTTGAGGCTATGCCCTCTTGTCCTAGCTTCACCTGCCAGTGGAAACATCCTCTCTACTTCTTTCTTATCTATTCCCTTCATAATTTTATATGTTTCTATAAGATCCCCCCTCAATCTTCTGAATTCCAATGAATATAATCCCAATCTACTCAGTCTCTCCTCATAAGCCAACCCCCTCAACTCTGGAATCAACCTAGTGAACCTTCTTTGCACCCCCTCCAGTGCCAGTACAAGACAAGACAAGACAAGACAAGCGAGTACTCACTGAATGGCAAGGCACTAGGGAGCATGAGGAACAGAGAGATCTTGGGGTGCTTGTCCACATACCCCTGAAGGTGGCAGGACAGGTTAATACTGTGGTTAAGAAGACTTACAGAAGATTGCCTTTGTCAGCCATGGCACAGATTATGAGCAAGGAGGTTATGTTGGATCTGTAAAGAACTTTGGTTAGGCCGAAGTTAGAGTAGTGTGTGTGGTCTGGACACCAAACTATAGGATGAACATGATTGCACTAGAGGAGGTGCAAAGGAGTCCACCAGGATGTTGCCTGGGATGGAATCATTTCAGCAATGGAGAAAGCCTGTATAATTTGAGTTGGTTTCCTTTGGAGCAGAGAAGCTTGAGGGGGTCTTGGCAGAAGTGTATAAGATTGAGGGGCATGGACAGGATGAATAGAAAACAGCTGTTCCCTTAATTGAAGGATCAATATAAGGAGGCATAACTTTAAAACAAAAGGCAGGAGGTTTAGAAGAGATTTAAGAAAATACTTACTCACCCAGAAGGTAGTGGGGATCTGGAATGCACTGCCTCAGAGGGTAGTTGAGGGAAACCTGACAAACTTTAAAAAGTATTTGGATGGGCACTTGAAATGTCATAACGTTCAAGGTTATAAGCCTAGTGCAAGAACGTTGGATTAGTATAGATAGAAGTATATGTTTGGAGGTATAGAGTGGATGGGCTGAAGGGTCTCTTCTGTACTATATGATTCAATAGTTTAGTTAATCCATCATGAATTAATTAATCTGAGAATTAATAATGAATCCATTCACTAATTTGAAGAAGGGTTAATCCTGCTTTCTCTCCACAGATGCTGCCAGACCTGCAGAGTTTCTCCAGCAATTTCTATTTTTGTCCTATCTACAAAATGCGCTGCAGCAGTTGGTAAGGCTCATCTGACAGCACCTTCCAGACTTTCAACCTCAACCACCTTGAAGGACAAAGGCAACATGTGAAAGGGTACACTACCACCTTCAAGTATCCCTCCAAATCAACCACTATCCTGGCTTGGAACAAATGCCATTACTTCACTGTCACTGATTAAAACCCTGGAACTACTTTCCTAACAACACTGTGGGTGTACCTACACTACAAGGACTACAATGATTTAAGACAGCTGCTCATGAGCCTCTTGATGTATGACAGTTGTGGTCTTTTAGAAAGTGTAACATTGCATCAAAGATTGGTCAAATGTATAAATAAAGTACTGATCAAAGCTTCCAAATATGACATCAACCTTGTTTCTTTCTCTTAAGAGACTGATGGACCTGTTGTATATTTGTAGAGTTATCTAAACTTTTTTTGCATTACAATTTTAGTGTCATCAACAGCACTGAGAAGAAAGAAACAAAGTTAGACAGTGAAAAATATCCAAGACCTTCAATACATGTTTAAGCATAATGGTGTCCACAAATATGTCATTGCTCACACTTCCACGTTCAACAATCAGTGTCTATTCTCAGATTTTTCAGCAACTGCAATATTTTTTGGTTTCTGTTCAGTCATAGAGTCATACAGCACAGAAACAGACCCTTTCGTCCAACTCGTCCATGCAGACTAAATTTCCCAAATTAAACCAGTCCCACTTGCCTGCATTTGGCCACTAAACCTCTCCTATTTATATACCTATTCAAAATGTCTTTTAAATGTTGTAACTGTATCTGCATCTACCACATCCTCTGGCAGTTCATTCTACATACGAACCACCCACTGTGTTTAAAAAGTTGCTCCTTAGGTCCCTTTTAAATCTTTCTCCTCTCTCCCAATTATTTAGCAGGTACTTTGTTGCACAGGGAGCAGTAGCCAGGTTTATTAATTTGCAGATTGGTCAGCAGCTTCCAGTGATCTCACCAGATTCAAATCCAGAGGCTGTTGTAGGGATTTGACTATTCCTTCAAGAGCTGTTTGAGAATGGTACCTCACTGTCTGGCATCAACATGATGTCCCCCATATTTACTTTGCGGATACCAGAAATTCACCAGAAAAAGTCAGTGCTTGTTCATTCAAATATAAGTACCCTTTTAATAACGTAAGTCATAACTATCATCAAACAACATCTCTGGCACTAAAAATTAACTTATACAAGTCTGGAATCTAATTTCTTCACAATTGATTAATGTTGAAGATTTTAAAAAATCTTTTAAAAAATTTTAAAGATGATTCCTTCCTGCCTTCTATTTTTCTCTAATTTGCTTTCTGTACCAAATTTAGTATTGAATTCAATATTTTTACTGACACATTTTGTTGGTTCATTACTCATTAACACTTCTTTTGATTTGTTTGATTAAAGAGATGAACATGTCCTGTTCAGACAAGCTCCAGCTGCCTTGTAGAAGGTGCAGCCTTTTTAAATGATTGATTGAAAGATATATCTGTATAAAAGCCCATAGTAAATCTTTAGTCAAAGACAAGCCTGCCATTTGTTCACTGTTGGAATAAATACGAGTTCAATCATTTGGATAACAGCCCAAGATAGGTCTATCAATCAACAAGTTGAATATTTCTTCTGACCAACTTCATGAAGAAACATGCCAGAGAAGCTGTCCTTACCACATACCCCTAACTCATCTTCAGCACCATTCACAGGCAAATTGAAGCACTCTATTCAATGAAGACTGTTTAAGTTCATTTTGAAAATATTGTTACCAATTCAATGAAGCTGAACATGAGCTATTTTCCTCACTCATCTCCCACAGGCTTATACTGGGTTGCATAGAATGGGGTCAACTTACTACAGTATTTCGCCCAAGTTGTCATACCATGCAACAGCCTTGATAGCAAGCACTAGAAACTTCTCAACTTTGGCTAGCACTGCAAGCAAGTCTGACTCAGTTCACATCCAACATTTGCAAAAGAGGTGCTTTCCACTAGCAGTTACTCTATTGCACTCAGTTGTAGGAAAGTGCTTTGACTCCAATTAGCTCATAGACTGCAAGATTTAACTAGAGATCTACCTGATCAGTATGGTTTGGCTGGAAGGCTTGTTAATAGATTTTCTTTTCAGACACAGTGACATTAGTGGATCATGCCAAAGACAATGAATGGAAAACTGAATTACATCATCGTGCCAGAGATTAATGATCATTCTCAATGTTAATTGCCAATCCAGCACATCATCTTACAAATCATTTTGTAGGTATCAAAGCTTTTCTATGTGAAACATCTGTATGAGATGTATCTATTGGAGCATAAAACGGGCAAAATATTCCAAAAGTAGCTAGCAATGCAGTTACAATTTTAAAAGTTGCATTAATGAAATAAAGTTGGATGACTAAACAAAAAAATTCATCCCAGCCTGGAGAGAATTTTTGAAAGGAAATAGTCTTGTCAAAATATAATTGAAAAGTAAAAGTACAAACAAGACAAAAAATCTTTGCTTGTTAGGATGCTAACATACAAAGAATAGGTTGCATTACAGTTTTCTATCCACTCGAGCAATAGCTACCACAGTTTAAGGCCACCTTAAGTTTAAATTATTAGTTTTATTCAGCAGGGGTCTGAGCTTTGTAGTTTACAAAGGAAACAAATGCAGATGCCTGTGGTTTTTAATTCTATTGAGGATAGAAGATGGAGATGGAGTCACATGTTTAAAAACATATTACAAGACATAAAGTTGAAGAAAATGGTTAAATACTTGAGAAATGAGAAAATGTGCTGCACGAGTTTTTCCATATTACCTGCCAGTGTGTTTTAGTGACTTCCAGATGGAGTCCAGTTTAATTATGTTATATTCTTCAATGAGTTTCAGCATAAGAGGAAAATCACTAAGGTTAGATTTAAAATTTATTTTACGTAAACATTTTGTCAGGCATAATAAAAAAAAAAATAGCTCGAACTACAACTGGTTTGAGAGAGAAACTTGGCAGGTCTTTATGAGTGCCTTTAATCAGACTTTTTTTCTTGTGGAAAACAGTGGTAAGGTGGCTGGAATGCAGGGCTGCAAAACTAAGGTCAAGGCTGCTGTCTCTGCACATTAACATCTTGCCTATCATTATGGTTATGGGAGTGGGGAATTGAAATGTGTACAATTAAAATCAGCCTTGTTTCCCTAGCCAGCCCAGTATTTGTGCTTTTACACTGTTTCTTGGATCATTTCTGCTGTCTGGACTTTGATGCCTTTGGATGTTCTGGGTACTCAAGACCACAACTTGGATTGCCAAATCTCCAGGATTGTTCAGGAGTCACCAATTGTGAATTAATCTCCAGGTCATTGCAGTGAACAATGCTGGAGAAAAATCAATGGGCAGTTAAAAAAAAATTCTGTTGATTCTTTTTGAACATTTTAGTTTTTAATTGTGTATGGTGGTGTCTAATTAAACAACCAACCAGGAGATTGAGGTTCAGAAATATCCTCCTCTCCAAATGGTGAGGGAGCCCAGCACATCAGTGCAAAAGACAAGGCTGACATCTATTTTCAACCAGAAGGTTCAAGTGGATGGTCCATCTTGGCATTCTGCTCAAGTCCCCAACATCATAAATGCTAGGTTTCAACTAACTCAATTCACTTTACACAATATATTGAAATAGCTCAAGATATTGAATACAGCAAAGGCTATGGGTCCTGACAACATCCCAGCAATAATTGTGACAATTTGTGATCTAGAACTAACTATGCCGCTGCCAAGCTGTTCCAGTTCAGCTACAACATTGGCATTGACTCAGCAATTTGGATAATTGTCCAGCTATACCTTTGCACAAAAGGCACGTCAAATCCAATGCAGCCTATTATCACACTGTCAGCATTCATATCCTTTCTTTAGTACTACAACCAGAACTTCACAGAGTACTCCTAACTCACATTGATACAGCTCCAACATAACCTCTCTGTTCTTGGATTCAGTGGCTTCACTAATAAAGGCAAGTATCCCACATGTTTTCTTAACCATCTTATTAATCTGTCCTGCTACCTTCAAACATCAATGTCCATGCACATCTAACTCCCTCTGATCCTCTGAACGTCCTGGGGTCCTACCATTCAACATGTACTCCTTTACCTTGTTAATCCTCCCAAAAAGCATCACCTCACATTTTTCAGCATTAAATTCCATTTGCCACTGTTCTGACTACTTGACCAGCCAATCTATATTGTCCTGTGGTAAGGCTTTACTCCTTGCTATTTATCACATGACCAATTTTTGTGTCTTCTATGAACTTGCTGATCATATCTCCTACATTCTTTTCTAGATCACTCATGTACACTACAAATAGCAAAAGACCCAGCACTGAACCCTGCAGTATGTCACTGGTCACAGGACTCCAGTTACAAAAAGAACCCTCAACCATCACTGTCTGCCTCCTGCCACTGATCTGACTTTGGGTCTAATTTGCCAAATTTGTTGTAGACTCTAAGTACTGTTAACTTTTTAACCAACCCTTACTGGGATTCATGTAGAATACATTGATTACACAACCCTTATCTACACACTAAGTCATCTCCTTGAAAAAATTACTCAAATTTGTTAGATGTGATGTCCCCTGACAAAACTACTTTGAGACAATAAGGACTGCAAATGCTGGAAGCCAGAATCTATAGGGGTGAGGCTGGAAAAGTGCAGCAGGTCAGACAGCATCCGAGGAGCACGTAAGTCAATGTTTTGGGCCGAAACCCTACATCAAGAATGGGGACGGGAAGGAGAGCCCAGAAATAAATAGAAGGACGGGGGTGGTGCTGGGGGAAGGGTAGGAGAGATGGTGGTAGGTGGATGCAGGGAGGGAGTTATTGTGATTAGTCTATGGGAAGGGTGAAACGGATAGGTGAGTGGGAAGATGGACAGGTTAGGTCTGGTCAGGAGGGGGAGGGCTGGACATAGGATAAGGTTGGGGATGGAAGGATTTTGAAGCTGGTGAAGTCAATGTTAAGGCCATTGGGCTGTAAGCTTCCAAGGCAAAATATCTGATTTTGTTCCTCCAGTTTACGTTTGGCCTCACTCTGACAGTGGAGGAGGCCAAAGATGGACATTTTGTCAGGGGAGTAGGAGCGATGAATTAAAATGGATGGCAACCGGAAGTTCAGGTTGGTTGTTGCGTGCAGAGCACAGATGCTCTGCGAACCAGTCCCCGAGTCTGCATTTGGTCTCCCCGATATAGAGGAAACCACATCAGGAGCAACGGATGCAGTCGATAAGATTGGATGAAGAAAACTACTTTGACTATTTGTGATTAAAACTTGCCTCTCCAAGTGGAGATTAATTCTGTCCTTCAGATCTCTTTTTCTCAAGTTTCCATATCACCGATTTTAAACTATCATGTCTTAGTTTCTCCCTACCACCCTTCTTGAATAATGGTATCACATTATCTGTCCTCAAATCCTCTGACACATTTCCCATGGCCAGAGAGAATTTGAAAATTATTGACACAGACTGAAATTTCCTCCCTTGCCTTCCACAATAGCCTGGTACATCTCATCTGGGGAATTATCCACTTTTAAACCTCCTAACACCTCTTCCTGCTCAGTGCTAATTTGTTAAATATCACAATACCCCTCCTTGATTTCTATAGCTACATAGTCCTTCTCTATAGTGAACACAGATGTAAAGTACTCATTTAAAACTTCACCTACATCTTCTGGTTCCACACACAGATTGTCACTTTGATCTCTAATGAGCCCTACTTTTTCTCTGGTAATCCTCTTGGCCTTAATGTATTTATTAGACGTCTTTGGATTTTCACTTATTTTACCTGTCTCCTCTTCATTGCCTATATTTTTTTTTAAGTATCTATTACACTTTATATACTCACCTCGGGCTTCTGCTGGTTTGACTCATCAGTATCTTCCATAAACTTTCATTTTTCCCTTATCTAATCCTGTATATTGCTTCACATTTCTCAACTTGTTGGCCCCTTCACCTTTACAGGAACATGTTTGCTCTGCACTCTCACTATTTCCTCTTTAAATGACTCCCACCGCTCTGATGTGGATTTTCTTAACAGCAACTGCTCCCAGTCTACTTTGGCCAGATTCTGTCTCATCATACTAAAATAATCTTCCTCCAATTCATAATCTTTAAATCTGGTCCATCTTTTTCCTTTACCACAACTTCCTTAAATTCTACTGCATTATGGGCACCATCACCAAAATGACCCCCATGGACACTTTTGCCACTTGCCTGGCTTTTGTTCCCAAAATTGGGTTCAGCACTACCTCCTGTTTGATGACTGAAGATGATCTCCTGGAACCACTGAAGACTTTTGCCCTCACATAGCCTTCACACTTTGTCTATCCCAGTTTGAGGAGGTTGAAACCCCCCGCTATTATTACCCTATTATTTTAGCACTTCTCAGAGTTGCCTACATACACATCCTTCTATCGCTTCCCGTCTGGGGGTCTGTAGCACACTGCCAGCAAAGTGATTGGTCCCCTTTTGTTTTTAACTTCTACTAAAATGGCCACATTTGAAGAACCTCCTCAGATATCATTAGTAATTGACACTTTGATGAATATTGAGACACCATCTCCTCTTTCATGGCTACCCCCTCATCCCTCAATTCTGCCCGCTTGTCTTGCCTGAAGATCCCAGAATATTGTGCTGCTTGTCCTGACCCTGCCTCAACTATGTCTCAATGATAGAAATTGTATCAAATACCCATGTGTTAATCAACACCCTGAACTCTTCTGCCTCACTTGTAAGACTCCTTGACTCTCCTTTGCCCCCTACTGTATCTCCATTCTGTATCCCATCATCCTGACAAATCAGCAAAATGAATGTCTTTGGATCCCCTCTGCCACTGACTATAAGCCACTTTCCCATTTCCCTCTGAACTATCCAAGTAATCACATAACTTACTTTCCACACTTTTCTATGTAGCTGCCATTCCTTATTACTTTTTACTTCCTTGTATATGTCTTGTAAAATAATCCTTCAATTAAATTCGACCTCTCATTTCAACTCTGATGTCTAATCCCCAATCAGGTCAAATCCCAGCTTTCTATTTTATAAAATGGAATTTGCTACTGTTGATTTTTTAAGAAAAAGGAAAATAAGGTTTAATTTTCCATAATAACTACCAGAACCCCTCTGAATCAATCAAACTTGATGTAAAAGTTTTTGAAAATTATTTCTGAGCATCATGAAAATTCTAGTTGCAGTATCTCCTTCTGAAAGAAACAGTAGTAATGTACAGTAGCTAGGAACAGAACAAGGTTCATCTGATTCAAATAAATTATTGAATTCCAACAAAGGCCACGGGTAGGATTCTGAAAAGGGTACACTAATTTCTTGTCAATCCTTTCCAGTTCTCTGACGCAAGTACTGGGCCATTTAATATTTTGGCTGTATTATTCTTGCTTCTGTGAATCATTTTAAGTATGAATAAAGATGATTTGTAATTTGGTTTGTACAATGTGTTCTAGCATTACAATTTTCTTCCATCTTGCTAATTGACAACAGGTACTTTAAGTCCCCTCAGCAGAGTCAAATAAGTGTTCTAATGTAATCAGAGACAACTTTGCATATAAGAAGCATAATCTTGGAGTTTCCCTCTCTCTCCGTAAAGTTTTGCACCCAATTATCAGTATCTTACATGCGTCTTTATAGAACTAGATTAACATAAGATATTGGCACATTAATTCATTGATCCAGAATGACAGTATTCATTGTATGATATGCCTCTGAACCAAACTGTCCCTTTGAGAGTCCTGAGGATTTACGTTGATTATACAGTGAGCATTAGACTTAGTTGGATAAGTGGAAAAAAACCTTTGATGGCTTTTCAGCTTACGTATGTCACATATTTTGCGTGTCAGCTATGGTTCAGGTAGTACAATGGTCATTTCTGAATTTCGAGGTTCAAGTCCAATTCCAGGACTTCAGTACAAAAGCAAAGGCTGATACTCAAGTACAATATTGTAAACTTTCTGCATTGCTGGAGGTCAGATGAGACATTAAATAAAGACCTGTCTGCCCTCGCAGGTGAACACAAAATACCCCATGAGGCTATTTAGAACAGCAGCAGAGTTATCCCTGACTCAACCCTCAAATAACATTACAAAAACAGATCATCTGGTCATAACCTTGTTTCTGAGAGTATGGGAGCTTGTTGTGTGTAAATTGGCTGCATGGTTCTGAAATTACAGTAGTGACTACATTTCTTTGGTTCTAAAGCATTTTTGGGACATCCAGTGGTCATGAAAGGTGCTACATAAATGCAAGTCTGTTCTTTAAATTTTAAGCAATTAGGGTTTTAATTTGAGCCTTTGTTTGTTGCTTAGGCCCCAATAGGATTCTGCCCTTTATATTTATAAATATGAAGGGCAGAATCCTATAGGGGCCTAAGCAACATGGGCTTAAGCAACATGGGCCACAGCTAGATTTGCAGCAGAATTAGGAGAGATGTCCAGCGTGAGCCACATTGATGTTGGGAGCATCTCGCTGCATCTTTTATGCATCTACCAAGTGGTGAGGCAAATTTCTCGCTAGGCAGCAATGTTGCCAATTGAGGGGGATTACAGTTTGTTAAATGCCTTATTAATAGCTCAACTGACCTCATTAATATTCAGCTTTCTATCTTACCAAATGAACAAGCTAGACTTCAAGAATTCTTGACATAGCTGTCAGAGCGGGTACCTGGAGATTTCAGCAGCCCACCACTTGCTCCAAAGGATCTCCATGTTTGACATCAGGCACCAACATCTCAGGGCATGCTCTAACAGCACTGGCCACACAAACCACGCATCCACAAACATTGACATCTGATATGTGCCAGCCTCTAAAAACTCTTATGGTACATCTCCAATTTACTTACAGCACGCTTCTGAACTTCAATGCTGCACTGGAAACTATCATTGTAATACTGCAAAAAGACACTGTGCCGTTAGGGGCACACACAAAGCTCATGAACTGCATTAGGTTGCATTTCCAAGCTGTTTGCATGCTCACTCTGAGTCCACCTGGATGCTCACAGCATCCCTGCCTTGCAGTGCCTTGCCTATTTCTGCTCTGCCTTAGTCAAACTCATCTTAGTTCTATCTTGCCTTGCTATTTAGAGCAGACACAAAGTCAGGAAGCTTTTCATAGTTGTCAACAGTCCTCAGTCAAGTTGAGGGGGATACCCTTGACTCAGTGGGTGCAGCATGGTATGTCAAAGGCAGCCTTTGATATCAGTGCAGGGGCTTGGACACAGTCAACTTGGACTGGTCAAGAGTCAGGATACTCACAACAAAAGAGGTGGCAAGCTGGATGTCAGGCAGCCCACCATCCATCTTTATTCTTTCTGGCCTACTGTGCACTGCATTACTCTCAGAATGAGAGACAGGCAGGTATTATGGGAGATGAAAGTGATAGTTATTACTTTTGGTGCAAGTGGACAGGTATCCCTAGTGAGTGAGTAGACAACATAGACAGTATACAGGGTTGGAGATGTCAAGGGTTGGAGTGACTGAGAGCAGCTGGGGAAGACATTGCAGGCAATAATAAGCATAGCGAAGCATGAGCCTTGGTGGAAGGTAGCAGAGAATATGGCGGCACTCATGCTGGTAGAGTTTGAGTTTTGGGTTTGAATTTGATTTATTACTGTCACATACACCTAGATACAGCAAGTGTTATTTTGCGTGCTATGCAGGCAGATCGTACTATACAAAGTGCATCAGGGTAGCCAAACAGAGTGCAGAATAGTGTTACAGCTGCAGAGAAGGTGCAGAGAGAGGGATCAACATTAACAATTGAGAGATCTGTTCAAAAGTCTGATAACAGCAGGAAAGAAGCTGTTCTTCAATCTGTTCATACACATTTTCAAACTTGTACTATTCTGCCCAATGAAAGAGCGTGGAAGAGAGTAAAACCAGGGTGGGAGGGTCTTTGAATACGTTGGTTGCTTTCCCAAGGCAGTGGGAAGTATAGATGGAGTCATTGGATGGAAGGCTGGTTTGCACAATGGACTGGGCTATGTTCATGAGTCTCTGTACTTTCTGGTGGTCTTGGGAAGAGCTGTTGCCACACCACACTGTGATTCATCCAGATAAGATGCTTTCTATGGTGCATCTATAAAAATTGGTATGAGGTTTTATGTACATGCCAAATTTCCTAGGCCTCCTGAGGAAGCAGAGTCATTGTTGTGCTTTCTTGGCCATCGCATCAATGTGGATGGACCAGGTCAGATTGTTGGCAATCATCACTCCCAGGAATGTGACACTCTGGGCCATTTCCACCTCAGCATCACTAATGCAGGCAGGGGCGTACCCTCCACTCTGCTTCCTGAAGTCAATGACCATCTCCTTCTTCTTCCTACATTGCTGGGCATTCCTCCAGATGGCTGAGACTGGTATCATGGTCTCCACTGCTGGTCCGGGGGGAACAGAACATCCCATCTCCTCACCACCTCCAGATACCTGCCTGCAGAGCGGGGTGCCAATTTCCCCTTGTCTAGCATGTTTGGACAAAGTCAGAAGTTAGGTGCTTGAGAAAGGGGCTGTGCTCCAAAAGCTTGTGACTTCAAATAAACCTTTCGACAATAACCTGGTGTCGTGTGACTTCTGATTTTGTTCACCCCAGTCCAACACCGGAACCTCCACATCATAGCACGTTTGGGGAAAATGTCTGGAACTTTGCAGTGCGGCTCCAGACTGACTGAATGGCTGTCTGAATGCTCAATGGGCTCTTAAAGATGATGTGGGTACGGGAAATGT
Organism: Rhincodon typus; assembly: GCF_021869965.1. Lineage (NCBI taxonomy): Eukaryota > Metazoa > Chordata > Chondrichthyes > Orectolobiformes > Rhincodontidae > Rhincodon > Rhincodon typus. Next base: position 5,439,630 of record NC_063341.1, read on the forward strand.
CGATCACTTGGTGGACATCTGATGAGTGGCAAGTTGTTCAATGATTTGCACCTGGTAAGATGGGGATGGAATCAAATGTGAAGGACACCATAGGACAAAGGAGGTATTTAATATGGTGAGTTGGTAATTTACGGTGAGAAATCTCACAAGGCCTCCCAGCAGGAAACCCTCCAAAAAACTAGATGAAACTCAAACATAGCTAAAGAAATGGAAGATTCTGACCAAAAAATGATGGAACAGGTATTCTTCACCTGTGAGGATCCAGAAGAGTTTCTGACTATTAATTACTAACTGAATGATTCATTTCAATGGGAGGGGGAATGATTAAAACTGTTGATATATGCAACTTTGGTACGCTAATATGTATTTAATTGCAGTTGCTACATGGCATCCTTGCATAAAGTTCAGAGTGATTCAAGTCTCAGGTATAGCCTCCAGTTCCTTAAGCCTAACACAGATGTATAATTATAATCCAGAACTAGTCAATGTGTTCCACAAGTAACTGAATAAAGCTCCTTTGATTCAATAGATTATTGTATTCTAATAAAAGCCAAAAATAACATCTGTAAAAGCGCATTAATTCATTGCGGACTGTTTCTGGTTCTCTCATGCAAAGTATTGTATTATTTATTAGTTGGCTGAGTTAATTTGTTTCTGTGAATCATTCAATTACAAATGAGATTGATCAGTGTTCTGACCGATAAAAATGTAATGCTATTATAATTTTGTTCCACTTACTTACTGTCAGCAGTATAGTGAACCTCCTAAGTTGGCTCCAATCATCAAGAATATGTGTTAACCTTGTGCACACTAATGTTGTGATAAAAGATACAGGTTGTTTATAGAAAATTATGTCAAGCTATTTGTAACCCAAAGCACACCAGGGGCCAACATTTTTGCCTGGCCTCAGGAAAACCCAGCCTGCATGCTTACACAGTTGGCAAATTGCACATCTGTCCCATATGTAACTCTACAAGGAACTTTTGTCTTTTGACACAGGGGTAGAGTTTGTTTTGCATTGTGCCAGGCCTGGGGAAGTACATGGGCAATATGAATGCAGATGCAGCTGATGTGACATCCCTCTCTGGTTCTCCAATATAGCAGCACAGCTCCTAACATGATTTAAACACCTGTTAGACCTCATCCTGCACTCCCTAACCAATCACACTCCCAACTCTCTATCCTCCTTACATTATTCAAAAATGCAATGCCATGTTACCACACATTTCCCCATCTCACTTCGAAACCCTGATGAATCCTGTATAGCCCTACACCCACTATAGAGAATGTTCAGTTCTCAGGAACCATGCAACAGCAATGAGATTTAGATTAAAATGACTGGGAAACCATTAAACTACTAAAAAGAAAATCCTGAATTCAAACTCATCATCATTGATACTGGACCAAAAAAAAGCCCAAGGGAAAAAGGTTGCAATCTCTGAAGTATCTGAAACCACACCAAAGACGTATTCTAAGACTGTAGTCTGGTGAAACTTTGCATGTATCTTCGGTCAAAAGACCACCTGCTGATCTCAAGCTTTCGAAACCAGCCAAGCATACAAAATGAGCAACTGTCCTAACAAATGCTCCTAATTCCTCTGACAGAACAGATATTCATCGCCGGTAAACAAATGGAGGGGTGGCAAGTTGCAAAGCATTTCTTCTACCTTCAGAAGCAGGGTTTAAAAAATCCTGCCAGTCCAATTAAATAAGACCATGCAGCAGGGAACGTTATTTTTACACTTTGAAAGTACTTTGGTATTTTTTCCATTGAAAATGTACTGTAATGTACGTGAACAATTTCACAATGCAGAGACTACATAATGTGTGAATACGATTGTTCTACCACTCGTTGTATATTTAATATTAACATGTTATTATTGCTCTCTCCAGCCAGATTCTTGTCAGAGATGTGACTTGTCTGGTGCTAACATCAACTATACATTGTTCCACAACAACTGGGGCCACTGGACCACAACAATTATGCTACTTGGCTATTTTGTATGAGGGTCTGTAAGGATTGATAATGAGGAGTGCCACAGCACCAACCATAATGTCATATGGACTTGAAAGTAGAATAGTTTAGGACCTCAAAGTGATACTTAACATCTAGTACTCCTCTAAGTCTCCACTACAACGTCTATCATGTCAATGTAATCTGTAACATGTTGCTCACATGCAATAAACTACTAAAAACAACAAACGCAGGAGATCACAGTGGGTCAGACTGCATCAATGGAGGGACAGCAAGCTAACATTTCGAGCTTAGGTGACTCTTCATCCGAGCTGATGCAATGAACTATATCTTGTTAACTCCAAGACTCTCTTCTAGTCAAACCAGGAAATGGTTTTCTTCTACCGTGCTAGACAAAGCAGGCCCTCTAGTTTCATACACTTAATGAGAATGGTGACAGCAACTGTCATCGTGAGCCACAGCTCTTTGTGAGTGGCTTGCCCATATAACAGACAAATAATCAAGAATCATGAGCTCAGCCATAGCAACTGTGGTATTTAACATCAATTAATTAAATAAATCTGGAAAAAGTGCTGGATTTAATCATGTGATCTTGAAGCTACTGGGTTATAGTAAAAATCCATTTGGCTCACCATTTTGCTTAAGGGAAGGAAATCTGCTATCCTTGTCTGGGCTGGTCTACATGTGACTCCAGACTTATAGCAATATGACTGATTCTTAACTGCCCATTGAAACCCCTCAAACCCATCACAAAAAAGACCAGTTCTAGGTCTCATGCCAAAGCATACAAGGCAATGGGACCAAGTGTTGGAAAATGGGATTAAGACAGGTGCCTGTTTTTGACCAGCACAGACCCAATGGGCTTAAAGGGCCTTTTTCTGAGCTGTTGATCTCAATGACTCTATGGAAAAAAGCATTTGACATTGATTAAGCACCAGTCATTATAAATACATGTACAAGGCCAGTAAATCCTGAAAAGTCTTCCTAACAACTGGTGGCTTGTGCCAAAACTGGGAGTACTGTCCTGCAGCCTAGTCATACTCAGCCAATCATACCTTTCCAAACTCTTCTATTTCTATCCTTCAGACACAATATCCTGCTCTTGGCAGGACTGAACCACCAGAGGTGGTGGCACATGGTTTGCAATGTGGAGTGGCCTTGGGAGTCCTCCTGGGAACCCCAGGAAGTTTCATACCATCAGTGCTAAAGAAATCTCCTCATGATTATCACAATACACACTCCATCACCTAATAAATTAGTCCTTCTGCACATTGAACATCATTTAGAAGATGCATGGAGAACAGAAATGCAAATAACGTATTCTGGATAAGAAAATTCACTGTCGATCACCAAATGTGGTAAATAGCAACACTACTTCTAAGCTGTGTGAGTGCTTGGTTGATCAAAGGTTCCACACATATCAAAACACTGACATCCAGTTCCAAGAGTGCTGCTGTGCATAAACCTCGGAGGTCCACAAAGCAGAATTTACAGGGAACGTCGCTCAATAGCACCACTACTGACCAAGCTGGCCTACAGTATATCTGCCAGGTGGACTTTAACAGATGTTGAATGAATCAAAAGGAGAAAAACCTAATTTACCTTGTCCTCACCAATCTACATGTCATTGAAATGCAATTAACTACGATGGTATTCGGAGGAGTCACAACTGTGGGAACACGGGGCTTTCTTCACATTGTGTTGTATGGCAATATCATTACTGCTAAATGGGAAATTGGATCTCAGAGACAAAAACTGTGCATGAATGAGGGTGATGGGGACCATCAATGAGGGTGATGAGGACCATCAGTACTAGCAGGTGTGTATTCAACTGAATCTTCATTTTTATGAGATATAATTCTAACTAGTTTTCTTCCTTGTTCCCACTGACCTTTATTTTTCTTGATGCCACACTCAGTTAGCTGCTGTCTTTATGTCACTATTACTTGACCTCTGGAAGTCATCACCTTTGTCCATGCTTGCACTAAGGCTGTAATGATGATGGAGCTGTATGACCCAAAGTGAGCATTGATGAGCAGGTTGTTGCTGAGTGAGTGTTAGTCAATACTCATTGTCTACGAGGACTGCAGAGTTTTGACCTGATCCACTGATTGTGGGGTTGCTTAGCTCTGTCTCCCACCTGCTGCATCTGCTCTTTAGCATCTGTAACCACATGACCATTATTTCTGAGCCTATGACTACTATCAAGCTAGGAGGTTAATCCTGGTTCATTGAAGCGTGTAGGAGAGAACACTAGTAACAGCACATGTGGACTTAAAAGTGAGGTCCAATCTGGTGAAGTCACAATACAGAATATTATGCATGTTAAACAGCAAATGCAGCATGCGATAGAGATAAGAAACCTCATAACCAAAGGGAATCAAGAAAAAAGCATTCCACTGGTTGGATTCATTCACATCCATCAAAAAGGATGCTGATTGTGGCTGTTGGGAGGGTCAATCATCTCATCTCCAGGACATCACTGCAGGAATTTATCAATGGCCTTTTTTCCACCATAATTTTAGAAGTAGTAACAGTTGCTAACCATTGCAAAATATTTAGTGTCAAGTTACATTTGTGCCACTCAAGTGTCAGGCAATGTCAATCTCTGACAAGAGAGAATCTAACAATGGTTATAACATTGAGACTGGTAATTTTTTCTGAAGTAGAAGAAATACAAATTACTGTTAGTTACTGAAAGAATAAAATCACAAGATTCGATGGTTTAATACATTATTGTTATAAAATAGTCAAAAAAGCAAATCTCAAATACTATCTTGGATCATCACCTATCTCTAAAACCCAAAGTAAATATTAATTAAAATGAATTAACAGGTAAATTGCAGTAATATATAAATTATATTATATTTTAAATGGCAGATATAACTAAGACAGATCTTATAAATTGACTCAGAAGTCTACACATCATTTGTGTAATCAAACTCAGTCATAACGTTTTAAAAAACTTCTATTTCCTCACCTTTGAATTAAGAGTGAGGGCATTGAGGTTGTACAGGACATTGGTGAGGCCTCTTCTGGAGTACTGTATCCAGTTCTGGTTTCCCTGTTATAGGAAAGATATTATTAAGCTGCAGAGGGTTCAGAAGAGATTTACCAAGATGTTGCCAGAAATGGAGAGTTGAAGTTATACGGAGAGGCTGGATAGGCTGGGACATTTTTCACTGGAGCGTAGGAGTTTGTGAGGTGACCTTATAGGGGTTTATAAAATAATGCGGGGTATAGATAAGGTGAATGGCAGGTGCCTTTTCGTAGGGTGGGAGATTTCAAGACTAGGGGGCATATTTTTAAGGAGATAGTAGAAAGATTTAAAAAAGATAAGGGGCTTTTTTTTTTTACAGAGCGTGGTTTATGTATGGAATGAACTTCAAGAGGAAGTGATATTTGTGGGGACAATGTTTAAAAGATGACATGAATAAGAAATGTTTGGAGGGAAATGGGCCAAGCACAGGTGAATGGGCTTAGTTCAGTTTGCGATTATGGTTGGCATGGACTGGTTGGACCAAAGATCTATTTACGTGCTGTATGACTCTATGACTTTAAAGAATTTCAGCTCCCCTTCTTCTCGATCCCCAGCCAATAGTAGCACAAAACCAATCCAAGCTCCACGAACACAGTCTTCACCAAGTATCTTGCAGAATCTCCTCAACATGTTCCGAATGGTGTAAATCCAAGAATATTTTCTTCAAATAACAGATACAACCCCGGCAACTATCTGGGCTTATTCTCAACTACTGGACCTAGTCTCTGTCTTCTTTAGCCTGCCAGCACCATGCCACTAGATTTATCATCTACTACTGAGTTATGAATGCTCTCTGTGAACTTGTATATGATTTCAACCAGGTTCAGTCTTAGTTTCCTCAACAACTGGAAAGGCCTCTTCCTTTCTCAGTTTCCCTTATCAATTAGGGCCTGTCTCAAAAAGTATAGGTTTTGGCCACTGATTCATTATGCTACCTCCCATCAGTGTTCTCTCTAATTTTCTTACTGGCTGTGCAGGCACCCGAGGACATGCACGCAAGGACTTCCAGAACACTAATCGTTGTGCACAGAACATTGGAGTGGCTGCACGTGTGTAGCTGAGCAGCTTAGAGGGAATGTAGCCTTCCACTCACATTCAATGGCATTACCATTTATGAAAACCCATCATCAACTTCTAGCTGATTGCCATTAACCAGAAAATGAACTGGGCCAGCTATAAAAAGACTGTGGCATCAAGAGTAGGTCAGATGCTCAGAGTTCTTCAAACTCAGTACCTGACTCCACTAAGCTTGTTGCCATCTATAAGGCACAAGTCAGGATTATGTTGGAACTTCTCCCACATTTCTGTGTGATTGTAACTATAACAACAGCCAAGAAGCTCAATAACATCCAGGACAAAGCAACTGCTTGAACGAGACACCATCCACTACGTTAAACATTCACTCTTTCCACCATTGTGACTGCATTGCCAACATCTACAAGAAACATTGCAGCAAATCACCAAGGCTTCTTAAACAGCACTTTCCAAATCCCAACTTCTACCAATGAGAAGGACATGGAAAGTGTATAGGAACAGCACTGGCTGACCACCACCTTCTTAAAGGCAGTTAGGGACTGGCAATAAATACTGTCAAATATCTCATCAACCATTAAAAAAATCCCAGGACCACAAGAAAGCATGGAATTAAGAAAATACCTTTTAGCATATCATATCCATTTCTTCCATAGAATGCTATTATCCACTTAACATAGACTATATGCCATCAATTAAATCTAATTCTACCTCAGGTTATACATATCTATCATGGACTCTACTCACCCATTTAATTTCCTCCAATGCGTATCTCACCATATCAAAAACATCATATACAACTTACGTGATTGTGAACTATCCCACGTAATGTGAACCAGATCATATTAAGGGCACGAAACCATCCATTTTATTTCCTTCCACACACCTAAATATAATCTGCCCAATCTTAAACATCATCTCACTCATTTAATCTGCATTAGAGAAAGGTGAAGTTCTGCCCAAATATTCTTTGATCCTTAATGGTGATTCACAAGAACTGGAGAAGGCCTGCCCAAGCTCACACTATTACTTATGTTCAACCAATACAAGCTACTTTCCACAAACTAAACCTCTGATTACTGTATACGACAATATCACAAGAATTATTGCATCGCATTGAAACATATCAGATTCTTGAGGGGTTTGACAGGGTAAATACTGGCAGAATGTTTCCCTCATGGGAGAGTCCGGGACCAGAAGGCATAGTCTCAGAACAAAGGGGCACTAATTTAAAGCTGAGATGAGGAGGAAATTCTTCTCTCAGAAGCTTGAGAGTCTATGAAATTCCTTGTCACAGAAATCTGTGGGGGCAGAGTCCTTGTGTGTATTTAAGGCTGAGATAGATAGATTCTTGATCAGTAGGGGAATTGAGGGCTACAGGGAAAAGGCAGGAAAGTAGATGTGAGGAATGTCAAATCATCCACGATCCTGCTGAATGGCGGATCAGGCTCAAGAAGCCAACAGCCTACTGTTCCTATTTCTTATGGTCTTATGGTTTCATTATGTCATATATTCTAAGACATCAATTCCATTTCCAGCCAGACATTAATCCTGTTTTGTCTTGAAGGAATTAAAGAACACACTATTACTGACTAACTTTGCTGGCTACTTCCTACCCTCAAAAACAGAGACTGTATATAGACAGAATCATCCAATCTCTAGACTTGCTCAAGCCTGGTTACTTTTGAACTTGCAAGCTCTACAAATAGCTTGCTTTCAGTTCCAACGTTTGAAACATTCCTCATTCCAAATGGTGTGAAGTACGTTTTAATCACTCCACATCATTCTGAATTCATTGAGTGGTTTATAAAGCTGGTGGAACAATCCACACAAAGTTCAATAGCTAAAGAGCAAATTCTCTTGCAAATCGGCTCTGAAAGTTCCTACTCATTTATCGCAGCATTTCACATTTTGATAAGACAAAGCATCCAAACTGAGAATATGGCACAGGGTTCAATATGCAAAATTGGAATTTCTTAAGATTATGATCAACAATGTCAGACATGTTTTATTAGAGCTGAATAGAAGACTCAAAGTTATAGAGCAAGATGTTTAAGTAATTAAATTATGACATGAAAATGAATAATTGAAAATTTAAAACGGTGGATCTGAAACAAGTTTCCAGTATGTGTACTGTCAATTTTTGTTAAAACAATGTTGAAACGAGAATCATGGGAATTGATGAGGGGACTTTTCTGTGGATATTGTTTTGCAGATGCAATATAGTTTTTCCACAGGTGAGTTCATTCTGAGAAATTGCTTTGGATTTTGGATGATAGGAACCACCCAGGTTCAGGATTGTTCATATATTAATTACATTGGCTGAGGGCAAATTATTGCTTATCTTCCTTTATCCGACAGTGAAGGGCATTTTGGGAACATTGTGTACTATTAATCAATATGGCATTTCAATTTGCTAATTTCCTGATGGCATAAATGTGACACATAGTACCTTTTTGCGGTTTGCTAAGTTGGTAGTAAATCATTACAAGGCAGGGAACATTGCTTAAGCTAGCTAACTGAATGGAAAAAAAAACGTCACCTAAGGCACTGTCAACATTTATTAGGTCAGCAGAAGGGAGAAAGCGATCAGAGTGCATAGTAAGGCAAAGCTGGAGCAGATCAATGCAAAAAGTAACTTATAACAGAATGTTTTGTACTGTTACATACTTTCTGAAAACAAACAATAAAAATAGTTTACGCAAAATTATGCACCACAGAGATCTTACCTAAAAGACAGAACAAAGTTAAATTTGATGATTTTTCAGTGTTTCCAGTCTTGATTTTGGAGCTTAGATAGTCATTGAGTTTTGTAGTTTATGCTCACTTATTACTCCAGTAAGTGCATTTTTTCCTTTTCTCTGACACGTCCACCTACAATCCACAACCCTGCCCCGCCCATTCATCTGGAATAAACTCTTGTTGCCCAATAAACAATAGCAGGCTGCGCAGATATTAACATGGAGCCTTCACTTTGTACAAAGTTACAATAGATTAAATTTTAACAGACAAATTCTCTTCTCTTCATGGAAGGTGGACAGAATAAGCACTTCACTTTGACAAGGCACAGGTTTTGATGCTATGCTAAAACAGCCTTTGGTTTGCTGCATGAACAACTTATATGTACTCTGAGGGATTTCACACTCTTAAGACTGTGAAATTATAACTTTATCTAAAGCATTGACCATCCCATGGAGCTGCAGACATTTAGGAACCCAGCCTTTTAAACAGCAAAGTTGTAGACAAACAAAATATCTCCCACAATTTAATTAACCAGGATACTGATCAACAGTGAACAGAAACAATCTTCAATAATAACCAATGATGCTTTGTCAGCGAGTGTCAGATATTTGACCTTGGCAATTCCTATTGCTTCCAAAATCAGCAGTCAGCTTGTATAATTAATGGCCATATCACAACAAAGATAGCTGCATTGTTATGATTCCTTATAGGCTGAATGATACTGATTTAAATTCTTCTTTATTGCTGGCTACAGTACTAAGAGGATATAAATTTATATGTTGATTCACCCGACCTTTGACCCCAGGGATGCTTTTTATTAAGTCATCTTTGGAGGGGACGACTTGACAATTGGGAGCTGAGCTCACGTAGTTACAATCCAATCAGCACCATGCTGATCAGGTAGCAGAAGGTATATTCCAGCCCCCAGTTTTGAGATCAATGCTTATTTTCAGATATACCTCCTTAACGTAGCTACAAATTCCTCCTGACCCACCAGCCCAGTCTCCCAACAGTCAGGATGTCAATCATAATCAGGACTTTCTGACTGTTGATCTCCAAAAGCAGTCACAAGAACTTGGTCTCCATGTCTCCTGACATGTCAGTCTAAGAAGACTGTGCTGCATCTCTTTTCACTACCCTTCCAATGAAGCTCGGTCTTTTCAGGGAGAGAACCAAAATTGAGCTAGAGAAATCAGCCCGAAAAGAAAAAAAAAACAACAGAAAGCCAGAATTGAAACTTACAGGAACAAAAGAAGACTTGCCTCATGGAGGTTGGTTATTTTTCACGTGACTTATAAAAATGAACTGTTGTTCTGCAAGTACTGCAACAACTACTGAGATATGACACATCAGCTGTTATTGATGATAAGCTTCTGAAACTTTGCTGCTTAGTTGGGAATTTCTATATTTTAATATTGGTGGAAACTCCATTTCAACACACATCTGGAGTTTTTGCTGATCTTCCAGTGAGTTATGGCAGTCAGTCTGGATAACCCCTCGAGGAAATTCCCATTTGTTCAGAAAATTGATACTTTCACACACAGTTAAATTTCTCTTATCCTAAAAAAAATGCACTTTGTTCAATATTTTTCCATACCTGTTTTGACATTGGCAAAATTAATTTATAGCCCTAACCGGCAAACTAATCATTGATATTGTGAAGACAATTTTTATTTCAGAACCCTTGGATTCAAAAACAGTAAACTCAGTGAAAAACATGGCTGTCAGTGACTCCCTCCAGAATACATTGCATATTAACCTTGGTCAATTTTGGAGTGTTCCTGTAAGAAAAATAATATTTTCATAAAAGAAAATATTCCAGATGTTCACCTGAAAAAATAGCAAACAGATTAAAACCATCAGGAAAAAAAGCAGGAGTAGCACATTTGAGAACCCTACTGCTGTATACTTCTTTTAAGCACCATTTGAAGAGTCATATGAACTTTTGATTAGAATGTGTGAAAGCAAAGAATCATGTTAGCAATTAAAATGATACAACTGTCTTCTTGTCCCAGTCTGATGCACCCAGCAGATGGAGAATTGGCACAGTTCTAACAAATCAAAAATAAACCAGAAGACCAGACTATTTTGATGACTGTAGCCTGCACATTACTATTACTAGGTTCACAAGCAACCAGTCCAATTCCCAGTGATGGTGGAAATTAGAATGCACCCTCTGTCTCATCAAGATGGCAAATCATAGGTGCCTTTAAATCTAGCATCAAATTGCCTTATTACCTAAAAAAGAGTAGAGTCTGCTATTGGGGGTTGTAAGAATTGAAGATGCTGGAGTCAGACATAACACAATGTGGAGCTGGAGGAACACAGCAGGCCAAACAACATCAGAGGAGCAGGAAAGCTGACATTTCAGGTCGGGACCCTTCTTCAGAAATGCTATTGTTGCATTCTCTGCCTCACCTTCATCTACTGTCCCTTTTGCATGGCTCTCAAAAATAATAGCTGAAATAGGAGCAACAGATTCTAATACAGTCAAAGAGTATGTGGATTGGAAGCATACAAAGATAAGAGATTCAAATTATGTTGAAAAAAAAGGCTTGATTTTTGCAGGCAGAGAGAGATAAAGCAGGCAAAATAATATTTTGCAACTTAACTGGTTTAGGAGAAATCTAGATTTAATGTAAGGTTTATTAATATCAGTCTGTGGAGTAAGAATTGTGAAATGGATAACATTATTCTTCTAAGTTCAAACATGCCACTTCAAATATTTTGAACAACTTTCTGCCAGAATAACCACAGCTGGACTAATTACACACTGGTAAAGGGGTGGGATGGCCTGGTGGTTTTATTGCTAAACTATTAATCTATTAGACATTTCGGAGACCTGGTTTTGAACCCTGCCAAGGCATGTAGTGGAATTTGAATTCAATAAATATCTGAATAAAAAGAATCTAATGATGACTACGATGACCAGTTTAATGATGACTGTCGATTGTTGGAAAAACCCAAATGATTCACTAATGTGACTCTAAAGATCTGTTGTTATTTTTTATATTCATTTTGTGGGATGTGGGCGTCACTGGCTGGTCAGCATTTATTGCCCGCCCTTGGCTGCCCTTGAGAAGGTGGTGGTGAGGTGCCTTCTTGAACTGCTGTAATCCAAATGCTGTGGGTTGACCCACATTGTTATTAGGGAGGAAATTCAAAGATTTGGACCCAGCCACAGTGAAGGAACAGCGATATATTTCCAAGTCAGGATGGTGAGTGGCTTGGAGGAGAACTTGAAGGTGGTACCCTTGTCCTTCTGGATGGAAATTGTCGTGGGTTTGGAAGGTGTTGTCTGAGGATCTTTGGTGAATTTCTGAGGTGCATCTTGTAGATAGTACACAATGCTGCTACTGAGCATCAGTAATGGAGGGAGTGGAGGCTTGTGGATGCAGTGGCAATTGAGTCAGCTGCTTTATCCTGGATGGTGTCAAGCTTCTGGAATGTTGTTGGGGCTGCACTCATCCAGGCAAGTGGAGAGTATTCCATCACACTCCTGACTTGTGCCTTGAAGATGGTGGACAGCCTTTCAAGAGTCAGGAGGTGAGTTACTCATTGCAGTATTCTTAGCTTCTGGCCTGCTCTTGTAGCCACTGCATTTATGTAGCTAGTCCAGTTGAGCTTTTGATCAATGATAACTTCCAGGATGTTAATAGTGGGGGATTCAGTGATAGTAACACCATTGAATGTCAAGATGCAGCGTTTAGATTGTCTCTAATTGGTGATGATCATAGCCTGGCATTTGTGTGGCACAAATGTTACTTGCCGCTTGTCAGCCCAAGCCTGGATATTATCCAGATCTTGTTGCATTTGGACGTGGACTGCTTCAGTGTCTAAGGAGTCACAAATGGTGCTGAACATTGTGCAATCATCAGTGAACATCCCTGCTTCTGACTTTATGATGGAGGGAAGGTCATTGATGAAGCAGCTGAAGATGTTTGGGCCTAGGACACTACCCTGAGGAACTCCTGCAGAGAGGTCCTGGAATGGAGATGACTGACCTGCCACAACCATGACCAACTTCCTATGTCTAAGGTATGACTCTAACCACTGGAGAGTTTGCCCCCTAATATCCATTGATTCCAGTTTTGCTAGGGCTCCTTGATCCCACACCAGGTTGAATGCAGGCTTGATGTCAAGGGCTGTCACTCTCACCTCACCTCTGGAATTCAGCTCTTTTGTCCATTTTTAAACCAAGGCTGTAATGAGGTCAGGAGCTGAGTGGCCCTGGCGGAACCCAAACTGGGCATCACTGAGCAGGTTATTGCTGAGCTGGTGCTGCTTGATAGCACTGTCGATGACATCTTCCATCACTTTATGCATGATCGAGAGTAGACTGATGGGATGGTAATTGGCCGGGATGGATTTGTCCTGCTTTTTGTGTACAGGACGTACTTGGGCAGTTTTCCACATTATCAGGTAGATACCGGCGTTATAACTGTACTAGAACAGTTTGGCTAGGGGAGCGACGAGTTCTGGAGCACAAGTCTTCAGTACTATTGCCAGAATGTTGTCAGGGCCCATTGCCTTTGCAGTATCCAGTGGCTTCATCAACTTTTCTTGATGTCATGTTGAGTGAATCGAATTGGCTGAAGAGTGGTATCTGTAATGCTGGGGACCATTGGAAGAGGCGGAGATAAATCATCTGGTTGAAGACTGCTGTGAAAGCTTCGACCTTATCTTTGGCACAGATGTTCTGGCTCTTCCATCATTGAGGATGGAAATATTTGCGGACCCTCCTCCTCCAGTGAGTTGTAGAATTGTCCACCACCATTCGAGACTGGATACAGCAAGATTGCAGAGCTTAGATCTGATCCATTGGTGAGATTGCTTAGCGCTGTCTATCACTTGCTGCTTATGCTGTTTGGCGTGCAAGTAGTCCTCCTTGGTGGCTTCACAGGTTGAGACCTCATATTCAGGTGTGCCTGGTGCTGCTCCTGGCATGCCCTCTTGCACTGTCCATTGAACCAGGTTTGATCCCCTAGCTTGATGGTAATAGTGGAATGGGGGATCTGCTGAACCAAGAGGTTACAGATTGTGCTGGAGTACAATTCTGCTCCTGTTGATGGCCCACAGCGCCTCATAGATGCCCAGTCTTGAGTTGCTAGATCTGTTTGAAGTCTGTCCCCACTTAGCACAGTGATCGTGCCACACAACCCGATGGAGGTTATTTTCAATGTGAAGGCAGGACTTCATCTCCACAAGAACTATGTGGTTGTCACTCTTACCGATACTGTCATAGACAAATGCAATTGCGGCCAGCAGATTAGTAAGGATGAAGTCAAGTACATTTTTCCCTCTTACTGGTTCCCTCACCACCTGCTGCAGGCCCAGTCTAGCAGCTATGGCCTTTAGGACTCAACCGGCTCAATCAATATTACCGTTGACGAGCCACTCTTGGTGGTGGACATTGAAATCCCCCACCCAGAATAAATTTTGTGGCCTTGCTACCCTCAGTGTCTCCTCTAAGTGTTGTTCAACTGGAGGAGTACTGATTCATCAGCCGAAGGAGGACACTACATGGCAATCTGCAGGAGGTTTCCTTGCCCATGTTTAACTTGAAGCCATGAGACTTCATGGGGTGTACAGACAATGTTGAGGACTCCCACTGCAACACCTTCCTGACTGTAAACCACTGCGTTGCCACTGCATTGCCACCCCTGCTGGATCTGTTCTGCTGGTGAGACAGGACATATCCAGGGATGGGGATGGTGATGGTGATGTCTAGGACATTGTCTGTAAGCTCTGATTCCATGAGTATGATTATGTCAGGTTGTTGCTTGACTAGTCTGTGAGACAGCTCTCTCGAATTTGGCACTAGCCTCCAGAAGTTAGTGCGGAGAACTTTGCAGAGGTGACAGGGCTGTTTCTACTGTCATCTTTTCCAGTGCCGAGGTCGATGCCAGATGATCCATCTGGTTTCATTTCTTTGAGACTTTGTAGCGATTAGTACAACTGAATGGCTTGGAAGGCCATTTCAGAGGGCAGTTGAGAGTCAACTACATTGCTGTGGGTCTGGATTCACACGTAGGCCAGACCAGGTGAAGACAGCAGATGTTCTTCCCTGAAGGACATTAGTGAACCAGATGGGTTTTCCAACAATTGCCAATAATTTCATGGCCATCAGTCGATTCTTAATTCCTGATTTTTTTTTATTGAATTCAAATTCCACCATGTGCCGTGGCAGTGTTCGAATCTGGGTCCCCAGAATATTATCTGCGTCTTTGGATTAATAGTCTAGTGATAATACCACTAGGCCACTGTTGCTTTCCCTGTCCTTGACTGAAAACTGCTCTCTGAAAAAACCTAGCAAGCCAGTTGTAACAACTGCTACAACGTCAGAAAACAAAAAATGAAATCTGAGGGACCATTTGGCATCAAACTAGTTAATGAAAAAGACAATGGCAAAAATACCCCTGTCAACCTTGCAAAGTCCTTCTTAATAACATCTGGGGGTTAGTGCCAAAATTGGGAGAGCTGTCTCACCGACTAGTTAAGCAACAGCCTGACTCAGCCATACCCATGGAATCATAACTTACAGACAATGTCCCAGACACCACCATCACCATCCCTGAGTATGTCCTGTCCCACTGATAGGACAGATCCAGCAGAGGTGGCAGCACAGTGGGATACAGTCAGGAGGGAGTTGACCTGAGAGTCCTTAACATTGGCTCCGGACACTATGCATTCTCATGGCATCAGGTCAAACACGGGAAAGGAAACCTCCTGCTGATTACCATGTACCATCCGCCCTTGGTCGATGACTTTATACTCTTTCATGTTGAACAATGTTTGGAGCAATCACTGAAGGTGGCAAGGACACAGAATGTACTCTGGATGGGGGATTTCAACGTCCACCACCAAGAGTGGATCAGCAGAAGCATCATTGATTGAACTGGTCAGGTCCCAAAGGACACTGCTGCTAGACTGGGTCTGTGGCAGATGGTGAGAGAACAGGAGAGATAAACATACTTGACCTCATTAACCAATCTACCGGCTATAGGTACATCTGTCTGTGACAATATTGGTAACAATGACCAGCACACAGTCCTTGTGGAGACTAAGTCTCACCTTCACATTGATAATACCTTATATTGTATTATGTGGCACTATCACTAGATTTTGAACAGATCTAGTAATTCAGGACTGGGCATTCATAAAGCGCTGTGGGCCATCAGCAACAGCAGAATCGCACTCCAACACAATCTGCAACCTTATTGCTAGGAAATCCTCCACTCTACCATTATCATCAAGTCAGGGATCAGCCCTGACTCAATGAAGAGTGCAGAGGGCATGCCAAGAGCATGAAGCATATGTAAAAATAAGGCGTCAACCGGGTGAAGCTACAAAACAGTACTATTTGCATGCCAAAAAGCATAACCAACAAGTGATAGACAGAACTGAGCAAACCCACAACCAATGGATCAGATCTAAGCTCTGCAGTCCTGCCATATCCAGTTGTGAATGTTGGTGGAAAATCAAACAACTCGCTGGAGGAGAAGGCAGAACTCCGCAAATTAGAACAAAAGATAAGGCTGGAGTATTTGGAACAATCTTGAGCCAGATGTGCTGAACTGCATGATCCATTCCAACTTTTTCCACAAGTCCCGTGCATCATGGATGTTAGCCATCAGCGTCTCAGTGATGAGAGATGGGAAATAAATGCTAGTCTAGCCAGCAGCACCTACATCCTGTGAATGTAAAAAAAAACCTGGCATATAGGAAGATGGTTGTGATTGTTGGAGGTCAGTCATCTTGGCTCTAAGACATTCATGCAGGAGTTCTTCATGGTATTGTTCTAGGTCCAAACCTCTTCAGCTGCCTCATCAATGACTTTTCCTTCTTCATAAGATCAGAAGTAGAGATGGTCAGTGCTGATTGCGCAATGTTTACCATCATTCGTGACTCCTCAGATACTGAAGCAGTCATGTCCAAATTCAACAAGACCCTGACAATACCCAGGCAGACATGGCAAGTAAAAGTCATGCCACACAAATACCAGGCAATGACCATCTTCAATAAGAGATGATCTAAACATTATCCCTAGACATTCAAAGACATTACCATCACTGGACACCCAACTATCAACATTCTGTGAGTTACCATTGACCAGAAACTGAACTGAGCAAACCATATAAATAGAGTGTCTACAAGAGTAGGACAGAAGCTAGGGATATTGCAGCTCTTGATTTGCCAAAGCCTGTCCACAATCTACAAGTCACACAACACAAGTCAGGAGTGTGATGAATTATTCCCCACTTGCCTGGATGGGTGACACTAATCAACACTCAAGAAGTTTCACACCATCGAGGAGAGAGCAGTCCACTTGATTAGCGCCACATCCAGTGGCATCCACTCCCTCCACCACCAACATTCAGTAGCAGCAGTGTGTATTATTTACAAGATGCACTGTAGCAATTCACCAAAGATCCTTAGACAGCATCTTTCCAACTTACAAACACTTCCACCTGGAAGGACAAAGGCACCAGACACATGGGAACACAACCTGCAAGTTCCCCTCAAAGCCACTCACCATCCTGACTTGGCAATATAATGTACTTCCTTCAGTGTCACTGGGTCAAAATCCTGGAATTTCCTGCCGACAGCATTGTGAGTTTGCATATTGCACAGGGACTGTAGTGGTTCAAGGAAGCAGCTCACTATCACCGTCTCAAGGATAACTAGGGATAACAACAAATACTGACCCAGCCAGCAATGCCCACATCCCACGAGTGAATTAAAAAATATTTGTCACTATGACCAAGAGCAGAGGGTAGAATTTAATGCCTTACCATGATGTGAGTTTGGTTGAAATTGTGGGGTAGAGAATTTTGTATCCATCCCAATCATGTCCATTGTAGGACTGCCTGTGGATATTCTTCCTCTGACGCAACCAATTGAGGTCCTTCAATATGCAAATAATACCTCACTCGAGTGCCACTGGTATTAGTCCATGGGGTTGGCCGTGGTATAAGAGCAATGCAAGCAAACCTGTACGGGCTCCTTTTAAAACTCAACCATGGCTTCAAGTGCAGGCAGACACAGGCCTGCACCTGACTTTCGGGTTGATGGGCAGGGCCACCGACTCTGGGTAAAATCCTGGCCATTGTCTTCTTGATGGGATCTGTCTCTTCTGATGAATCAAAAGACTGTTTTAAACAGGTCACGCATATGGTTACAGTCATCCACATTTGTTGAGGGGAAGCAAAATTCAAACTTTTCTTACAATGTTTTAAAACATTTGAATATGTGGCTGTGCGTCTTGACACCCGGGTCTGCTGCTGACGTTGCTGGTGGAAACATCTCAAATGAACCCTGTTTGTGGCCAATACAGAAACTTGGGTAACTGAGGGACAGGAATGGTTGTTGGAAGTTCCGGGATTTAGATGCTTTAAAAGAAATAGGGAGGGTGGTAAAAGAGGCAGCGGAGTGGCATTGCTCAACAGGGCTAGTACAGCAGCTACTGAAAGGCAGTTCGAGAATGATATGTCTACAGAGTCAGTTTGGGTGAGGTCAGGAACAAGAAAGGAGCAGTCACTTTGTTGGGGTGTTTTTACAGACCCCCTAATAGTTGCAGAGAAGTGGAGGAGCGGATTGGGAGGCAGATACTGGAAAGGTGCAGAAGTCACAGGGTTGTAGTCATGGGTGGCTTCAACTTTCCAAATATTGATTGGAAACTTTTTAGTTGTTGTAGTTTAGATGGATTTTGTCCAGTGCATTCAGGAAGGATTCCTGACACAGTGTGAGAGGCCACTTTGGATTTGGTGCTTGGCAATGAACCGAGCCAAGTGTCAGATCTGTTGGTAGGAGAGCATGTTGGCGGTAGTGATCATAACTCTGTTACTTTTACAATAGTCATGGAAAAGGATAGGTACATACAGCAGGGTAAGGTTTATAATTGGGGGAAGGGTAATTATAATTCTGTTAGGCAAGAACTGGGTAACATAAAATGGGAACAGATGCTGTCAGGGGAGAGCACTATAGAAATGTGGAGATTGTTTAAGGAATGCATACTGTGTGTGCTAGATATGTTTGTCCCTAGCAGGCAGGGAAGATGCGGTCGAGTGAGGGAGCCTTGGTTCTCAAGAGAGGTCGAACGACCAGTTAAGAGGAAGAAGGATGCTTATATAAGGTTTAAGAAACAAGGATTGGAAAAGGCTCTAGAGGGATACAAGTTAGCCAGGAAGAAGCTGAAGACAGGGCTTAGGAGACCTATAAGGGGGCATGAGAAAACCTTGGCAGGTAGGATCAAGGAAAACCCCAAAGCTTTTTACACGTACGCAAGGAATAAGAGAATGACCAGAGAAAGGGTGGGGCCGATCAAGGATTGTAAAGGGAATTTGTGTACGGAGCCTAAAGAGATAGGAGAGGTCCTTAATGAATACTTTTCTTCGGTATTCACAACTGAGAGGGACCTAGTTGTAGGGGAGGACAGTGTGAAACAGGCTGGTAGGCAAGAGGAGGTGGATGTTAGTAAGGAAGATGTACTAGGAATTTTGAGGAACTTGAAAATAGGTAAGTCCCCCGGGCCTGATGGGATTTATCCAGGGATTCTATGGGAAACGAGGGAAGAGATCGCAGAGCCTTTGGTGACAATCTTTTCGTCCTCACTGTCCATGGGTATAGTGCTGGAAGATTGGAGAGTGTCAAACATCATTCCCTTGTTCAAAAAAGGGAATAGGGATAACCCCGGAAATTACAGGCCAGTTAGTCTTACTTCAGTGGTGGCAAATTATTGGAATGGGCTCTGAGAGATAGGATTTATGATCACTTGGACCGGCACAGTTTGATTCGTGACAGTCAGCATGGATTTGTGAGGGGTAGATCATGCCTCACAAACCTTATTGAATTCTTTAAAGAGGTGACCAAACACGTGGATGAAGGCAGAGCAGTGGATGTGGTATACATGGATTTAAGTAAAGAGTTAGATAAGGTTCCCCATGGTAGGTTCATGCAGAAAGTAAGGAAGCATAGGATAGGGGGAAATGTGGCAGATTGGATTCAGAATTGGCTGACCCTTAGAAGACAAAGGGTGGCAGTGGACAGAAAATATTCAACATGGTGCTCAGTTATGAGTGGTGTACCACAAGGATCTGTTCTGGGTCCTCTTCTATTTGTGATTTTTGCAAATGATTTGGATGAAGGAGTGGAAGGGTGGATTAGTAAGTTCGTGGACGATACGAAAGTGGGTCGAGTTGTGAATAGTGGGGAGGGCTGTTCTAGGTTATAAAGGGACATTGATAGGATGCAGACCTGGGCTGAGAAGTGGCAGATGGAGTTTAATCCTGAAAAGTGTGAGGTGATTCATTTTGGAAGGACAAATTTGAAAGCAGAATACAGGGTTAACGGAAAGATTCTTGGCAGTGTGGAGGAGCAGAGGGATCTTGGGGTTCATGTCCACAGTTCCCTGAAAGCTGCCACCCAGGTGGATAGAGTTGTTAAGAAGGTGTATGGTGTGTTAGCTTTTATTAATAGAGGGATTGCGTTCAGGAACCATGAAGTTCTGCTCCAGCTATACAAAACTCTGGTTCGGCCACATCTGGAGTATTGTGTTCAGTTCTGGTTGCCTCATTACAGGAAAGATGTGGAAGCGTTGGAAAAGGTGCACAGGAGATTTACCAGGATGTTGCCTGGAATGGAGGAAAGGTCTTATGAGGAAAGGTTGAGAGAGCTCGGGTTTTTCTCTTTAGAACGACAAAGGATGAGAGGTGATTGATAGAGGTGTACAAAATGATCAGAGGTATAGATAGAGTGAACAGCCAGAGACTTTTTCCTAGGGTGGAGGTAGCTATTACGAGGGGGCATAGTTTTAAAGTGAGTGGAGGTAGATATAGGGGAGACATCAGAGGTAGGTTCTTTACTCAGAGAGTGGTAGGGGTGTGGAATGCATTGCCGGAGAGGGTATTGGAGTCGGCCTCATTAGGGGCATTTAAGCGGCTATTAGATAGGCAAATGGATGATAGTATAAGGTAGTGGTGGAGGATAGATAGACCTTAGCTTTAGGGTAAAAGTTCGGCATCGTGGGTCGAAGGGCCTGTACTGTGCTGTACAGTTCAATGTTCTATGTTCTATGTTCTAACTCCCTGCTACTGTCTCTTGCCAAAGGCCAAGTGTTGACCTAGGTTTACCAAATTGATTTCTGGATAGAGGACTGAAGTATGAGGAGAGACAGTCAGTTAGGATTGTATTCACTGGTGTTTAGAAGAATGAGGGAGGGATCTCAAAGAAACCCATAAAATTCTATCAGGACTAGACAGGTGAGATGCAGGAAGGATGGTCCTCCAGGGAGTTAAAGGATAAAGGGTAATCTTTTTAGGATTGAGATAAGGAGAAATTTCTTCAGCCAGAGCATGGTGAACCTATAGAATTCACTGCTACAGAACGCGTTTGAGGCCAAAACATGATGTGCTTTAATGAATGAGGTAGATATAGCTCTTGTGGCTAAAGGGATCAAGGGATGTGGGGGGAGGACGGGATTAGGGTATTGAGCTCGATGATCAAACATGAACTTAATGAATGGCAGAGCAGGCTCAAGGGTTCGAATGGCTTAATCTTGCTCCTGACTTCTCCATTTCTATGTTTTGATGACCTAGAGTTTGAAGTCTATTCACAATGTTCAGGATCATCTCGTTCTTTCCCTGCATTTTAGCATTCAGTTCATTCAGATGGCTGAAAATATCAATCAGATTTGCCAACTTAACCCACCAATAATCATCAGACATGGACTCTTTATAACGTAGTTCATCCATTGTTGAAAACTTAGTCAGTTCTTTCCAGAGCTCATGAACATGGGAGAGAACCTTTGCCCACAATAATGATCTCACTTCAGTGTGTAACAGTAAACTCTGATTCTTGACTCCCATCTCTTCACATGAAATAGTGAAGATTTCAATGGCCAGTGATTTTATGAAATTCACATTTTTCACAGCTTGCTCTAACACTATAGCAAACTCTGGTGGCATTGATCTGACTACAAGAGCTTCATGGTGGAGGATGCAATGGGTGATCTGAATATCAATATCTTGCTCTTTCACCTTACTGACAAATCCTTTGACTTGCCCCATCATGAAGGCTGCTCCATCAGTGCAAATGCTCCAACACGTGACCTGAGTAATTTTATTTTCCTGCAAGTTGGCATCTGCTGCCTGAAAAATTTCTTCACCAGTTGCATGATTCATACAGAAGAAAATTTCTACTGAATGGAGCTCCAATCAACATACTGAACATTGGCCTGCACATGGCAATATCCGCTTATATTGGTGGACAGGTCAATCTGCAAATCAGACTTTCCACTTGTAGCTAACTTCTCTTAATATCAGCTAATGTGTCATCAACTTGCCATTTAACTGTATTATCAGAGAGTGGAATTTTCTCGATGACTTTTGCAGCATCAGCTGCTAACGTAACTACAGTTTTTTCAAATGCAGGCATAATTAAGGTTTTCGCAAAGGTATGGGGCTTCTCTGATTTTGCTACAAGTTCAGCCAACAGGTAATTAGCTGTTAAGCTTTATTCAATAGCTGCACATTCTCCATCTGACATTGGGTCTGCTTGACGTTTGCTCTCTCAGACTCTTGAAATACTGAATATGGTTGTTCAGAAGTGATGGATGTTTCATCTGTAAATGGCACCTTAACTTATTTGGTACCATCACAGTGTTTGCCAATTTCTCTCTGCAGATGAGATATTCAGTAAAGGGGCAAATGGCATGTCCTGACCAGGAAAATCCAAAGGCTGACAGCTCTCATTATACTACCTCTGAACAGTTCTTGCCTTTTCTTTCGATAGGTTCAGCAACTGAATTAGCAGAGGAATTCCCTCTTGTGACAAGAAACATGCCCATTTCTTCATAGAATCTAAGATTTGGATAAGTGGTATACACAAAAAAATTCCAAAACTATTCATTTTGAAATCCGTGGTAATATGGAAATGTGTACAGGCAGGCAGGCCAGTTCAACAGCATTCCAATTGCATGCTTCTTTACTGGGCATGTGTAGTTTCTTCTCAATGTTTCGTACTGTGCAAGCACAGATAATGAATCTCTGTGCATGCATGGTATTAGAAGCCACAAAGCAAAGTAGTGCTGTTCCCGAGAATTTTGTGGCACACTACTCAACTTGCTATGACATTTCAGTTGAAAATCTCTGCTTTCGCCATTAATAATCAAAAATTTATCAACGTTAACTTCAAATCTGCTGAAAGATTGAGATTCTACCAACACCTAGGGAATAGAATTCCAATAAGTCACCACCATCTGAGTAAGAAATTGTCTTGTTGTCTCAGTCTTAAATGGCATCTTCTTTATTTTTAAAATGTGCCACCTGGTCAAGACTCCCAAACAAGGGGAAACATCTTACTTGCTTCTACCCTGTATATTTGATAAATATTTGTATATTTATAGTTTTTATTCATTTGTTTTAAATTTATAATTTGTATAATTTGAAAACATACAATATGGCTACATAATAAAGGAGTGGTAGTTTTTAACCAACATTTTGAACTGTCAGTTGACCTGTTTGGGGCCGTGAAGGGTGGGTAAGGTTATCTGCCAAAATTCCCATTTTTTATTCTATGAGCTCTTTTTCTAGGCTACCTTTACCCATCTGATTGTTCCAGTATGTATGTAGATTAAAGTCTCTTATTGTTATCACCATATCATTCTAACAATTTCTAACTATTGCCTCCTTTATATTGCATCCTACCACATGGCTTTTGTTAGGAGGTTCGTTCAACTTTCACAAATTACTCTTGTTTTCATCATCCCTCATCTTTACACAAATGACTTCTGCATCCTGGTTACCTGAACTTTGGTCATCGCTCTCTGTTGTGCTAATACAATCATTCATTGTCAATTCATCTGTTTTGTTTTAAATGCTACTTGCATTCAAATGCAGAGGCTTTAGTTTTGTGCTTTTATTGTGGAGTCCATGTATATCTGTTGATTTACTTTTAATCTTTTACTCTCAATATCCACTCCTGTCATTTACCATTTTCCATATCAATATCTTACTTTCTTGCTCTGTCTCTATTCCTTAATTTACCATTTCTTCTCAAATTTGATTCCTTGTCCCGCTGTTTAGAATAAAACATTACACCAGTCACTGTACAACTGGTTCTAGTACGGAGCAGTATGTTCCAACAGTACAGAGTCCCTTTTATAGTGCTTCAGGAATTGAAACCCTTTCTCCCACACCAATCTTTAAGCTACACATTCACCTCTCTAATTTTATTGACCTGATGGTAATATGCTTATGGTTCAGGTAATAATCAAGAAAAAGTTACTCTTGAGATTTTGTTTCTTAATTTACCCACAAGCTACTCAAACTCTCTCTACATTGTTGGTACCCACATGGACTACAACTATTGGATCCTCTACTTCCCACTTTAAGATCCTCTCCAGCCAACAGCAGATGGCTCAAAGATGCTGAAGATCCAAAAAAAACCAAATTGCTGGAGAAACTCAGCAGAACTGGCAGCATCTCTGGAGAGAAAGTAGAGTTAATGTTTCGAGTCCAGCCACCCTTCTTAACAACTGATAATAGCTTGGAAAACATCTATCAGATCTAAAGAAGGGTCACTGGATTTAAAAATTTAACACTGCTTTCTCTCCACAGATGCTGCCAGACCTGCTGATCTTTTTTTCCAGCAATTTCTGCAGGTGTCCCAAACCTTGGCACTGCATCAGCAAAACAACCATCTGGATTAAGAGATAACAAGGTGTAGAGCTGGATGAACACAGTAGGTCAAGCAGCATCAGAGGAGCAGGAAAGCTGACGTTTAGAGTCTGGACCCTTCTTCAGAAATGGACTCTTCTTCCTCAGAAACCATCTGGATTCTTGCTTTTGGTGACGTAAAATTGTGTCTATTCCCCTCACTATGATGTCCCCTAATATCATTACAGTCCTCTTAACCCCGCCTACTTGAATGACTTTCTGTATTAGGGTATTGTGGTCAGTCTACTCATTCACACTAAGGCTTTGGCTACCCTCTATACAAATAGCAAAAATCTCAAACTTGTTGGATAATTGAAATGGCGGAGACTCCTCCTCTTCTACGTTCTGGGTCCCCTTACCTGCCTTATCCACAGTCAGCTCCTCCTGTCACTGATCAAATCAAAAGATCTTAATCTAAGGGATGTCACTGCTTCCTGGAATAGAGGGCTCAGGAAGCCCTTTCCCAAACTGCTGCGTTGCAGCGGTTGCCATTCAACCTCTAGCTCATTATTTTTGAGTTGGAAGTTGTTTGAGTGGCAGACTTATTGTAGACATACCTGTCCTAGATTACACCTGCATCCAGGAACTCTCACATTGTGCAATCGCTACATGACACCGACATGATTAAGTATTAAACAAAATAATGTCTCTTCTTTGTAGCGCTTATGGTACTAGCCTGAAAATCCAATAAATTTTCTGACCTAAGAATAAAATAAATAATGAAATCACAGGTTTCTTACTTCTGTTCTGCAAGAGTCTCTCAAACAATTTTAGGCTAGGTAATTACAGATTGTTTAAAATTATTGCTTGTTGAAATAACTCCACTGAGACCGGTATTCCATCGCCAAGACACCCTTTATTTACATGTGGAGAGTCCTTGACACTGATCCAGCTCCTTCGGGGCCAGCTCTCAGAGTGAACAGGATGTCTGACACTCTTGTCCTTATCTGTTAGCCAGGGCTCCCTAATTGGACCAGATTAGCAGCCCCAATCAGGGAACTCATATTCTATAAAGTCTACCCGGCTGACCTTGTTACAATCGTTACATCCCTCCCACTCCAGGTCTGAAGACAGAGGCTGTTTTATTTTTTGTAGCTTCTCCTGGAGAGTTTTAGCACCTGGTTAGGTTCCTCCAACTTTCCTCAGATATGGGCATGGTGAAACACACAATAGCTCACCTCTAGGGCCTGGAGCTTCTTTGAAGAAATTCACTCTCTTCTTCAGGTGGCAAAGACATTGAGAGGCAGCGACATCCGCTTAATCTATCTGAGATTCTGAGGTATTTTCAACACTTGACGGAGAGGAAGAACCCATGGGTTCCAGGACAGTCAGAAAGGCAGTCGAGTAGTCAGGCATGTTTTGCTACCACACCATTTGTGAGTAGGCATCTTTCATGTGGTCTTCGTGTTTGTCAAGACCATCGCATCTACCTGAACTTTATATGCTACTGGACCTAACCTCGCATTGACCATGCCTCTTTTTTACCCATGTCGGCCCGTGGTTCCTACACCAAACTTAGTCCCCTGACGTAAACTGTCTCTCTCGCTTAGTCGAGTTGTGTGTCCGGTATTGGTGTTCCTGATGCCGTTTCACCGTCCCCCCATCCAGGACCAGGAAGATCAGATTTAACCTGGTGTGGAGCCTTCTCCCCATTAGCAAGTCTGCTGGAGCTATCCCTGTAGTTGCATGAGGGGTGGTCCTAGAATCAAACAGGAACTGGCTCAGTTTGGTATCTAATGAAGTTTAGGCTGTTTCTTCAAATCTGCTTTCAAAGTTTGGACTCTTTCTGCCAGATCATTGGATGATGGATGATATGAAGCTGTCCTTGTATGTTGAATACCATTTCTTTTTAGAAAATACTCAAACTCCCTGCAAGTCAATGATGGCCCGTTATATGTGATCAACTCTTCTGGGAATTCGTGTATTGCAAAAATGTGCGCAGTTTTTCTGTCACCTTCCCCTGTATGATGAATGAACTCTATGCACGTCCAGCCACTTTGAATGGGCATTCACAATGACTAAAAACACAGAGCCCATGAAATTACCTGGATAGTTGACATGCAACCGAGTCAAGAGTTTACCCAGCCATTCCCACGAATGTAGGGTATCAGCTGGTGGTAATTTTAGTCCTTGTTGGCCTTCCAGACACTGCCCCACCAACATGGCTCTGCCTGCATCCAATCCTGACCCCCAGACATAACTTCTCGCCAACATCTTCATTTTGGAAACCCCTGGATGACCTTGGAGTTCAGCCAGTATCTGGCAGTGACCTTCGCTCGGGACAATCACTCTTGCTCCCCATCATAGTACGTAGTCTTCTACGGTGATCTGGTCTCTCCGGGTCCAAAAGGTTTCAATTCTGGCTACGATGGCCCTTTGGTTTCCTCCATCACCACCAGCTGTTTCAGTTAGTTAGGACTGGATCTTTCTGTGCCCAAAGTCTGATATTGTCAGCTGTCACTGCACATGCATCCAGAAAATTTAAAACCATTATGGACTGTTCTAGTGGTGGTACTCCCAATGGTGCTCCTGCCAGCAGGAGGCAGCTCAATGCATCTGCATTTGCTACTTAGCTTCTGTGACTGTGTTCTAGCTTGTAATTATACACACTTGGTATAACAGCCCATCACCAAATTTGGCCTGACACTATGGGTGGCACTGCCTTGTACTCTTTAAGTAGACCTAGCAGGGGGTGGTGGTCCATTATTATTACAAATTTACATCCTTAAAGGTATTGATAGAGTTTCCTGATTCCATATATGACTGCCAAACCTCCCTTCTCTATCTGAGCAAATATACGCTCCACGTTAGCCAAAGTCTTGGCTGCATGTGCTATTGGGCATTCCTCTCCATTGGGCCACCTATGAGCTAATACTACCCTGATGACGTACGGGGAGGCATCGCATGCCAATACCAGATTTTGCTTGGGATGATAGTGTGCCAACACCTTAGAGAACAATAACTAAAGGACAATGGTAAACTATATGGGTTTTTATAACAATCAATGGTAGTTACATGGTTGACATTCAGCCAGTTCTTTATTCCAGATTGTTTTACTGAATGTAAATTTCACCATTTGCCACGGTGCTCTTGTCCCCAGAGCAATGGTTCTGGATTGCTAATCCTACGACATTACCACCACTGCTGGTGTGTCTGTCAGTGGGAAGCGGCTCAATGCATTCACATTTGCCTCTTGGCCTCTCTGACAGTAGTCCAACTTATTATTACACGCATTCAGTATTAGAGCCCACTGCTGCATTCGGCCTGAAGCTATGGGTGGTACCGACTTGTCCTCTTTAAGTAGACCTAGCAGGGGTTTGTGGTCCATTATTATTGCAAATTTACATCTGTAAAGGTATTGGTGGAACTTCCTAACATGAAACATGATCAACAAACCTTCCTTCTCTGTCTGAGTATACTTACATTCTGCATTAGCCAAAGTCCGAGATGTGTACGTTATTGGGCACTGCTTTCCATTGGGCCACATATTAGCTAATATTACTTTGATGCTGTACAAGGGGCATCGCTTGTCCATACCAGATCTTGCCTAGGATCATAATATGCCAACACTAACAGGATGATAGCTGTTTCTTTATTTCCCTGAAAGCTATGGCTGGGCTACATGACCCTTTCCAAGGTTGACCCTTTTCTAAGACTTGACGCAAAGATGCTTGGATGGAGGGCAGGTTATGTATGAACATTTCATAATAATTCAACAGCCCAAGGAAAGGCCTAAACTCCAGTACAAACGCAGGTGTCAGGGCACCTTTGATTACTCTCATTTTATCTTCCAATGGGTGTAACCTGATCTTATCAACTCTGTAGCCCAAGTAAGAATATATTTTTCCCTTCTAAAGCATATGCCACCTGGGAGAAATGTCTAAGAATTATATCCAAGTTCGCAAAACATGCTTTATTGCTCTTCCCTATTATTAGCATGTCGTCTAGATTAATGGCGACCTGGGGGAGACCTTGTAAAATCTTCTCCATTGTCCGCTGAAACATTGCACATGGCTGACGATAGCCGAAATGATACAAACTCTATGGATATTAATTGTAGCATACTTCTGGGAATCCTCATCAATCTGCAACTGTAAGTTCACATGGCTCATGTCCAGCTTCATGAAGGACATCCTACTTGCCACGCTTGTGTATAAATCCTCTATGTGAGGGATTGGGTATTTATCCAGCTGCAAAACGTGGTTTGCTGATTGTTTAAAACCCCCACAAAGGCGAACCAACCTATCAGGCTTCACAATCAGTATAGCTGGTACTGCCAATTCCACAAACTGGACTGGTTTGATGATTCCTTCGCTTTCTAGCCATCTGATTTCTCCCTCTACTTTTTCACACTAGGCAAATGGCACTGAGTAGGCCTTGCAGAATCATGGAATTGATTCCTGGTCAACATGCAAGTTGTCCTTGGCTCCTTCCTGAAAAACTTATGGGTATTTAGGATTTCATTCAGGGAGCCATTTTCTACTCAAAAAATATTGAGCCAATCTAGGTAAATTATTTTCAACCAATTTCACCCCATCAGGCTTGGGTCCAAACCTTTTACTATGATCAATGGTAACTAAACCAGCTGCTTCTCATTAGAGACCAGAACCAAAGTTATACCCCTAGTCTGTAAATGTTTCCTGGTATAAGTTTTCAGTCTGATAAAGACTGATTTTGCGATCACTGAAACAGCTATGCCAGTGTCAACCTCAATTAGAACCACTTAACCAGGCGTTTATTTTGCTTGGTTCCGATTTGGATGTTCCAAAGCAATTTAACTGTTCCAAACCATATATATGTGAACTTTCCAGGGTGTGCACTCTCCTGCATACCAGTCTATGAGTTCTCTTAGTCAATTTAGATCTAGTGAGACTGTTTTGCTGTCTCGAGTTTGTGTTCTGGCAACAACTACAATGGCTTGCTGGCCCAGACCCTGAAGAAAATTTAAACTGTTTTGCTAAGGCTTGGCTTTGTTTTGATGTGGGCCAACCTAGAGTCCCTCTGTTCCGGATATGTCCTGAATGAGGCTTTGAAATTGTCTTCACCCCAGTGGTGTTCCTCAAGCTTAGTTGGACTGGCAGAGGTGTCCACTTCCATTGGAATACCATGAAACTCATATGCCCCACTTTCCACATTTTCCAACGATAAAGCCAATTGTCGTGTCTGTTTGAATTCCAGTTGGGCTTTAGCTAATAGGCACTTTTGCATGGTTATGTCATTTAAGCTACATACCAAACGGTCTCTCAGCATCTCTTTAAGGATTAAACCAAAAAGTGACATGCCTCTGCCAGTCATCTTAACCTCGTCAAAAATCCTGATAAGGATTCCCTTTTTTCTTGAATTGCCAAGTAAAACCAATAGTGTCAGAGAATTAGAGGAGGCTTGGGGTTGTAATATTCCTTAACTAAATCCGTCAACTCTTGAAAGGTTTTAGTACCTGGTACCTCAGGGAAAGTAAGGCACCTAATAACCGAAAAAGTTGAGGGTCCCCAATCTGTTTGGAGAATTACTCCTTGCTTTTCCTCTTCCCCAATGTCATTTGCCAGAAAAAAATAACGCATTCTTTCCTCATACCGGGCCCAGTCTTTGATGGCAGGATCGAATGAATTAAGCTTCCCAAATTCCGGCATGTTACCGGAAATGCTTACCCCAACTCAAAGATGACTGTTGCAAGCAAATTTCTTCAGGAGCGAATCTCACTCGCACTGCCACTGAAATAACACCACAGAGTCTTGTGTCCTGTCACCTTGTCACTCTTTGTTTACATATGCAGAGACCTTGACACTGACCCCAGCTCCCTTAGAGCCAGCTCTCAGAGTGGACAGGATGTCTGACACTCCTGTTCTCATGTATCAGTCAGGGCTCCCTGATTGGACCAGATTAACAGCCCTAATCAGGGAACTCACATTCTATGAGGTCCACCTGGCTGACCTTGTTACAATCGCTACACTTCCTTCCCAGAATTTAATTCTGGTGGAAGCTGAAAGGTGATGGGATCCAGTTACATCTAATTATGTATCCATCTTGCCTCCGAGCTCACCACCAGAAAAAAAACAGGAATGTGACTCCCTTGCAGATTGTACCATGTATTCACCTGCATCTGTATCCATGAATCAATGTCAACTGGAGTGAAAAAATAAAGAAGGAATATCTCCTGTGTTGTTGATTTTTGGAACCAATAAGTACTTAAAGCAAGACTTCACTGAGAAATCCAAAAGCTCAACTGATCTTTTGAAGGTCCAAAAATGAAGGTACAATCCCATGTCTTCTTCCAGTCCCCCTTTTGTTTTTACCAAGTTGCCATTTTGGTCAATCATTGCAGCCAACCCGCTAGCAAACTTTTCAGAACCATACTATCTCTACTGACTCTCAGATGGCATATTAATCCAAATTTGTCTTCTTGGGTGGATGTACAAAATTTGATGGAACTATAATATGTAAGAACAAAGATTTTCTTCCCATCGTGATCACCAATATTTATCTTCAAACAAATATCACTAAAATAGTCTAGTCATTATTGCACTTTCTGTTTGAGAAAACATGCCATGTGCAAATTGGTTGCTATATTTTCTACATGACACGCTACCAAGCTTAGTTGGTCATAAGGAACTTTAGAATGCCCAGGATCACGAATGATGCTCTACAATGCAAAGCTTTCTAATTAAGTTCAGGGAGTTCACAGACTTGGGTTTAAATCTGGGATTTTTTTTAGTTTGTATAACTCATTCCCACAGCCGGTTATGCATTTACCTGCTGAGCCGCCTCTGCGAATTATAAGACCGTTGTGCTTTCTTTTATTGTGCAGATCTGTCAGCTACTGCAGAATCAACTCAAACTGCTGTAGCTAATGAGAAAGGAATTTCCACTTATCATTTATGTTGTATTACATCACAAGCAGAGGTAATAAGAAGTTCTATTCATTCGAAAGTATCTTATTTTTTCTACTTTTTTTCTCTCTTGAAGTCAAATATTTATCTGCCGTTAGTGCAGTAAATACTTTATAAGACTTTCCTGAAAAATGTGTTACTTTTGGCTCAAATCAAGACATGAAAACATTTTCATCTTAAGAAAGCATGACCAGAACAGTTGGCCATCGAGAGTTTTCGAGTCTTCTGCATTTCCGAACTCCCCTCTCCTTCAGTCACATCCTTGCACCTTCATGTGGCCTCAGGACATGGGTTGGGTCCAATACACTCACAGTCACTCCTTTCCAGCTCTGACATTCCATTTACATTGCAACTGTAAGTTTATATTAATAACTGCCTCTGGTTAACAAATTCCCAAATGTAAATGGTGCAATTATTTTGCTGCAGTCCTCGTTGTAAGTTCCTAGAATCTCACAGCACAGATAGAGAGGTCATTTAGCCCATCATATATATATGTTAGTTCTCTGAAAAAGTGATTAATTACACCCACTGTCCGATGTGGCCCACAATCCTTTTCAATGATACAACTAATTCTTTTTGCAAGTTATTATTGTATCTGCTTTCAGGCAGCATATTTCATATCATACACTCACTGATTAAAAAATAACTCTCATCTCACTTATGACTTTGTTTATGCCTATTTCTTAAATCAGTTATCAGCCGACCTTCTATTGAAAATAGTTTGTCTTTCTCCCTATACCCTCATAACTGTGTTTTCTTTTAAAAATCCAGTTATGGGATGTGGCTGTCACTGACTGGGTCCAACAATTATTGCCCATCCCTAAGTGCCCTGGAAAAGGTCATGGTGAGTTGCCTTCTTCAACTGTTGCCATCCATTTGACCTACAAT
The DNA here is from genome assembly GCF_021869965.1 of Rhincodon typus. Taxonomy (NCBI): domain Eukaryota; kingdom Metazoa; phylum Chordata; class Chondrichthyes; order Orectolobiformes; family Rhincodontidae; genus Rhincodon; species Rhincodon typus. The sequence goes on from NC_063341.1 coordinate 5,471,910, forward strand.
ACTCAGGTTCAGAGTTCCAGGATTTTGAATCGCAGCACTGAAGGAATGGTAGTACATTTCCAAGTCAGGATGGCTAAAAGGAAACTTGCAAATGGTTGTGTTTACATGTCTGCTGCCTCTTGCAAAGATGAAAACCTATGATACATTTCCAGCTGTGTGACTTCCTCCAGTCCTATGGCCCTCTTAGATCTCTGCAGTTCTCCAATTCTGGTTACGTGTAAATCACCAACTTATGTCAACTGTCTAATGACAGATATGCCTTCAATTGCTTAAATCCTGAAGTCTGGAATCCCTCCTTAAAACTGCCTGCCTGTCTACTCTGCCTTCTTTAAAATATCCTTTATAAGTCACCTCTGTGATATATTTGCTTGGGATGATCCTGTTTCTTGCTTGTCTTTTTTTTCTCTTGAACTGGTAGGAAGTATCCATTAATTGGGCAGGATGATGGAGAAAAATGATTAGTACGAATCCTCAGTGATATGACCTTGTCATAAAAACATAGTCTGTATCTCACATCATTCAAATGCAATCCTGAGTTGGGAGAATTCAATTTTCGCCCTTTTTACCAAATATAGAATAAACATACATTTTTTCTCTGTAATTTTATCTCTCCTTTTCTGACTTAAGACTGTAGTTTAGTGCAAGTTGCTTGATCACAGCACCCATGTGATTATATTCTTCATATATAAGTTTGAGAAGTGAGTTTTAATGGGTTATAGATGATCATAAAAGTTGAAGTGTTATGATTGGCAACGATCACATTGTCAACCACAAGTCAGAGATTTATTGATTTAAGTCCTACTTGGTTAGCATAGAATGTACAGCACTAAAACAAACCACTTGGTTCAAATGGTCCTCGCCAGTGATCATATTCCTCACAAGCCTCACTCTAACTCCTTCATCCTATTCAGTATTCCTCTGCCCTGCCCCCTTTTAAGTATGCCTGAAGCCTTCTTTTCGTCACTATTATCTGTTTCACCAACTTCAGGTGGTAACAAGTTTCCACCTTCTCACTTATTCCTGTAAAAATAAATTCCTCCAAAAAATTGTATTTGATTTATTCATGGCCATCTAATGTTCAGGCAATTGTATTCGTGATACCCTCGCAAAGGGAAACAGTTTCTCCACAAGCATGTGAATCCTTTCTGTTAAGAGGTTTGTGGAGAAACAGTAAACCAAAACAGCCAAATTTATCAAACAATGTCCAAAGAGGAAGGTGATGGGAGTCGTGGTAATGTCATGGCATTAGCAATCCAACACCATTGCTCTGGGGACAAGAGCACCATGGCAAATGGTGAAATTTGCATTCAGTAAAACAATCTGGAGTAAAGAGCTGGCTGAATGTCAATCATGTAACCACTGATGATTGTTGTAAAAACCCATCTAGTTTACCATTATCCTTTAGCTATCATCTTCTGAGGTGCTGGCACACTATGATTCCAAGCAAGATGTGGTATTGACGTACGATGCCTCCCTGTATGGCATCAGAGTAGCATTAACTCATAGGTGGCTCAATGGAGAGGAACGCCCAATAGCGCATACATCTAGGACTTTGGCTAATGCAGAGCATAAATATGTTAGATAGAGAAGAAAGGTTTGTTGGTCATCTTTCGAGTTGGGAAGTTCCACCAATACCTTTACGGATGTAAATTTGTAATAATAACAGACCACATAGCCCTGCTAGGTTTACTTAAAGAGGACAAGGCAGTGCTGTGCAAAGCCGAGGCCAAATTCAGCAGTGGGTTCTAATATTAAGTGCATATAATTACAAGTTGGAACATCATCCTGGAGGCCAAGTAGCAAATGCAGATGCATTGAGCCACCTCCCGCTGGCAGATACACTGGTGGTGGTACTACCACTGGAAGAGTCTGTAATGGTTTTATATTTTCTGGACATATTGTCAACTGTGACTGGAAGTACCAGACTTTGGACACAGAAAGATCTGGTCCTGGCAAAACTGAAATAGCCGGCAGTGATAGGGGAAACCAAAGGGTTGTCACAACAGAACTGAAACCTTTTTGGACCTGGAGAGACTAGACCACAGCAGAGGATGGTGTATTATTAAGGGGAGCAAGAATGTTGTCCCAAGCAAACGTCGCCACCAGATACTGCCTCACCCCCACCAGGGTCATCCAGCCGTTTCCAAAATGAAATTATTGGTGAGAGGTTATATCTGGTGGCCAGGACTGGATGCAGACATAGGCGCATTGGTGGGGCAGTGCCTAGAGTTCCAACAAAGAGAAAATTTATTGCCAGCAGCTCTCCCACATTCCAGGGTAAACCCTGGACTCATCTACATTGACTATGCAGGTCTTTTCATGGACTCAATGTTCTTAGTCATTGTGGATTCCCATTCAAAGTGGCTGGACGTGCATAAAGTTCATTCGTCAAACACGGGGACAACTATAGAAAAACTGCATGCATCTTTTGTATGGATAAGACTCCCAGAAGTGTTGGTCACAGATAATGGGCCTTTGTTTACGAGCAGGGAATTTGAGTATTTCCTAATATTGAATAGTATTCAACACATAAGGACAGCTCTCTACCATCCATCATCCAATTGGCTGACAGAAAGAGCCGTCAAAACTTTGAAGGCAAGCTTAAAGAAATAGCGTACAGTTTCACTAACTACCAAACTATCCCGGTTCCTATTTGATTACAGGACCACTTTTCATGCAATTAGAGGGGTAGATCCATCAGAGTTGCTATTGGGGAGGAGACTCCATGCTGGGTTAAATTTAATCTTTCTGGGTCTTGGTGCAGGATTGGGGTGGGGGAGCGGGCTAGGGTGAAACGGCATCAGGAGCACCAATGCCGGACACACAACTCCACTAAGCGAGAGAAACAGTTTACTTCAGGGGATGAAGTTTGTGTAGGAACCATGGGAATGGCCCTGCATGGGTAACAGGCACAGTTAATGCGAGGTCATGTCCAGTGACGTGAAAATTTCGGGTAGGTGCGACGATGCTGAACAAGCACGTGGACCATATGAAAGTTACAAACTCACAAACGGTGCGGGAGCAAACATGCCATGCTCCTCAATTGACTTTCTGACTGTTACGGAACCTGTGCATTCTCCCTCTCCGTCACACGTTGAAGATTCCTTGGAATCTGAGATGGACACTGCTGAAGTCACCACGTCGACGCGTTTGCTGCCTGAAGAAGAGAATTAATTTTGTCCGAGATGCTCCGAGCGCAAGAAGCAAGCTACCTTGTGTTACGAGTTGCCCACATCTGAGGCAGAGTTGGAGAAACGTGACCCAGTGCTAAAATCCCCAGGAGGAGCTGCAAAAGAAAACAACCAGCCTATGGCCTCAGACTCAGAGGGGGTGATTGTGATATAGTGAGGTCAGCTAGGTGGACCTCATAGAATATGAGTTCCCTGATTGGGGCTTTTAATCTGGTCCAATCTGGAAGCCCTGGCTGACAGACAAGGGCAGGAGTGTCAGACATCCTGTTCATTCTGAGAGCTGGCTCTGAAGGAGCTGGATCAGTGTCAAGGACTCTCCACTTACAAATAAAAGGTGAGTTGGTGATGGTATAGCAGCCTCCGTGGAGTTATTTCAGGAAGGCCCAAGGATTTACTACCTGGCCTACTGCCAATTAAGGCCCTTAAGTGAGAAATTAATTCTAGGCTTCATCTTAGTTCTGCTGGTATTAACCAGTTGCAGTTGGACTCCTCATCATGTGGTGCACATGGTATCTAAAATGGTGTGGCTAGCTTAGAGGAGCTGGTTAGAAGGGGTTGGATGGCATGATCCCCTCAGTGTCTGATTGAGGGACTGGACATCACGAAGGCAGGAGGCCACCTGAGCTCTACTCCCATTACCCTTGTTACTGATTCTACTGCACCCCTTTTGCAATGACACCCAAGCCTAAGAAATCCTCATGCCTTCCACAGTATTCACCTGCAGCTTGGACTGCTTTACAATCCTGAGACTCCAGTGTTTGTCCTTCTGGCAGCAGTGAGGCCTCATCAGTGGCATCACTGAGTACAAGATCTGTTGGCCTTTGCTTATCTGGCAAATTTACTGAAAAGAGGTGGCACAGGTCTCTTGCTGGCTCGCCAGGTGGCAAATGCCCCAACATCTCAAAAAGATTCCACTCCTTCATCTGATTTGTGCCTGCTTTTCAGATCTTGCTACTGATTAGCAATTGGAATACGAATACAGACAGATTTTATCTCCAGACCATAAATAGAGAAACGCTGAATTTTGCCGTTATTAAAAGTGATCCAATTTTATTTTCTTTGCTTTATTTTGCAGAAGTCACTGACCATTGTTGGGATACTGTTCCAAAAGGAGTCAGGAAAGCCTCAACTGGAAAATTGTGCCCCAACAAAATTCAATTACATCAGTACAGAAGAGTTCAGAAAAGAGGTGTAAACAGAAAAAAGTACCCACCATGTGGTTAGAAATGGAGTTTAGAACAAGTACACACAAACTGAGATACTCTATTTGAAGGCTGCGATAAAGACCATTATGAATTAATGGATTCTTATTTGTGCTAGATTTTATGTCAACTTGTAAAGCTGAAACTTGTTTAGATGCTGTAAAAAAGGAGATGATGAAAAGGAAGTTAATTTTAAATAATATAAAGCTTATTTCTAATTTGTAGTTTTCAACATCACATGTCATAAATAGAGCTATAAATGTTTCCATTCCATCTTTTCCTGACCCAGTACAATACATTGCATGTCTGTGTATATAAATGTACATGTCAGGCAGAGACAGGTATTTAACAGAAAAACACATCGGTGTGACAGTGAAGTATTGCAAGGCAGTGTGAATGCAGTAGTAGCATTCTTTATATCAGTACAGACTGAAGGCAGCCTTGGCTATCAAAGGCGACTCTGTGGCTGACTGGAGACTGAAACATGGGCCACAGTATGCAGTCATGTTCACCTTCCCAGCACAATGATCTGCCTTATTGCACCAACTTTATTTTTCGTCATGTTCCACTTCCACCCTCCTTCAGATTTGGACCTGAAAGGAATAACAAGGTATGACTACTTTATATAAAAGGGGAACTCCCAAAGATTTTTAAACTAAGTGAAAGTGTACTCTAAACAAGACAAACAGATTTTATAGTTACTGAAAACCAGGCACTGCATTAAATAAACATAAATCAGCATTTTCACACATCCACACTCAGCCTTAAAAGATCCATTTGGAAAAACAAGCACAGAGCTAGCCACGCAATACTTTGTAGATCTGGCGGCATTTGTGGAGACAGAAGTGCGAATTATGTTTTGGGTCTGTGATCTTTCATCAGAACTGGGAAAAGTTGGAAATGTAATGGGTTTTGAGCAATTTAAAGGGTACAGGTGGGAAGATGAACAAGAACGAGGGTAGTGTCCCTGCTATAGGGAAGATGTTATTAAACTTGAAAAGGTTCAGAAAAAATTAACAAGGACTTTGCCGAGATTGGAGGGTTTGAGCTATGAGGAGAAGTTGAATAGATTGGGACTTTTTCTCCCCCAGAGAATCAAAGGCAGAGGGGTGACCTTATAGAGGTTTATCACTTCATGAGGGGCGCGGATAGAGTGAATAGCCAAGGTCTTTATCCCAGGGTAGGGGAGTCCATAACTGGATGGCATTAGTTTAATTTGAGAGGAGATAAATTTAAAAGGGATCTGAAGGGCAATGGGTTCATGCAGAGGGTGTTGTGTGTATGGAACAAGCTGCCAAAGGAGGTAGTGGAGGCAGGTACAATTACATTATTTAAATGGAATCTGAATGGATATATGAATAGGAAGGGTTTAGATAGATATGGGCCAAATGCTGGTAAATGGGACTAGATCAGTTTAGGATATCTGGTCAGCGCAGACGACTTGGATGGGATGGTCTGTTTCTGTATTGTATAACTCTATTAATCTATGAAAGATCCATGGTAGGGTGGAGGGCAGGAGAGATTAAGTGTCAAAAGGTTTTGTGATGCAAGGTCAAAAGGCATGGGAATGGACAAATGAAGAAGCAAAAGTATGTCCAGAGGAGGTGTGAATGGCAGGATATCTGCCAAAAGGAAATAAGAGAGAAACAAGAAAAAAAGTCCAAACTAGCAAATAAACATGAAACAAAATGGGGCAGAAATTACAGACCCAAATTTCTTGAACTCAAAGTTGAACCCAGAAGGGTACAAAGTGTTCAATAAAAATAGGTGCTGTTCTTCAAATTTGCACTGAACTTTGTTGGAACATTGTAGCAGGCCTAGGGCAGAAATCTTAGAGTGGAAATAAAGTGGAAAATTAAGCTGACAGATAAAAGGAGGTTTGGAGTTATGCTTGTGGACTGGGGATGGAAATATTCTGTAAAGCAGTCACCCAGTCTATGTCTGATCTCCTCAATGTCGAAAGGACCACATCATGAGCAGCAAATACAATTCATGAGATTGAAAGGAGTACCAACCAATTGTTTCTTTCACTAAGTAGGACTGTTTGAGACCTTGGATTGAGAGAAGGGAGGAGGTAAAATAAGGTGTTATATCTCTTGTGCTTGCATGCAAAGATATTGTTGGAGAGGAACTGATGTGTTGGGTGTGACTGAAGAGTAGGTAACGGTCCCTTTCGGATGCTTAGTGGTGGCATGTTGCTAAAGGTAGTGAACATAGAGCTTGTGGTGTGGAAGAGGGTAAGAGGACCCTATTGCGGTTTTGGGAGGGAGGCCAGAGAGGAAGGGCTGAGAACAGAAATACATGAATGAGAACAGGCATGTTTAAAGGTCCTACCAACCATGGTGGGTAGGAATCCTCAGTTGAAGGGCAAAGTATTTGCAACCTTTAACAAAATGCATTCTATCTACATTCTGTCATACAAGTCAAAAGGCCAATCTGATATGACTATGAAATCTCAGCCTAACACAAGAGGCCTGGGAACAGACAAAGGAGGAGATTCTGGATGCTCACCATTCCATCTTCATTTGCAAGTCAGTAAATATTCCAATTTTAAAATGTATAAGAATTCTGGATTTTTTGATGTGCTTCAAAAAGTTAAATTGAACTTTCCCAGAGTGGGGGACTCAATTACTAGGGGTCACGATTTCAAGGTGAGAGGGGAAAAGTTTAAGGGAGATATGCGTGGAAAGTTCTTTACGCAGAGGGTGGTGGGTGCCTGGAACACGTTGCCAGTGGAGGTGGTAGAGGCGGGCACGATAGCGTCATTTAAGAAGTATCTAGACAGATACATGAATGGGCAGGGAGCAGAGGGATACAGATCCTTGGAAAATAGGTGACAGGTTTAGATAGAGGATCTGGATCGGCGCAGGCTTGGAGGGCCGAAGGGCCTGTTCCTGTGCTGTAATTTTCTTTGTTCTTTGAACAAGTATGGTTTGAGGGTGTTGGGAGAGGGGTGAAGGTCATTTGAATCTATGTCGACCTCAGAGTGCTCCTCTGAAATTATCTGGAATTGATTGGAGGTAACAGTCAAATAAGCAAAAGCAGTTTGAACTCAAAGTGACTGTGAGGGACTGGATTCTGGGAGACTGAGAAAATTTATAAAAGATTAGGAAGCACCAGGAAGAAAAGGCCTGGGAGTGTGAATGCCGCTGGGAACACCGAAAACTTGTCAATTATGCTAGACATTATAACAGCAGAAAAAAAAAATCATCATTATGATTTGTCTTGAGCTGGTCTGCTCGCAAGGAAATCAGAGTAACTATATGGGCAACAAGATGAGTTGTGCTTTAAAATAAAAACTGAAAGTGCAGGAGAAACTCTGTTGGAGTTCAGGAGACAGTCATTGAACGCAGTACACTAACTGTTTCTCTTTACACAAATGCTGCCAGACGTACCTAGTTCTTCCAGCATTTAGTTTTTGTTTTGGATTTTCAGTATCTGCAGTATTTCACCATGTGCGGGTGTGGCTTGAGCAGGGGATGCATTGCCAAATGGCAATATTAGTTAGGAAAAATTTTAGAATATGAAGTACATATCATCTGTACCCGATAATATGGCACTGAGGAAAGTAAATATATTCAGCATTATAGGAGTGATCCAAAGTGGCAGCAGTCAGGAGAAGTGACACTCATCCATTGCTGTTTCTGGGAGTTTTAGGCAGTTTCCCCCAAATGATTTAGCAATCAAGAAAACACAGGACCCACAGTTGAACTATAATACTTGGAATGATTCAGTACAATTTAGAGACATGTTTAACAGAAAGGTGTTTCTGTGAAAAGTTTCTGCTTTAAATTTAATTCCGGTGTACAGCTAAATGTAACAGTAAGTTCTGAGACATTCACTTTGCCTCTTATAATTTGTTAACTGGCATGAATAGAAGCTCACTGCTGCAGGAGTGAGTAGGATAGTTAACTGTTGAGCTCTTATAAGGCACATTGATGCCAATTTCTTATCCTTCAAATTATATGACTGTAAAAAGTCCTGGGACAGAGGCACGCTCAATTCTACAGGATCCAAGAAGGAGATATCCATTTAAACTTCCTTTTACAATATATTACATTTGGCATTGGATTTTCAGTATTTAGTTTTGCAGATTTGGTTCAAATCCTGCCATGGCAGATGGTTGAATTTGAATTCAACAAAGAATTTGGAATTAAGAATGTAATAATGACCACGAAACCATTGTTGATTGTCGGAGAAACTTTCTGGTTCACTAATGTCCTTTCGGGAAAGAAATCTGTCATCCTTACCAGGTCTGGCCTACGTTTGACTCCAGACCCACATCAATGTGGTTGATTCTTAACTGCCCTCTGAGCAATTAAGGATGGACAATACATGCTGGCCTAGCCACAGACACCCCACATTCCAAAAGTAAATTTTAAAAAATTAACAATTAAGTCCATGCATTTACAGTGCGATGAATAACTCATCCATTATTTATGCCACATTCTTTATTGCATAGATGGTTACTTTCAATTAACATTTGTGTTATTCTTTGGAAGTTTGAGTTTGGATTATTAAGTTAAACAATTAATAGCTTCTTGAATAGAACAGTATCAGAAAGCGTAACTGTTTACGCTCTTATCTCTGAATAATTACTAGATTCCCTTTTTTTTTAAAGTAAGAAGGCCAGTAATTGTCCTTGTGAAGATGGTGATGAGCCACTTTTTGACCTGCTATAGTCCATCAGGTGCAAATATATTCAGTGATGTTAGGGAGTTCCTAGAATTTGACTCAGTAACGGTGAAGGAATGGTAATATAGTTCTAAGTCAGGATAGTGTGTGACTTGAAGGGGAATTTGCAGGTTGGTAGAAGCTGTGGGTTTGGAAGGAGGTTTTTTGAATTGGTACAGTGCATCTTGTAGATTGTACACACTGCTGCCATTGTGTGTTAATGGTAGAGACAGTAAATCTTTAAAATGGCAAGGGGGTGCCAATTAATTAGGCTGCTCTATTACAGATGGTGTCAATCTTCTTGAGCATATTGGAGCTGCACTCATCTAAGCAAATGGACAGTATTCCACCATTTGCCTGACTTTGGAATGGTGGACAGGGTTTTTGGGAGTCAGGAGGTGAGTTACTTACTACAGGATTCAGATTATATAAAAACAATCAAATAGGAAAATTCCCTGTATGATAAAATCACTGATGTGCAAAATAGCTCAGCACATCCATTGCACTGAAAGTGTGGTATGAAGTTTTGATTAATGAACTTGGGGCTATGTTTTCCTGTATTTGAACAAAACTCTAATTGATAATAGAATATAAAGCAGTATCAGTTAAGGTGATAATAAGCTTTACTTGTATTTAGCACTGATCTGGATGTAGGAACATTAGTGTAACATTCAGAGAAAATCTAATTGTTTGTTTCTGAGGCAAAGTTGTAATGTTCTAAGTGCACAGGACACAATTAATACAGTTTTAAGTATTATTGGGAAAGTGGAGTTTTCCTGTGAGTTTCTGCTTTCTGTGCTTGAAACCAGCTGGCGTCTCTCTTCAATTATAGTCTCTCTTTGGCTCTTTCTGTGTTACACCTTTAATCATAGAATCCCTACAGCGTGGAAGTAGGCTATTTGACCCATCGAGTCCACATTTTTCCTTCAATCTTCTCATAGAATCCCTACAGTACAAAAAGAGGCCATTCAGCCCATCAAGACAACACTGAGCCAGACCCACCCCATTCCCATGACTCTGCATGGGGCTTTTAACCATGGCTAATGCAGCTAACTGCTTATCCTTGGAAACGATGGGGCAATTTCTAGCATGGCTAATCACCTAGCCTGCATAACTTTGGGCTGTGGGAGGAAACCCATGCAGACACGGGGAGAAAGTGCAAACTCCACACAGAATTGAACCCGGGTCCATGGTGCTGTAAGGCAGCAGTGCTAACCACTGTGCTACTGTGCCATCCATTAAGGCATTCCTTAAAATATACACCTGTTCTCCTGTGGTTCGTTGTCAAATTTTGGTTCATCATGTTCCCCTCAAGCACCTTGGGATATTTCACTTCACTGAAGGGATTATATAAATGCAAGTTATTTCTGTTTTTGTTTAAATTTTAGATTTGCAGTTTTGTTTACCTTTTATTTGATTGAAGAATTGTTTCTAATTCGGTTCTTGCTACTCTTCAAGTTTCTGGTCACAGTCTCAGTGTTTTTACAGCATAGAAAAATACCCTTTAGCCTATTATGTTCACACTGATCATCAAGCATCCATCTACTCTAATCCCATTTTCCAACACTTTGCCTTTTACCATGTGCTATGTCGTTTCAAGTGCTCATCTAAATATTTATCAATTGACTTGGAGATTCCTACCTCTATCACCACTTTAGGCAGAGTTCCAGTAATCCACCACTCTCTGAGTGAGTTTCATTTCCTCAAATCCGCTCTAAACATTCTGCTCCTTTCCTTTGAACTGTGCTTCCTGGTTATTGTCTAAGGAAAAAGTACTCTCTATGTAATCTATCTATGCCTCTTACTTTGTGCACATCAATTAGATCATCCCCCAGCCTTCTCAGCTCAAAGTAAAACAACTGCAGTCTATCTAGACTCTCTTCACAGCTGAATTGCTCCATCCAGGCAAAATCCTGGTGAATCTCCTCAGCACCCTCTCTAGTGCAATCACATCCTTGCTACAGTGCGGCAACCAGAACTGTATACAGTACTCCAGCTGTGCCCTAATGTTATATGGAGTTCCACTATAACCTCCTTACTTTTTATTCAATATCTTGAATAATAAAGGCAAGTATCCCAAATGCCTTCTTAGCCACCTTATCTTCCTGGTCTTAGAACTATCTTTGAGAGATCTGCTTTGCTAATATTATGTAAATGTTGGACAAATTATTGAGCAAAGCAGCAACTACACAGTTCACGGGCATAATGTTCTGTCCAATCCAAACAATTATCCAGTACTTTTAACAAGTTGGGCATCACAATGGTCAAATTAATTATCATTAAAGCAAGTGATTTTTTTATTGTGTGCTATCTGCAAAAAATATTTCATTATTTTCAACATTAACTGCAGACTGTAATTAAATCTTTCCTCCCAACATATTTTGCTTTCAAAGCTATCAAGTCTATTTAAAATGTTAGTTGTCTGTATATTCCCGAAATCACTTGTATATTCTGCACTTGCCATTGATATCAGAAATCTGTTGATGTTGCCAGCTTATAAAGTACAAGCTCGCCAGATATATTCAATTTCCCTTCAAGATATATGCAATTGGAGAATTTTATGGAACTGTTGGATCATCCATGTTATTCATCTGTGAACTGATTTTTGCTGCATAACACCACAAGTAAATATAAAAAACTTAAATATTGTGTGTAATACTGGCTCCTCCTTCATGTGTTTCTGATTTGTGACATTAGTTATCATATGAAACAACTTTGTCAATTGGTACTTAGAACAAAGCAATGGTAGTTTCAAAAAGACTTTGTAATTCCAACCTAAATAGTGAACAAAGTTTTTAAACATCCTACTAGAACTCAAAAGTATAGATATACGATTCCTAAAAGAACAACATTTTTGCTTAGGACAGTGACAAATTCAACAGGATTTGGTCATTTAACACAGAGAAACTACATCCTTTCATGGGAAAATCAAATACTGGAGGACATATCTTAAAAATGGAGTTGGGCAATTCAGTATTGAAATCAGGAAGAACTTATTTTCACATAAAGAGTAGTGGAAATCTCTCATTTTTCTCCCGAGAAGGCTATTTGCACTGTGGAACAACTTGAGCTTTCAAGACTGTGCTGGATAGATTTTTAATTGGTAAGGGATTTGCAACTAAGATGGGTAAATAAACTTTAGATCAGATCTGATTTAACTGAATTGTGGACCAGACTTAAGGAGCTGTATGTCCTTCTTCAGTTCCTATGATAAAGGCTTTTGTTGACCGAAGCGAAAATTCAGAGTTTTAAGTTGTTGAAAGCATTATTTGGATTTTCAAGAAATAGAAAGCATTATTTTGTTAAATAATTGCATTTACTCAATTTACTCCTTGTCATCATCTATGTTTTTCCCATGAAATAATATATTAGCTAGTTGCCTCACCCCACACCTTAGATATATCCAAGTTTTCCACACAGCAATGCTGAAAAAACTGAAACCTATTTTGTTCAGCTCTAATTTAACCTTTCCCTTAAATTTACACATACATATTAATCAATTAAAACTTTCTAACTGATTAAAGATTTAACAGCATCTTAGGTTTATTTAATACATCCTCATCAGTGGTGTGACCCTTTGATCTTTTACTTATTAATTCTGTGTCTGATACTACCTCTCTCACTAACACCTGGAGGAGGAGCGAGGCTCCGAAAGCTTGTGTTTTCAAATAAAACTGTTGGACTATAACTTGGTGTCATGTGATTTCTGACCTTGTCCACCCCAGTCCAACACTGGCACTTCCACATCATAAATCCATTATGTTATCCAAAGATGTGGAACACTAACCAATTCCAAGCTGAATTACTTCCTCACATCTGTTACAGTCATGAAGATCTTTTTATGCAGTACTGGGTCCATATTCCTCTGCTGCTTAAGCGCCAGTCTACGGGGTTTTTTGGGTCAACCTCATTGAGCTCTTCAACTCCACCCTCCATTATTTGCAAATTCATTCAGAAAGTCCTCACCAAAATTTTAAGCTGTTCGAAATCCTGCACTTCTATTGACCCAGTTCTCACCAACTTGTATTAACTTCCTGTATTCCTATTATTTCAAATCATTATCCAAATCTTCAAATGCCTCAACAGGTTGGCTGACATAACTCAGTGATCTTCTTTAGCTCTGCAGCTAATTACCAAACATCTGAAGCAATGACCAGCAGATGGTGATACAGAGTACATCCAATGCATTGGCTAATTCTAGTACTCCCATCTTTGCTGCTGGAATGAACCAAAACTATGAAGGGCAGGATTTGGACTCAGAACTTTCTCACTCAGTAGGGTTCAAAATTACAGCATGAGACAGCATACTTAGTGTTTCCACAGACATTAAAAACTAACCTATTTTTGATAAACGACATGAGCAACACATCAAATGAATAAGTCTCAATAAAATTTAACCACTTATATCCTGTTATTTGAGCAATACTATAGTAATAATATATTTCTCAGTGTTTAAAATGTGTGTGGGAACCTGGCAGGAACTTGTTCATGTAGTTCCAATGCAGCTGTAAATGATTACTAACACTAAACACGAATGATCTTAAATCTCAAACCCCTGCCAGGCTCAGACTGATGGAAAATCTGGGACCAACTCATTTTTTGTGATGTCCCACGAGGAAAGTTCCAAAACAGAGGCATTTTCTCCTTGCATTTTTTAAAATCTTGGTTCCATCAATAATATTTAATTGCTATATAGAGTAAGTGACAAGTCACATTTAGCCCCTTCATTATACTTCTGCTGTGAATGATCTTCAGTTCTTTTCATATCTTTGAATTTGGATTAAAAAGTCACTATTCTTAACCATATAGTAGCTTTGATGGTTTAGTCTTGGCAATTTGGACTGCATACTTTTGAAAGATTTAGGTCAAAGCTAAGGGTTAAGTTATGGAATTTACAGATGTTTTTTCACTTCAGCAAGTATCCTGTTTTGTAGAGTGTTAACACAATGACTTCTATTCTAAGCAAAGCACCACATACTTAAAATGGGTAATCTGTTTGTATTGAAAAAACGCTCAATAACCATTAATTTTAAAAAATACTTGACATGTTGGAATCAGTGAAGCATGCAATTCCTTTTGGTTTCCAGAAGTTGTGGAAAGTTTCCAGGGACTCAGCAGCCACCTAGTGGTGATTTTCTATGGTGACCGAGAGCAAACTAGTACTCTGATCACAGACAGTTGATAAGACACCCCAGACAACAAGGTGCAGAGCTGGATGAACACAACAGGCCAAGCAGCATCAAAGGCTGACGTTTCGGGCTTAGGCTGATGAAGGGTCTAGGCCCGAAACGTCAGCCTTTCTGATCCTATGATGCTGGTTGGCCTGCTGTGTTCATCCAGCTCTGCACCTTGTTGTCTCAGATTCTCCAGCATCTGCAGTTCCTACTATCTCTGATAAGACACCCTGTTAGGTAATCCATTAGAACTTCAATATTATCTTTGACATTTCAGTCCGAATATGCAATTCTCTCAATAAAAATAATTCTATAGATTCTAGATGTTTGCAGCACAGAAGAAGGCCATGCAGCCCATTGTGTCCATGGCAATCAGCAAAGATCTGACTACAAAAATCCCATTTTCCAGCCTTTGACCCATAGCCCTGGAGGCTATGCCAATGCAAGAGAATATCTACATCTGAAATGTAGTGCTGAATCTATCTACTACTGAAATGTTGTGAGAATTTCTGACTCAACTACCTTTTCAAGCAACAAGTTCCATGTGATATGATGCTTCATAATCCCAATAATGTCAAATAAATTAAGTAGGAGAAAAATCTTGCATTTATATCTTACCTTTCACATTCTCAAGATGTCCCAAATTGTTTTATAACCAATAAAATACTTATTAAGCACAGTCAACTGTTGTAACATAGTAAGCATGGAAGTCACATGATGCATAATAAGCTGGTATAAACAGATATTCAGATGGCGATGGATAAAGAAAAGTTTGAACTATCTATGCACAGTTTTAAAGCCTACAGCCTAAAGCCCACAGTCTGAATACTTGAGAAAGTGATGTCTGTTATTGGTTCATAATGAAATGAGTACATGATTATCTTTCATTAATAAGTCAGTGAACCGTTAATTCAAAATATTACTTCAACAGAGCCAGTAGTAAACTTAGCACTCTATTTCAATGCACAAATACAGAAATGAATTCTGTTCTGAGGACAGTCATGAGTACACTTCTAGAATCCTGTAAATGTTTAATGCCGACCCCTAGTATAGATTGATTCTCATTATTCTGGAGATGTTTCCATAGTTTTGCATTGCCATAGCATCAAAAATAGGTACAGCCAATTAGTGAAACTTCTAAATTATTTCACTGTTAAGTATTTTCACCTCCAACTTTATAGTAGGAGCAAACAGGTAGAAGAAAAACACAAATCAGTACCTTTCAACTTGGGGAAGATTTAAATGAGATAAAATTGATCTTTTGCCCTAATCCATTTTCTGATTAATCAAGTATGGCAGTCTGTTGCAATGAGTTTTAATGGCATCAGCAAAAGTCAGAATAGTGAAAATCTCCATAAACATTGGTGCCCGCACACTGCAGTGCTCAGCAAACATGGCATAACATAACCAAACACAAAATGTTTCAAATTGAAAATTTATTACAATTCAATCACACTGTAAGCCATGTTAATATTTCTCACATGTAATGGTTCCTGATTAAATTTGACCTGTGCTCAAACCAGTTTACAATACCATTTTGGTTCAGTTAAACCAGTATGTCACCATTAAGGTATGTCTGAAGTAAGAATCTGTTATAGCAATAAACACCTCCTTCTAAAGAAATAGGTGGAAGTTAAGCTCCATGATTTTGTTGAAAGAGCCTTATTCATGGAACAGAAAGAAAAACGGCATTGTGACCTATTTGAAATTAAAGATTAAATCTATAAACCACCTGGACAAAAAAAAGTGGTATACAAATAATATTGCGCTTTTTAAAGATGCCTTTCAGCCAGTTATAAAAATGATAAACAGTCAAAAATTTAAGATATTCACTCAGAGTATCATTTATTTCATAGCAGACATCAATTTCATTAATTTATGATTTGGCCATTTTGGAGGTCTTTGCTTTAAGAGTTTTTGCATCAGAAACAAAGAAAAGAATTTAGTGCTAGTTGCCAGTGAGTCCATGAGCTGCTGGGTTCTGAAAGTGAAACAAGACTGTTACAAGAGATGAATGGGATTCTGATTTTTATTTTAGTAGGTTACTATCGGTACGATCAAATGAAAAAGAAAATTTGCAACAAAAATTAGGAACTGCAAATTTAATTGAGCTGTACCATCTTCAATCAAAGATTTCACTGTCTACAAGAAATATGATTTAATATTTATTTTACATTAACTTCGTCTATAAAAAGGCTTGGCTTTTCATGTTGCTGATATTTTACTTAAGTATTGATAATGGGCTTATTCAACTAGAAGAATTTGGGTTCAACAGCAATAAGACTGTAGGAGACATTAATTCGATTGCCAACCTTGACTAGCATTTTCTCTTGGACTTTCCCAGAAGGCATATTTTATGTAGTCCCAGCCCACTTGTCTGGATAAGAAGTGGGAACTGTCACTTGGCTTCTTGCCAAGTTGAATAAAGAGCATCATTGACTGTTGCTGTTAAATTTGGTAGAAGGGATGGAACAGTATCATTCCAACTTTCTGACCTGAAGGATAGCAAGGTGAATGAGGCCAACCTGGAATGAGGGAAAAATGGAGAAAAAGGAAAACACGATTCACCCAAAATACTCATCAACATAAAGGCTTAGTCATGAAATGGACTGTTTTAAAAAAAGCAGTGAAGTTGTTTGATTGACACTCCAATGCAACTTTCAACATTGCTCATTCACACTGATACTAGGTGGGGAAGGTCACTGACTGACAAAGAGCTTGATTGTGGACTGGCATGAATGACATTACTTTATTCAACAGCCTCTCTCCATCTATCCTGTTAGAGCGTCATTGTATGGTGGCAAGACCAATCTGACCATCTAGTCTAAACTTCCTAATCAAGTAAAGCAATTGTGCGATTCTGTCAAGAGTGCCACAGAACTTAATGACGCGACTGTAGATTGAAAACACTTTGCAGTATGAAAAAACAAGTGCGGTTAGAGAGCAAAATAATTTAATACAGATGTTCTAATCATCAGCATTTCCACGAAACCCAGTAGAATTCTCAACAGGACCAGCAGACTGTCATCATAAAATCACAAGTTAATGCCACATCTGTTTGGTACAGAATGTAAAATGTCAGAGTAATTCAAATTATTAGTTAAAACATATACCTGAATATGTAAACACACCTGTGTGTACTTCACTTAACTGATGCATTTTCCAACCTGGAATTAATTTAGAATTAGGGTGGTCCAAAAAGGAGAGACATTTCTTACCTCATTGATCATTGGTCTCATTCCCAAAATATACCATACTTGGTTTTTTGTTGTTGTTTGAGGAACACAAGATCCTGCAAACTGTTCTGAAATTTTTAAAAATAATTTTTCATCCAGCGCTGGTTACATTGAGAGGGAACCAGACAGATCACTTGTTCAATTCCCCCTCTACCTGCCAACAAAGTAGTCAAGGGGCCATGAAATATAACATTGACAAGGTGGACATAGAGTTGACAGCACTGCCATTTAAAAAGTGATTCAAAGTTATGCATTTTGACATCTGAACAGTTACTAACAAAGCAAAGAAGCTCATATTTTAAAAGCATTATTTGCAATATTCAGAATTCATCACAAATAAATTGTTAAACTGCTATTCCCAACTAAGCAGAGGTCTACAATGCTGATGGTATGTTCTTCTTACAGAAACACTTTCTACCCGTTATCAACTGGCTTCAGTTGATTAGTCAGCAGAAAAGATCTTCAATGATTGAGCTGTTTTTATCTAATTATTTACTTTGAAATTAACATTACATGAATTTCTCTCTAATCCCCATTGGATACAGAGTCAGAGAGCAGATCGAGGATGATCAATCCTTTGGTGGAGAATTTAAAATTTCATGGCAATTTGACAAATTGAACTGGATTAACTAGTAATTTGTGGGATGACCACAAAAGGAGGATTGTGGATGGTGCTGGGATGTTACAAAAAACATAACCATAGCTCATGTTTTTGAGAAAGGTAACATTGCACCATGTCCGAGGCTTGTCTACTCAGGATTCTAGTACTATGCTTCTGTGTTAATGATTTCTAAAGTGGCCAACAAAATCACGCAACGTATCAGGACAAATGGGGTGTGCAATAAATGCAGCATCATCTTTGTCATCCACAAGGTAAGTACAAACATTTCCTTTAAAAGTCACAGACTGACTGCTGGCAAGAGGGCTGACAGAAATATAATCCACAACTTGGCCTCTGCTTTTGGCAACTCGGAAATATGAGATTGTGCCCAGTGGTTAGTTTAGTTATTTTACTTACTCTTCCCACATATAGAAAAAACTGGTTTCTTCTCAGTGCTCCTGAAAAGTGTCAAAGCTGAAATTTGGAAGAACCACGGGATGATGGGCATAAGCCTACCAAAAAAAAACAGAGATAGTAGGAATTGCCGATGCTGGAGAATCTGAGATAACAAGGTGTAAAGCTGGATGAACACGTCAGGCCAAGCAGCATCAGAGGAGCAGGAAAGCTGACGTTTCGGGTCTGGACCAAAAAAACAGGTGTTTCAATTCAATGAGGCTGAAAGTAGTTTTTAAATTGCTGTTTACACACAATCATTTCCCCTATTTTTGATTCTGCCAGCAATACTTACAATTCTTGGATATAAAGGTTGTTGACTAAACACAGACATTTGGCAACAATGGCACAGCGGGACCTTCTCTCCAATTTTACCTTTCTGTTGGTGCAACATTCAGAATTTTCCCACCAAAGAAAAGCAAGGCTACCAATATAAGGGAAAGAAATCAGATAATTCGAGCAAAAAATTGTGCTAGAATTATTATAGAAGAGAAAGTGCATTGGAACTAGAGAACAAGACGAATTCAAATTATAATAAATTTGACCCCACCCTCCATGTTAGATTTCCAACTGTGTCCTTACCACAGATCTCATTCTTTACATTCCCTTTCTTCTCATTTCCCCATCTCATGCATTTTCTCTGTCAATGTAATTGTTCATTCTTCCAGGCAAAGTGTTTCAATTTTCTTTCAAATTAACTTCTTGCTGAACATCTAACTTTCCCCATTTCTGCACCTTTCTCTTTCCTTGTGCATTTTCCAAAAAATGAATCAGTTTTACAATTTCAATCATGCCTCAAATCTCATGTTGCCGATTGAGGAGAGGGACGTCAGTGTTGGGAAATGGAACAAATTGCTGCCTCAAGCATTGAACTCCTGAAATTATCTATTTCGTAACCATGTCAGACATCTCACAAAATTCGTCTTGGTGGTGACTGAGACTTCAAAAAGATTCTATTAATTGGTTCTAGTCTATAAAAGGACATACCCTGAGTTCTTGTGTGGGTCATTCTGTTCTCCTTTCAGCATCTGATGGTTCGTGCTACAATTTAAATGCGACACATGAAGGAGTTCCGGGCAATGACGAAGTCTGGGAAAAAGTTCAACAGCT
>NC_063341.1:5496550-5553424 GCF_021869965.1 Rhincodon typus
GAGGGCCGAAGGGCCTGTACTGCGCTGTAATGTTCTATGTTCTATGTTCTATGTTCTATGTTTCAGGTCCAGTGACCCTGCTTCAGGACAGTTGTGAAGAAGAGTCACTGGACCCAAAACGGTAACTCTGATTTTGTTTCACAGATGCTGCCAGACCTGCTGAGATTTTCCAGCAATTTCTGTTTTTGTTATGGTTGTGTTTGTAAATCAACCTCTTCTCCACTTAGACTGGAGTTTGAAATGTATAAATTACTCACAGTGGTGAAGGAG
The DNA here is from genome assembly GCF_021869965.1 of Rhincodon typus. Lineage (NCBI taxonomy): Eukaryota > Metazoa > Chordata > Chondrichthyes > Orectolobiformes > Rhincodontidae > Rhincodon > Rhincodon typus. Next base: position 5,496,821 of record NC_063341.1, read on the forward strand.
CTCAGCACTATGGCTGAGGAATATGGTGTGGTGCACTATGAAATTGCTCACTCTTTAGGAAAAATTCTGGGTTATCTGGCAAACTAACTCAGCCTGTGTTCCAGCTGGGTTTAAAATGTAATTGCTCCGTATTTTTGTCATCGACAATAGCTGCTGGTGTTATTTTTCATAACAGCATCTTTTCAGAGCATTCACATTGTTAACTTGGTGCCAAATGGTCAATATGGCCAGTTTACTGTGACAGTGACTTGGCTATATGAGCAAGGTTTAAGTAGCACTGGCAGAAATGGTTCTTTTCAGATTAAATGAGCAATGTGCTGTTGTATATTGCTTTTTTAAAATGTTCTCCAGTAACTATGAATGGATATGTTTAAATATTCCTTCAATCAATTGCTTTCACCTCTATCTTTAGCATGGATTTTAACTTTGCAGCAGTCAGAGTTTGAAGTGGCAATGTTTGGGTTTGTGACGAAAAGAGTCTAAAGGATAAAGCTAATGGTTGATTCAAATAAAGGAAATTCCAACTAGACATTTCACAAGGTTCTGAAATAATAAAGAAAGAAACACAGATTTGCACTTAGCTTTGATGATCTCAGTATGTTCCAAAGCACGTTATTGCTTATTAAGTACTTATATATTTTCTAAAGTGTAGCTTCCATTGTAATGTAGGAAATGCAAATAAGGTCCCAGAAACTGCAATGATCATAATGATCAGAAGCTGATTTTAGTGATGTTGTTTGAGATACTAGTGCACCAGGAACATAAGCTCAAATCCAAATAGTTAGTGACATTTGAATTTAACAAATCTAGAATTGAAAGTTAGTCTCAGTCATGACCATGAAATCATTGACTGTTGTATGGGAGGGAAATCTTCCATCATTATCTGGTCTGACCTACATGGGACTCCAGACTCACAGCAATGTGGTTGACTCAAAATTACCCTCTGAAATAGTACAGTGGGGCGGCGTGGTGGTGCAGTGCTTGGCACTGCTACCTCACAGTGCCGGGGTCTTGGGTTCAACTCCACCCTCAGGCGATTGTGTGGAGTTTGCACATTCTCCCTATGTCTGCATGGGTTTCTTCCAGGTGGTCGAGTTTCCTCCCACAGTCCAAAAATGTGCAGGTTGAATGGATTGGCCATGCTAAATTGCCAATAGTGTCCAGGGATGTGTAGGCAAGGTGGATTTGCCAAGGGAAATATAGGTTTACACGGATAGGGTAGGCAGCGTGGGTCCAGGTATGAGAGTTGGTGTGGATCTGATGGGCCAAATGGTCCGTTACCACACAGTAGAGATTCTACAAAAGAAAAATCTACTCAATTCAAGGGCAATTAACAATAGGCAAAACATGCTGGTCTTCCTAGTGAACCCACATTCCATAAAATAATGAGAAAAGTCCTTTCTCAGTAATCATGTTCTTCTCTGAAATAGTGTTGGAGAACTTTTATGTTCACCTGATAGACAAACAAGTACTTCATTGGCCTCAGTTTAGCAATTCATCCAGAAACACCACTTCCAACATTGCAGAACTTTGTTCCTCATTAGAACGTCAGCCTCAAATTTTGCCAATGTCTTTGGAATAGAATTTGACCCCATGACCTTCTGCTGCTTATAAAAGTGTGAATTTTATGCCATGTCTAATATCTAACCACCTTTACCTGTGTCACAGAATCAGCATATAATTTTTGTATTGGTTTGCATTGTCTTCAGCAACTTCTCAAAATTAAGGATTAAATTACCACCTAAAACATAATAGTTGCAATCGAAGGAGGAGCTGCATATAGATGGCACCAATTTATCTCAATAAAAGTCATCATTAACATGCCTTGTTTCTGTCATTCCCTTGGTCTCTCCCTCTTCAAAGTAAAGCTCATAATTTTTAAACCCTTCCTAGGTTTCCCCAAAATACACATATCCCCATGACTAAGAGAATGGGAAAACAAGAAACTTAGTACCAAACCTCCATCAATGCTGCTATTAAAATAATAGGTGTAGTCTGTGAGGTTTGGGCTCAACTGTTACATGAATCTCCTCCCCCACTTCACAAGGAGAACCATTGGCTTTCTCCTTCAGTGTTCCTGGAATAGCATAGCTAAGATTGGTAACTCACCATGCACAGTGTTGCTAGAATGGATTTTCCCACCAAACCATCATCATTGCTGCAGCAACAGTTTATATCCTATATTTTCACAGATAACTTTGGCCGTGAAAATAATTAATGAAAAGGACTGGATCGACATTTCCTCCTTCATTGAGGGAAGGGAGACAATATATAAATCATTAAATGAACATTCTTGTAAATCTTCATGTTCTAAGAAACAAGCATAGAACATATTGCTCTTTTCTGAAATAGGGCTTTAAGAATACTATAGAATTAGCAGCCATAGTATTGAAGAAAGCGTTTATGGCAGCTGAGGTAAAACAAAGATTAAAGCCAAAGAGAATGATTTTCTTACAGATTTTTATGAATCCTCTTAAAGCATCTGGTTGAAGTTAACAAATGGTACCCAGCACGGTGATGACCTAAAATTTCTCAGCCAAAGTGTGTGACAAGAGGGACATGCTGTGACATCTTGGGATCTGTTCTTTGCACATTGGACACGTCAACTCAATTGATTGAATGTACAAAAGACTGGCTCCTAGAAAGGAATCACATTAACACGGTCTCAGGGGTTAGAGGGGCAGACCAGCATGAGGCATGACTTGGCTAGGAAAGCCCTTCCTTCCCCTTTAGCTAGCTGGAAAAGACAAAGAACATAGACTGTTACAAACAGTCATACAAAAGGCTGCCACCTCCAGCTACAGAGACCAGCTACATCAAACCATCTGTTCTCTGGGACTGGTAAACTGCTCTTACTAATGTTATGAAGATATTTTATTTAAAATATTAATGTGGAATATAATTAATTGGACATATAACTATAACTTGCTCTTTTTGTAAAGAACATTTTGCCAAACAAAGGAGACTGGATGCAATAGGGAAAAAGGTTGCATTTGCAAAGAACGCAAGTTGCTCGAACAGTATCAGCGAGTAAACAATACTTTCAGAGAGATGTCATATAACCCAGTTTATGAGTAATAAAGCCACTGGATTTGAACACAGGGCCAGTACTCCTTTCTCTCTTTTTCTCAAGGCCCTCTTATCAAAGTATTGAGTTGAAAACCTTCATCACTGTGAGTGAGGGTTCTGAAGGATAATTCGAAATCTATACCACTGTCTCAAGAAAACCAAAATTCAGCCAACCTCAGCTAATGCACAAAGACACCCAAATGCCAACAGGTTCTGTGCGAAATGATTTCGGCTGCTGGCCAAGAATAAGCATAATCTGTAAATAATTATTTTTTCTGTACTTAATTGTTACTTGGCCAAAGTACTTTTAAGACAATACTTGGTAAAGTGAAAGTGAGAGTTATAGTTAAAGAGGGGTAATTGTGGAAAATGCAGTTTAAACTTTTTGGTAGCAATCTTTACATTATTGTTTGAGTAAGTTTTATTTACAACGAACAAATCCTTTGTTCTTACTCAAGGAGCCTGGCTGAATTGTTTATTATATCAAGCTATATATAGTCTAACATACAGAATTAGTACTATCGCCTCCCATTTTACATTCAAACTTTGGTGTGACCAGTGGAAGAATGGTACAAGAAAGGCACCCTTGCTTACTTGGTCATAACAGCTGTCATGGAGTCTGGTGGTTCTTCCCCTCTCTATTTAGCGCTATATTAAAACCATTGCTTTCTGATAAACAATTTAATACTTAATACACTACATTCAAACCACCAATAACTTTTAGCAGTGCTATTTTGGATAAACAATGACTACCAATCTTACACTGTTATGTAATTCCTAATGGCTCAAGGCAAATGAGAGAAAGACATTTGAACAAAAACTGAAAGTGAGATTTAAATTACACACGTAGTCTTAAGACTGCATGAATATGTCTGTTATTGAGAATTTTTCTTCTCTCAAGATAATATTGTAGCCTCTGGTTGGTACATCCCCATTCTGCTCAGCTTGGATTAATAAGAAAAGAAATGGGTATTTGTATTCAGAAATACTGATCTTCGAAACTTCAGTGTGTGATGATACTGATTAACCTGTTTCCTTGTTGCTCCTATCTATCCAACTGTGATATTCTTGAAGCTGTTTCTAAAACTCATTTCCTGTCACACTTAGACTAATACTCATATCATACATTCAATGTAATTTCATTTACTGTTACTTAACTTGCAGTGCAGGCCTCAGGTCAACAGGTGATGTTTTAATGCATGTTCTATTGAACTGCCAGATGAGTCCCTGCTGACCTAGTATAGGCTAAGAGCTTCTTTAGCATTGTTACTCAGCATCCACCTGCTGCTTTTGCTCTTTCCCACACTGACAACATCTTACAGGACCTATCCCTGAGCCATTTAAGATCATAACACATTTAGAAATAGGAACAAGTATAGGCAATTCTGCCCCTTGAACCTGCTCTGCCATTCAATAGGACCATGGCTGATCCGACATTCCTCACGTCCACTTTTCTGCCCTTTCCCTGTAACCCTCAATTTCCCCTACTAATCAAGAATCAGTATATTTATTTAGAATTTTCCTTTGGTTGTTTGATTCCTTACTCTTTGAATGTTCTCCCAGCCGCTTCTTTGGCACTTGTAAGTTTTTCTTTGAATTCGTCTGATTGCCTAGCCACCATTATTTTTTGATTTTCCAAAAGGCTGTTCTTCTTATTCTGTAAATTTTCTCCACTGAGTATCAATCCCATATAGTTATCCTTCCTTGAATGTTCTCAAGCATAAACCTATTCCAAACTCATTAAAACTGTTCTCTTCCTTCAGCTTCTAGACCCAAGCTATTCCTTAATTTTCATCCATTTATTTTATCAGGTTCCTGGGCTCTGAGTTTGGATTACAGTGGGATACGTGACAAACTGTGGTGAGGAGTGGATTCACATCACCTAATATCTGTTGAAAAACCATCCCCATTCCTGACTCCAAAAAGATACAATCATAATACACAAAATAACAGAAAGAAAACAAATGAATAACTGACAAAATAGAATACAAGGAGAAATAAAACAAAACACACACACACAAGAATTATATGGAGACAATGCTGAAAAATTCTCAACAGAGGTAAGTAAGAGATGCGTGACATCCTCCAACTTCCCAGGTACATTACCAAGAGAGCTCCAGCAGCTCTGTGAAAATTCTGCAAGTGAAAAGCATGATTATTGATAAACCAGCCACAGCAACATCATCCTGCCCAAATGTCAGGCTTATTATAAAACTAACATCATTGCTGAGTAACGATAGATAATGGAACATTACAAATACTATATGTCTCCACAATCTAGCGACAAATTAACTTGACTTTGTGTCAACAAATTGCTCAGCTATTAGCTTATCCTGGCAACTATGACAGGGATGGATAACAGAGGCCAGATGATTACACCCAGTCTGATTCTACCCCCGGTCCATGAAAGGGGATATTTTATCCTGGCTCCACACTTCACAGATCTGTGTTAGATCTGTGTAAACATCATTCCAGTTGCGTATAGACAAGAAAATGCAAGCAAAAGAAAGGGTACAAATTATAGCTGGCTGTAATTGATACAATCAGATTTCACTTTCGAAAGTGGAATGCAAAAGACAACTACGATTGCACAAGCTATAATACTAAACCAACCGACAGACAAAAAAAACCCAGTGTCAGTAACAACTGACAAACTTCAAGGGCTTAGAAACATATATTATACTTAATATATATATTATACTTATAATATATTATACTTAATTGGGCTAGGACCCTGGTGTTTCTCCTGCTTCTGGGCTTCACATCTCCCCCATCTCCCCCCACTCTCTTTTAACTCTTGGCAGCTTCCATTCAGCACTTTTGTGATTGGTTTTGGGTCCAACAAAATAGAACAGTGCAGTACAGAAGGAGCCATTCAGCCCATCAAGTATGCATCAGCTCTTCTGAAGAAACATCCAGTCAGTCTGACCACTTCACCCTTCCGTTGCTTTTTCTTTTTACCTTTTTTGTTTTCTCCAGGTATTTATCTGACTTCTTTTTGAGTACAAATCTGAATATCCACCATAATCCAAAACCTAACCTTTGTTTGTCTAAACGTTTCTTTTCTCATCAAAACCGAAAGAAAGCACTGAGGAAGGGTCACCGGACCCGAAACATTAACTCTATTTTTTCCTTCACAGATGCTGCCAGACCTGCTGGGCTTTTCCAGCAACTTTATTTTTGTTTCTTTTCTCGTGTCGCCTCTGGTTCTTTTGCAAATCAATTTAGATGCAGCTAAATCTTTCATCTATTATCCATCTGTCAGTCATTGGAAACGAAATCTATTTATTTTATCTGAACATTTTATGAATTTATGTATCTCTATCCAATCATCTCAAGATTCTCGCCTCTTAGTACAGCAGCATCAACCTCTCTGTAATCCTTCATCACTGGAGGTTGCTTCTAAACCCTTTATAAAGCCACACCCTTCCTGCTCCCAAAATTAGAAACCAAATCAAGTTTTATACCTAATTAACTGTTTGAGAAAAGGTTTAACAAAGCTTTTCACTTTTTTACTCTATGCCTTTATTTATAATGTCCATGAAAAGTTTACGTTTCAATATGATACATTTTACAACCACAGCTTTGTTAGACAATTTAGTTGTTCATATTATGCACCCAGCTCGCTTCTTTGAACCTAGCTGTCTGTTAAAATAATAATTTTTTAGGGTTTTTCCTGAAGATTACTTCCTAATTTCAGAGATTACATTTTGGCTTTCAGAAGCTTCTTTTCCATTTTCACCAACTTAATAAGAGATGTTATCATAGCGTGACAATATTTTATGTACTGGACTTTACTTTTTGAGTCTTTAAGACTCAGTCGGAAGCAGAATTAGAAGAATTAATTAATAATCTCAATCATCAAACCTCCGTTAATCTTAAAGCCACATCACACAGGAAAGTATCAGTTTCCTCGACACCATGGTACTTAAGTTGGCGCAAGGTGACAGGCGTTTACAAAACGTTTTTTTCCGAAATAAGAGACATATTTCTACAAAATTCTACAAAAATTAAATGCAACCGCCCAAAATATACTTTCCGTAGACTGGTGAGATCACAGTTAATATGGTTCTATTACTTGTACACAAATCTGGAACGTTTTGACAGACCGTTACTACCCTATTTACAGCATATCAGATCTGAATTTCAGATTTAATTTTAACAGTTGAGAGCGTTGGTTACAATAAAATTTGCTACAGTTCTCGATCATAGAGTCTACAGCACAGGTGTACAGCGCAGAAAAAGGTCCGTTTGCCCATTGAGTCTATCCTGGACAAAAACAAACATCTAACTATTCTAGTCACATTTTCCACCACTCAACCCCTAGCCTTGTATGCCTTAGCATTTCTAAATACTTAAATATTACACCTCTACCACCCTTATAGACAGTGAGTTCCAGATTCCCACCACCCTCTGGGTGAAAAATATTTTCCTCATATTTCCTTTAAACTTCCTGCTCGTTACCTTAAATTTATGAAAAACTAAAAGAACTGCAGATTCTGGAAATCAGAAACAAAAACAGAAATTGCTGGAAAATCTCAGCACAGTGTCTGTGGACAGAAATCAGAGTTAACGCTGTGGGTTCAGTGACCCTTCTTCAGAACATTATATTTATGCCCCTTGTCATTCATCCCTCCACCAAGTGGATAAATTCCTCCTGTCTACCATATCCATGCCTCTCATAATTTTATACATCTCAATCACGTCTCCCCTCAGTCTCCTCTGCTCCAAGGGAAACCACCCAGTCTTATCTTTCTTCATAACTGAAACTCTCCAGCCCAAGCAACATCCTTGCAAATCTCTTCTGCACTGTCTGCAGTGCTATCACATACCCCCAATAATGTAGATTCCAAAACGGCACACAGTATTCTAGTTGTGGCCTAACCAACGTTTTATACAGTTCCAGCATAACTCCCTGCTGTTAAACTCTATGTTTTAGCTAATAAAGGTAAGTATCCCATATGCTTTTTTAACCACTTTATCTGTCTGTCCCACTACCTGAAGGGACCATGGATATGCACACTAAGTTCTCTCTGATTCTCAGTGCTTCCCAGAGTCCCATCATTCATCATACATCCCCTTGCCTTGTTTGAGTTGCCCATGTGTATTACCTCACACCTATCCAGATTGAATTCCATTTGCCACTGATCAGCCTGTCCATACTTTCCTGCAATTTAAGGCTATCCTCCTCACTATTAACTGCCCCACCAATTTTTGTGCCATCCATGAACTTACTGATAAAACCCTCCTACATTCAAGTCTAAATTGTTTATATATACCACAAACAGCAAGGGGCCCAACACTGATCTTTGCAGAACCCCATTGGACATAGGCTTCCAGTCGCAAAAACACCCCATGAACATCACCCTTTGCTTGGCACTCAGCAAATTCTGTATCCAATTAGCCAAATTTCCTTGCATCCTATGGGCTCTTACCTTTGCCATCAGTCTCACCAACACACTTGGTCACTTCTTCAAAAAAATTCAATGAAGTTGGTCAGACATGAACTTTCCTTAACAAAACCATGCTGAAAGTTCTTGATTAATCCCTGCCTTTCCAAATGCAGACTTATTCTGTCCGTCAGAACTGCTTTCAACAGTTTCCCCACCACTTAGGTTAGCAATAACATCATAGCCCCATGTTTTCATTTGTACCATGTTATAACTCTATCCATTCTTTCTAACATTTCCTTTTATAACAACTTCTGATATCAATTTTTAAAATTTATCAGAAAAGACTGGGATTCTGTGTAAGGTCCACAATTCAGTCCAGTTTCCCCTCTCCTCACATGCAATACCTTGCTAGGAAATCAACCTTGGGGACAGCAGGAATCAGTCCAGATTGGGATTGACTGCTGATCAGTCAAAACCACATTGCAGAAAGCCAACCCAAGGTAAGATGGAGGTAACCCTATGACCTCACAACAGGTACAAAAACGACTGGTAAGAAAAGTTGAGAGAGAGGCTGGAGTTGTAAAGCCAAACCCCGCAGTCCTGTGTGTGTTGTCGATGGCTACAGCTTGAACAGTGACGAGCAAGAAAATCTCCTGGAGAGGAGATACACTGTGAGTGCCTGCTTGGTAGGAACCACGAGGATACTACTTGAAGCAAAGAACACATAACTATGACTGGAGGAGTAAAGGCTGGACTGGAAGACTGTTTTGGCAAGAAGCCATATTGTGAGTGTTCGATTGGTAGGGTACCATAAAGACACTGCCCAGAAGAAGGAACCAACTCCACTCAGTAACTCTTTCAAAGGCTTAAACTCTTTCATCAACAAACCATCACAGAGCTACTCAGAGGGGTTTACGCAGTTGGAGGTTGGAACAGCTAGCTTGAGATTCAAATACTCTGAGTCCAACCACATGGCTTACCATCTTTCTCTCTTTCTATCTTTAACCTAATATGTAACCTCCCCTCCTAACATTTTGTCTTGCCTGTCAGGTTGAAGAGCTGACTTGGCGACAAAGGGGAATTTTAGGTAATAGTCCAGGTAGTTAGTTAGTGATTTTAAGAGTTTTAAGTCATTCCTAGAATTGTGTAAATACTTTTCATTAGTAATAAATTGTTATTCCTATTTTACATAAAATAAATGGTGTCAAAAGTCTTTCTGATAAGTATAGCTCAGGGGCAGTAAATTGAGGGACAGGTCAATTGGGAGGAGTTATTGAGATAACTTCACAAAACTTTCATCAGATATTATGGACCTGCAGTCATCCATTTTGTGTTTATCTGTGCGGTTAAATTTCCGCGACAACCCTCAACTTATCTGCCTTGCTTGTCAGACTCCTTGCATTAAAATAAACATCATCCACCCTTGCCAAACTCCTTTGTGCCTTAACTGGCCTATAATTCTGTTGTCTCCTTGACTCACTTGCAGTATCTTCTAATTTTGGCTGTGCATCTCCCCCACTTGATGTTTTCTCAAGATCCCAGCCCCCTGCCAAGTTAGTTTAAACCCTCCCCAAAGGCACCAGAAAACCTCCCACAAGAATGCTGGTTCCATTCTGGTTCGGATACAACCTGTCTGCATTGTACAGGTCCCACTGCCCCCAAAAGAACAGTCCCAATATCCAGAAATCTAAAGCCCTCCCTCCTGCACAATCTCTCCAACTGCACGTTCTTTTGGATAACCTTCTATTTCTATATTCACCAACATATGGCACCAGAAGTAATCCAGAGATCACTATCGTTTGTATCCTGTTTTTTAATTTACTTCCAAGCTCCCTAAATTATACATGCAGGACCTCATACTTTTCTCTATCTATATCATTGGTACCACATTTACCATGATCTCTGTTTGTTCTCTCCCTTCAGAATGACCTGCAACCATTCAGTGATATCCTGGGACCTGGCACTAGGAAGGCAACATACAACTCAGGAGTCTCTTCTGTGGCCACAGAAATGTCTGACTGTCCATTCCCCTTACAACTGAATTCCCTACCACATAAGCCCTGCTATTCTTCTTCCTTTGTTTTGTACATGACATATGTCCATGGTGCTATGCAGTTGGTTCCCATTGCTTTCCCCTGCGCTGTCATGATCCAGTAAGTATCCAAAAGGGTATACCTATTAGAAAAGGAGATGGTCACGTGGGGCTCCTGCACCACCTACCTTCCTCTATTCTGTCTGGTCGTCACCTACCCCCTTTCTGCCTGTTCAGTCTTCACCCACAGTATAATCATCTCACTGAATGTGCTATCTGATTCAGGAATCTTTCAACAGGTATGTTTAAGACCTTTTATCCAGACTTCTACCATACTTCATACCTCCACGCATTATCCTCACTGCCCATGCACCTTCCATGGTTTAAAAAAATTCTCAGACAGGTATCTGCTTAGGTAAAAAAGGCTAACTTCACTAAATATCAATCAAATAGAACCCTTATTATAACAATAATTGAAGCTTCTTGACACTTCTTCATCGTGTCCAAATAAACCTCCATACGTAGAAAGAAGTAACAAAATAATAAATGAATTGAATGGCAGCTTCTGTTTGTGGTAGATGAAAATCTCAAAAATGAATCATTGTGCATTGTAACTCACTAGAAGTAAAGGGAGAAATGAGAATTATATCAAATAAAAAGAAACTCAATCTTGTAGCACCTTGGTTCAAACTTTAGAATTCCTCACCACCTACTCAAAAACTGATTTTCCAGTCCAATGTGGTAAACATATGGACCATGCTTTGACCACACAATGTAGTTTCACAGTTCATACCTTAATCACACAGATCTAGTTCACAGCCCTTCTTTAACCACACAGTATAGTTTTATAGTTTTCACAGTCCATACTTCAACCACTAAGTATAATTTTACGGTGTACACTTTGGCAGTGGTCTAATTACTCTGACTCTCACTGCTACAAATAATAACCCATTCACTGTTCAGCTAAATACGTCTGTGTAATGCCTCATTACTCAATAACTACAAGCGTCTCGCCAATGTACAAGTCTAACTATGTTAAGTTATCCTTTACTAAAAGAAACCATAATATTCCCGATCAATAAGGGTTTGTCCCACAAAGTCTTTACAATAGACTTTAGTATTTCAATCTTCAAATGAATAAACAATATTAGCATCAACTCACTGAATACATTTCCTATTTAGATGCCCATCATAAAGCACCCAAGTCCTCTACTTCACTCCTACCTTCCACCCCTTTCCAAGTCATATCCAACACTTCTGGTGCAAAAATCTCCTTCCTTGAATTTCAACTAATAACAAATGATTTCAAACCAAACTTTAATTAATCTTATAATACTGCATCCATGCAATAAATTTCCACTTGCCAGATTGATTATCTTCATAATTCCAGCTGAATTCTGACTGGATGTCTATTTTTATCTCCCCTGCAGATAAAGAACAGGAGGAAAGAAGTGAATATCAGTGTTGGATGGCTTGAAAATTGAAGGAAGTTATTGACAAATAAAAAGACTGGCACAAGATAAAGACACATGGAAAGTTGACCATGAGCGAAGTACCTGCCTATGAACAGAGAACATATAATGATGATAAGGTGATTGCTCCAAAACAAATGTTTAGAAAAATTCATCAGAAAGTTCACTCTACTTTCAAGGTTCTGTCTAAAAGAAGCCCGATCTTCAAAAAAAATTAATAAACGTTTCCTTAGGTTGAATGCAAACAGTGTTATAATGAAAATTATATCGAACATGATGAGCAACTTTCAGTCTCTCGCCATTGTCTGAATAAGAAAATAAGTCTTTTATTCAAGCAAAAAATGGAGGCAATTTTCAAATTTGTTTGCTGGGCAGTAACCTAAAGCAGTGGATTCATCATCTTGCGTAGAATGCATCCTATTATCATTCTACCAAACTCATTACAACAAGAATCCAACAAGTTATATAATGTTTGGGTGATTCACTCAGTCAGGTTACGGATAACACTGCTCATCAGTAAATTGGTAACAGTGCTTTTATCCAGAAGAATGCTTGACTGGTGAACTAACGCCCTCCAAAAAAGGGTACTGTACCTGATACTCCTAACCAAGCAAGCATTGTGGTTTCTAACTGTTTCACCTTTCCCTAGTCCATAAAACAATTTACTGCTTGTAAAGACAGCAAGTGATTCATTGGTTAAATTAAATTAAATACTGCTTTGTCAAAAAAAAACAAAGGTATCTGACTTTTATTTTTATGCTTATCTGTGGATTTGCAGCTTGTGTTCCTGTATGAAAACCTCAAGAGTGCCCTAACTTAAGAATAATCAATTGCAATCAGTATTCTAAAAATAATTGAATAACCAAATGAAAGTAATGAAGATTTATTTCACAGAGACAGAGGCAGTTCTTCAGCATTACTGTCTTATGATGAAGATCTCTGATTTTCATGCAAATTCAACTTTCTTACAGTCTACATGCAGCTACTGGGTTCCTCAATACAAAATTATCCCCCTTGCTGTCTCAAATGTGCACTTTTAATCTCTACAAATGATCCCTTTAGCATGGTGATTAGAGTTGCAGACAGAATCTCAGTTGAGTATTACCAAATGCTTTTTACACATTGACAAAACATCACTTTTGATTTTGATTGGAGTTTGAACATGGCACTCCTTTCTGCCACAGCTGAGGATTTTGCAAATAATTTCAACAACTTCTCTATAAAAACACCCAAATTCTTTTCTAATGAGCCTGCTGCATGACTGCCCTATTCAATACATTTCAGGGTTTTTTTTTCCCAATTCGTAGCATTACTCAAACTAACATATCACTCAAGTTTTCTGTCAAAATCAACAGCTTTTGAATCTGCTCCCAGAGTTCCTCATCATTTGCTTTATTACCAACTCACTTGCAAACTTGCAGAGTTAATTTTTGACACTCTCTTCAGTGTCATTAATATTTCAGATATGAGGCCATGGTGGTAAACTAGAAGTAAATATTATTGTAGTTCCCTGCCCACTTGGAAAAACTTCCAGTTATGCAAATCTTCTGATTCTAGTTTCAAATGTACTTTTCCACCCAGCTTTGCACTTATGTGATACTTCGTAAAATATATGGACCTTTGACGTGAAACTGTATCACAATATTCTTGGAAATCTTAATACCAAACACTTCTGTTGACCCTGTCTCTATATAAAATCAGTTAAGTACAATTTCTCCTGACTCCACGTAGACTATCATTTGTCAAATTGTATTTTGTCACTGAGTTCGTTTCGATCATTTTGACGAGTTAACTAACTAACCTATGGTTTATTGGAACTTAATTTTGCTCTTTAAGAAATAAAGTACTTATGTTTGCCATCAGGGGTCAAAATAATTTTTTTTTTGAATGGACCTCTTGAGATTTTGTCAAGGTCTAATTTTTGATTTTCAAGGACTACATTTTCATTTTCACTAACTCATTTATTAGGTTATGTAATCACATAGCAACAACCCTTTCTGAATTTACGTCCGTATATGGGATATTTAGACTTGCACAGAAGCAGAATTAGAATAATTCATCAATATCCTCAACTGTTATTGACACACCCATTAAACTTGAAGTCACAACTCACATAGATTAATTCCCTCTACATCACAGTATTTAAATTTGTGCAAGACAACAGGCCTAATAAAAGTCTTTTTCAAAATAAATAACACACTTTTACAGATGAAAAGCCATCATCTTAAGCAGACCTTCTGAAACTCGTGATGTCACTGTTAATTTGCTTCCATCGAATATGTACAAAGGTGGATGATTTTAACGAGGCAGGTACAATTTATTTGTTTCATCTTGGATTGCAATCACAGATTTAACAAAAAAACGTACATTTCAGCAGGATTCACTACATCTTTTCCAAGTATAGTATTCTCACAATTTGCAGCCTTTCCTCCCTTATACTTCATGCAACCTCCTTCTTCTCCACACTCCTCTTGCAACCCTCTTATCCAACCTAGCCTTTTGCAGTTTCCTTCTCCAAACCAGCCTCTTGTACTCTCCTTTACGTCTCCATCCTCCCACCTCTTTTTCCCCAACCCTCCTTGTAATCTCCTTCTCCCATTCCACTTCTTGCAACTTCCATCTTCACCAATCCTGCTAACAATCTCTTCCTCCCAACCCTGCTTGAGTCTGCTTTCTCCCCATATCTGCCCTGTATGATGCCTTCTTGGAAACTGGGTCACTTTAAAACTGAAATTTCTGAGTATTTACTGTGTAGCATGAGATTTTATTTAACTCCTGTTAACTACTAGCTTTCCAAAATTCTAGTAAATAAAGTCAAAAGGAAGATACAACAGAAAGATCACAATAATCACCAAGATCATGACGTTTCATTGAACAGATGTCAAATTTTATCTGATACCAATTGCACCCTGTTATCAATGCAGTGTTTGGAAAAATAAGTAGATTTGGTCTTAGAAAGAATGATAAACTAACCTTCAGTTGCGATGGTCAAGTTGATAATGGTCATCTTGATGTCACGAAGAGCTGATCCATGGTTGTTGGCCAAAAGGATGCAGACAAGTAATTGGCACAGTGTAAACTACTAGCCCTTAGAAATATGATGCATCATCAAGTGCTCAGGGTCAGAGGGCAATCCTCAACAGGTGGTCCTTGTAGGTGGCAGTCCGTGTCAGGGAGCCACATTCACCAGATGGAAAATAGATCAGACAAGGAGGAAGAAGACCAAAGAAGAGGCCAATAGCCTCTTTTTCTTCTGGAATCAGTGAACCATCCTGAACTGTCATGGTTGCCTTTTTTGTTTAATTAAATGTTGTATCATATCTAAACAGCTCCTTCTTACAAACATAAGGAACTATCCTGACATGCCTTACGAAAGAGCAATTTGACTGTTTTAGGTAACTGATTTGATTTTTTGATTTGATTTGATTTATTGTAGTCATGCATATCTAAGTAAAGTTAAAAGCTTTGTTTGCGAGCAGTACAGGCAGATCATAGCAAGCAAGGACACACAGATTGTTGGGTGCTTAGACAGAGTGAGGCATACAGGTTACACTGCACAGGAAGTGCACGAAACAAGATTAATATCATTTGAAGTCAGAGAGTCCATTCATCAGTCTAATAACAGCAGGGAAGAAACTGTTCTTGAATCTGTTGGAGTGTATGTTTAAGCTTCTGTTTCTTCTGCCTGATGGAAGAGGTTGTAGGAGAACATTACCGGTGTGGGAAGGGTCTTTGGTGATGTTGGCAGCTTTTCCACAGCAATGAGAAGTGTAAATGGAGTCCATGGATGGGAGATTGGTTTCCATGATGGTCTGGGCTGTGCACACAACCTTCTGTAGTTTCTTACGGTCCTGGGCAGAGCAGTTGCTGCACCAGGCTGTTATGCACCCGGATAGTATGTTTTCTATGGTGCATCTCTAAAAGTTGGTGAGGGTCCTAACGGACATGCTGAATTTCCTAAACTGCATGAGGAAGAAAATGTGATGTAGAGGTGCTGGTGTTGGACTGGGGTGGACAAGGTTAGAAATCACATGACACCAGGTTATAGTCCAACAGGCTTATTTGAAAACACGAGCTTTCAGAGCCTCAGTTCTTCTTGAGGTGTCAATCTGAAGAAGGACTGAGGCTCTGAAAGCTCATGGTTTCAAATAAACCTGTTGGACCATAACCTAGTGTCGTGTGATTTCTGACCTTGTGGAAGAAGAGGCATTGTTGTGCCTTCTTGACTATCGCATCCACATGGTAAGTCCAGGACAGGTTGTCGGTTATTGTCACCCCTGGGAAGTTGACAGTCTCAACCCTCTCAACCTCTGCTCTGTTGATGCAGATGGGAGTGTGTTCTTTCTTCCTGAAGTCAATGATCAGTTCATTTGTTTTGCCGACATTGAGAGAGAGGCTGTTATCAATGCATCACGACACCGAGCCCTCAATCTCCTTTCTGTATTCTGACTCATCGTTGTTTGATATCCGCCCTACATTAGACATGGGCCCAGTCTATGTTGTGCCAGAGTTCTTTGAATTTGTTCCTTTGGAGCAGCAGCCATCGAGAAACAAGAAGCATATAAAGTCTCAAGGTTTATGGGAAAACATCTTACCCACTGTTCAACCTCTGGGCAATCAGGGAGCACTGTGCAGCATTAGCACATTGGGAACCAAGTGGGTTGGTTGACACAGAGAGCAGTCGTAATGTAAATGAGAGTTGTGACAGCGGTAAGTTTTAACCAATTATAAATTGACAGACAAGAAAAGAGATAGTGGCCCATTCAACATGTTCCTTATAATTGTATTGTCTTGTGTATGTTAATACATACACTCCTCACCTCACTCAGAGGCAATGTAGTCTCCTGGAAAACTATGAAAACCAGATAAAAGCTCAAGTCAATTAGATTAGGAAGGTTCAGGAAGGATTTAAGAAATTCCTCTTGAACTCCTTGTGTTGATCAAAACTGCCCCACTTCAGATGCCTCTTTCTGCTGTCTCAAGCAAGAATAACATCATCATATATAGATATGAGTTAATTTTTTAATGCTTTCAATTTTTACAAGTTGGATGGTTACAGGGGACATGTAAACTTTTACCTTGTAAAACTCCTTGTCAGAAATGTTGAATACAGGTGGTGTTTATTAGGGAACAGTCTAGAATAAGGATCTTCGATGCATCATTATTTGGTTGGTCAAGCTTGATTTTTTGCAAGTTCTGCTCCATCAGTCATAGTCTCCTTGTTCTGATTTTGTTTCTTTATTTCTCCAAAAACTCTGCACTCTAGGAATGCCTAAGGATGACATGTTGCATTGTTGGCCATATGAATGAGGCTTAACTCTAAATCTCTTCTATGTCTTCACCCTTGTCCTCTTCGTAGTATGGAAAGGAGTGATTACAACTGCTTTGAGGAAAGTTGAGTAAAAGTAGCATCAAACCATGGCATGACATGACATAAACTCCAAAGTACTAAAAAGATCGATATGTAAGCAAATGAAACACCAACCTTAAGAAGCAGCATACAAAACAGCTCCTTCTTTGTTGTATCAGCCATGGACATACATTTCAGCAGTTTTCAGTTGACCTGGTAGAATCTCAGAATCTTACTGCACAGAAGATAATTCAGTCCCTTGTTCCTTTTAGGCTCTTTGAAAGAGTTCATTGATTGGTGTCACACCTTGGTCTTCCCCTTTAGTATTTACCCAATTTCCTTTGCAAAATTACTGTTGAATCCAATCTCAGTAACTAAATCTGGTCAATTTTTGATCAGAATGAAGAAGAGTAGGGTAGAGGAATACCAATCTATTTTGACCCCATTTGATTGTGAGAAATTTTTTTGATGGCCTATTTAAAATAATAGCCTTTGAAAAACTATTACCCATATTTTTGTCCTAAATCTACTCACCTAGATGGCAACTCAGTGGAAAAT
This sequence comes from Rhincodon typus, assembly GCF_021869965.1. Lineage (NCBI taxonomy): Eukaryota > Metazoa > Chordata > Chondrichthyes > Orectolobiformes > Rhincodontidae > Rhincodon > Rhincodon typus. The sequence goes on from NC_063341.1 coordinate 5,514,695, forward strand.
CCAAGTCCATTTGATGTCTTCTCTCAAATTGACTTGAATGATGGACAATGTGTAGAAGATATTAACCATGTGGGAAAATATTTGCTACTGGATCATCAAATAATAGAAATTTGCAGCAAAGGAAGCCATTTGGCCCATGTTTGTGCCAAACTGTGCAGTAATCTAATATGAATTCCATTGATCTACTTTACACATAGTCTTGTATCTTCCTCTGCTTCAAATCTTAAAACTGTTCTGTGCTTAAAAGATACAGTAGTTCCTCAAGGTAAAATATTCCAAGTCGCGTGAGAAGAATTTTCCCCATAATATTTTAATAGAATCTGAGCTAGTCTTCTGCTAAAGACACTTTCATCCTCATTCTGCCTTACATTGACACCTGTTTCTGGTATCTCAACCATTGCAGAATCTGGCATGTATTCAGCCTTTAACTTCTTGCAGCACTGAATTGTCTCATTTATTCCATCAAGGCTCAAGGAAATTGCAATTCCTCCAGGATTTTTTCAACCCAGAGACATCTGATCCAAATGTTTTCTTCTTCTGACAACTGAATGCCAAATAGAAATAGTTGGCTGGCCACATAGGGCACATTAGAGCCATCTAGTAATTTAAAGGTTAATTCCTAATAAGGGATCCCTAAACCATGCAACACGACAGGAACATCCATTAAAAAAAAAATTCATGGCATGTAGCTGTCACTGACTGAACCAGCATTTATTTCTCATCACTAGTTGTCCTTGAGAAGATGGTGGTTAGCTGCCTTCTAGAACCACAGCAATATATTTGGTACAACAGCCACAGTGCCGTTAGGGATGGAGTTCCAGGACTTTGACCTAGTGACACTGTAGGAATCGTAATATGTTTCCATGTCAGGATGGTCAGTGGCTTGGAGGGGAACTTGCAGGTACTGGTGTTCCCATGTATCTGCTGCTGTTGTTCTTCTATGTAGTAGTAGTTGTGGTTTGGGAGGGCGCTGTCTAAGGAGACTTGGTGAATTCATGTAATGCATTTTGTAGATGGTACGACTGCTGCTACCGAGTGCCAGTGGTGAAGTAAATATTTGTAGATGTATGTCAATCAAATGGGGTGCCTTTTCCTGGATGGTGTCAAGGTTGTTGAGTGTTGTTGGAGCTGCACTTATCTAGATAAGTGGAAAGTATTCCCTCTCACTCTTAACTGGTGCCTTGTAGGCAATGGACAGGCTTTGGGGAATCAAGAGGTGAGTTACTCACTGCAGTGTTCCTAGCCTCTGACTTGCTCTGATAGCCACTGTGTACTTATATGGCTAGTTCAGCTCAGTTTCTGGTCATGGTAACCTTCAGGATGTTAATAATGGGGTAATTCAGCAATACTAATGCCAATGAATGTCAAGGAGTGATGGTTAGATTCTCTCTTGTTGGTAATGTTCATTGGCTGGCATTTGTGTGGTGTGAATGTTAGTGGCCACTTTTTTGGCAGGATATTCTTCAGGTCTTGTTGCATTTGGACATGGACTGCTTCAGTATCTGAGAAGTAGAAAACAGTGCTTAACCCTGTGCAGTCATCATTATGACATTGTCGCTTCTAACCTTATGTTCAAGGGAAGGTCAGTGATAAAGCAGCTGGAAATAGTGAGTCTAGGACACTATCCTAAGGAACTGAGACTCTTGTGGTGCAATGGTAGTGTCCCTACCTTTAAGCCAGAAGACCCAGGTTCAAATCCACCAATCAAAAAGTGTGTATAATATCTCTGAACAAGCTTATGAGAATAATATCTTAAGGAACATCTGCTGAGATGATTGGTCACTAACACCACAACCACCTTCCTTTGTACTAGGCATGAATCCAACCAGCAGAGAGTTTTCTCTTGATTCCCACTGACTCTACTTTTGCCAGGGTTCCTTGATTATACACTCAATAAAATGCAGCCTGGATATCAAGGACACTCACTTTCACCTCACTTCTGGAATTGAGCTGTTTGTCCATGTTTGAACCAGGGTTTTAATGAGATCAGCAGCCAAACAGCCCTGGAGAAACCCAAACTGAGTGTCAGTGAGCAGGTTATTGGAGATCAGGAGCTGCTTGATAATACTGTTGATGACCCTTTCTATTACTTTACTGATGATTGAGAGTAGGCTGATGGGGTGGTAACTGGAATTAGATTTGTTCTGCTTTTCACATACAGAATTCACATGGGCAATTTTCCACATTTACAGGTAGATTCTTGTGTTGTAGCTGTACTTGAACATGTTAAATTCCATGAGATATTCTTCCATGGATTATGTAATTTCCAAAATACATTAAATATTGAACATGCCTCATTGGCATTTTTAAAATGCAAATCTAGTGGATTTCATCTAAGAAATCTAACGAAAGGTCCAAACCTTCACCCTTATTGAACTTGTGGGCATCCATCTCCTAAATTACATTGGATTTTATTTATTTTAAAAAGTGATAAAATGAATGCAATATCTCATTTTCACTATGCAGAATGCAACCCTTGTACATATCACATTACATTTTATTCTTCTGTTGGCCACGTGGTTCACAGTTAGAAAAGACCAGAACGTAATCATATCCCCTCAATTTACATTTGCTTTCCAACATTTTTCGTAAAGGTTCCTTCAGCTTCTACTTTCTGTCTGAAAACTTTTCTCTTAAGTTTACAAATTTTCAGGCAATCATTCTCTGCTCCCATGTTAAAGTCGAGAAAGTCGGGATTTTAAGCCATTCCTTATATACTTCTAAAACTGCTATATTTATTTATAGAGATGCAGATTGCAGACTTTTACTTCCTTACCCATCATCTACAGTTTGTCTGCCCCTATTTATAGGACTCCAATTAAATCCCCAGATAATGCCCACTGCCTTGATACAATCAAAATGCAATCAACACAGGCAAGTCATTTTTTCCTCATCAGACACTCGACTCACCAGTTAAATGAGTCTTTGTTGCATTCTCTCCAGTGATATTGTATTCTTCCTTAGGAAAAGAGACTATAACTGTACATCATACTTCAAGTGTGGTTGCACTAAAAGACCTATAAGGAGCTCCACAGTTTTGTAATCCTTTGAAAGAATGAGTTAGTCACAGAGTCATAGAGGTTTACTGCACACAAAAACGCCCTATGCACATCAAGTCTGTGCTGGTCAAAAACAGCTGCCTAACTATTTTAATCGCATTTTCTAGGATTTGGCCCATAGTCTTGTATGCCTTGGCACTGCAAGTGTAGATTTAAATAGTTCTTAAATGTTATGAGGTTTTCTGCCCCTACCAGCATTTCAGACAGTGTGTTCCAAATTCTGAACACCCCCTGGGTGAAAAGATTTATCCTCACATCCCCTCTAAACCTCTTGCTTCTTATCTTAAATCTATGCCCCCAGTCATTAATTCCTCCACCAAGAGGAAAAGTTTCTTCCTGTCTATGCCCTCATAATTTCCTTCTCAGTCTCCTCTGCTCCAAGGAAAACAACTCTAGTGTATCTAATCTCTCCTCATAACTAAAATTCTGCAGGCCCAGGCAATACCTGGTAAATGTCCTCTGCACCCTCGCCAGTGTAATCACATCATCTCTATAATGTGGATTCCAGAACAGCACACAATAATCTAGTCATCGCCCAATCAACCTTTTAATAAAGTTCCAGATAACTTGTCCCATTATCTTAAGGGACCAGTGGACATACACACCATTGTTCCTCTGATCCACAATGCTTCCCAGGATCCTACCATTCATCATGTATTCTCTTGCCTTGTTTGTCATACTCAAGTACATCACCTCACACTTATCCAGATTGAATTCCATTTGTCATTGGTCAGCACATCTCACCAGCCCACCTATGTCCTCCTGTAATCTAAAGCTATCCTCCTCACCATTTATCATCCCACCAATTTTCGTATCATCCATGAACTGATCAACTCTCTGACATTCAAGTCAAAGTCTTTTATATACCATGAACAGCAAGGGCTCCAACATCAATCCTTGCAGAACCTCACTGGACACAGGCTTCCAATCACAAGACAAATCCCTTGAATGTCACCTTTTGCTTCTTGCCATTCAGCCAATTCTGTATTCAATTAGTGAAAATTCCTTGGATCCTATGGGCTCTTATCCCTGCTATCAGTCTCCCATGCAGGACCTTATCAGAAGTCTTGCAGAAGTCCAAGTAGACAATATCAAATGCATTGCCCTGATCCACACACCTGCTTATCTCTTCAAAAAAATCAATCAAGTTGGTCGGACATGACCTTACCTTAACAGAATCACGCTGACATTTCTTGATGATTCCCTAACTTTCCAAGTGCACATTAATTCTGAACCTCAGAATTGCTTTCAATAGTTTCCCCATCACTGAGGTTAGATTGACTAGCCTGCATTTTCCTGGTTTATCCCGTTCTCCCTTCTTGAATAATGGGAGTCAAAGATAGGCTGTGATTATCGAAAAATTCCTCATTTCAACACAGAAAGATACAGGAACGATGCAGCATGTCATATGGTGGATTATTCAGGATTTAGGAAGGAACAAGAAAATTAATTTCTGAAAACAACTGTAATGGTATATGAAAGGAATGGAAAGAAAAAGTGTGAAAGACCATATATTGCTTTAACGCAAGAGGAGGCAAGTCAGCACATTGTGAGAATGACAGCTCTTTGGAACAATATTTCCAACAAGTTCAATTTCTGTGTCCTTTCTCTATATGTCCTGAATTTTTTCAGTTCAAGTATTTATCTAATTTTCTTTATTAAAATTACTTTCACTGTCCTTTCAGGCAATGCATTCAGATCAGAGCAAATCTTGCATGAAAAATGTCTTTTCCACCCATTTCTAGTTTGTTTTTCCCAATTTAGTAAACCTGTGGACGCTGAATACATTTCTCCTTACTGTAGTCAAACCTTGCATAATTTTAATCACCTGCATTAGATCTCTCCCTAGCTCTCTCTGTTCTAAGGAGAAAAATAATATCTTCTCTTGCACTTTCATGGAACTGAGATTCCACACCTCGAGTACCATTCCTGTAAAGCCCCTTCTCCTTTGCATCGTCTCCAGGGTCTTGAAATTCTTCCTTGCGTGGTGTCCAAAAGTGGGCATAGTATTTGAACTGCAGCATAAACATTCAGATTGTAAAGAATGAGCATAACTTCCTTGCTTTTGTGCTCTTTACCACTGTTTATACAGCCAAAACTATTGCACATAATTTTTAGTAGGCTTCTCAACTTGTTCTGCTGCTTTCAAAGAACTGTATATATACATATCGAAGTCACTCTGCTACAGCATACCCTTTAAAAATGGATAATTTTGTTCATGTTCTATCTCCTGATATAATGTAAAAGATGAGAAGAATGGTGTGTCAAAATCTGCTATACCCAGCTATTTGAGCTCAGCAGTTTAAGGGAGGTGCTAATAAAGCCTTTCTAAATACATGACGAGGGATGAAATTTTGAATGAACTAGAGTTTCATAATGAATTAAGTGCTGTTGTGTGGAAGAAAATTGATTGGTACAAGACAGAAAATGTTCATTGAGATTAGAAATAGTAGTTACAGACACTGTGGGACATCTAATTGAGATCAGAAGACAAATGATGACATGGAGGAAATGTTTGGAACGTGTAAAAATGCGAGGCTGGTGCTGTTGATCAGCCTTGGGAGAGGAATTTTTAAAAAGTTCTATTTTTCAAGGAAATAGACATCTATCAAAAATAAGCACACCTAGAGAAAAAGTAATAATAGTTTAGGACTACTGCTGATCCCCAAATTATATTTACATAGCGTCTTGATTAGATCTGATTTCACAAGACCATCGTCTGTTTACCAACTTTGGGTATTTAATTTATTTGAATCAACTTGTTCAGAAATGTTATGATATACCTCCAGGGCAGGTGTGATTTCAACCCGGATCTTGAGGACTTGCCGCAATCACTGTACCCAAAGTGCTTTATATGCAATAGCTTTGGCATATATAATCATGATGCATGGTTACTCATAAACCCGACTTCTCAAAATGGTAATGGAAATTGATTTGCCCAGAATCTAAATTAATCTGAAAAATTGCCATGATACAAATTGATGAAAGGACCTTCAAACTGAATATCAGGATCCAAGTGTTGTTGAAGGTAAAGGTAAATATATCTGATGCAAGCCCAAAATAGGTTAAAGACCCAGACTGTAGACCTATGAAGGAGCTTGATCACCATATATTCTCCACTTTACTATTAAGGATTCAGCAATGTCATTGGAAGTTTCCATTAGAGTCATAGAAATGTACAGATTGGAAACAGTCCCTTCGGTCCAACTCATCCATGCCGACAAACTATCCTATATAAATCTAGTCCCATTTGCCAGCATTTGGCCCACATCCTTCTAACCCCTTCCTATTCACATACCCATCCAGATGCCTTGTAGATATTGTAATTGTACCAGCCTCCACTCCACCACTTCCTCTGGTAGCTCATTACATGCACGCACCACCCTCTGTGTAAAAAAAGTTGCCCCTTAGATCCCTTTTAAATCTTACCCCTCTCACCTTAAACCTAGTTTTGGACACCCCCACCCTGGGGAAAGACCTTATCTATTTACCCTATCCAAGCCCCTCATGATTTATAAAACTCTATAAGGTCACCCCTCAGCCTCTGACACTCCAGGGAAAATAGCCCCAGCCACTCAACCTCTCCCTACAGCTCAAACCCTCCAACTGTGGCAACATCCTTGTAAATCTGTTCTGAACCTTTTCAAGTTTCGCAACATCCTTCTTATAGCAGGGAGACCAGAATTGCATACAATGTTCCAAAAGTGGCCTAATCAATGTCCTGCACAGCCGCTACATGACCTCCTAACTCCTATACTCGATGCACTGACCAATAAAGGCAAGCACACCAAAAGCCTTCTTCACTATCCTATCTACCTGCGACTGCACTTTCAAGGAACTATGAATTTGCACTCCAAGGTCTCTTTGTTCAGCAACACTCTCCAGGACCTTACCATTAAGTGTATAAGTCCTGCCCTGATTTGCCTTTCCAAAATGTAGTACCTCACATTTATCTCAATTAAACCCCATCTGCCACTCCTCAGCCCAATGGCCCATCCGTTGTACTCTGAGGTAACCTTCTTTCCTGTCCACTACACCTCCAATTTTGGTGTCATCAGCAAACTTACCAATCATACCTTCTATGTTCATATCCAAATCATTTATATAAATGATGAAAAGGAGTGAACCCAACACCGATCCTTGTGGCACACTGCGAGTCAAAGGCATCCAGTCTGAAAAGCAACCCTCCACCGCCATCCTCTGTCTTCTAACTATGAGCCAGTTCTGCATCCAAATAAAATTTGAGGGTTAATATTGATTTTTAAAAATATATATTTCCATATACAATCAAGATATATGTGTAACTCTAAATTAAGAAAAATCAGTTGCAAGAAATATAAATTATTAGCATTACATACAGAGTCAACTTCAAACACCTGATATCTTCCATGTGTTTGCTTTTACCCATTCTGGAGCATTTCCACTTCTGTTATCTCACTCTGGCATAAAATGGCAAACAGCTGTGTCCCTGCAGAGTGTTAAAGTTAAATTACACTCAAAGGTTTGTGCTGGGGCATGCATGCTTTGTTTTATTTAATACATAGAATTAACAGCGCAGAAACAGGCTAGTTGACCAAATCTGTCTATGCCATTCTTATGCTCCACGAGTGCTCTCCAACTCAACTTCACTTCACCTTCTCAGCATACATTTATATTCCTTTTTCTCTTATATACTTACCCAGCTTTCCCTCAAATGAGTCCTTGCTATGAACCACAACTATTCCATATGGTAGCAAATTCCACAAACTAGAACCGTAGCTAAACATTCATCAATTTCAACACCACTTGTAATTCAGAAGCAAGTCCAAGAATGGCACTGATCAACAACAGTTAGGTTATTCCTCACCATCCAGGAAAAGACAAAAAGACAAACCTTGGCATTTGCAGCAAATGATTCATCTTTCTCACACACACATCATGTTAACTAAGTTACAGAAAGTTAATTCTGCAAATCTCTTCTATCTAATTATAGTTTACAATTTCCTGACAATTTCTTTGTTACCCCAGTGACAAGATGAAATAGATGATTAATTCCACGTGTTTGCTTTTACCCATTCTGGAGCATTTCCACTTCTGTTATCTCACTCTGGCATAAAATGGCAAACAGCTGTGTCCCTGCAGAGTGTTAAAGTTAAATTAGTTACAGTGAAAGGAAGGAATGTTGAACCCATGGAGCAGGAGAGGGTTTTCTCATCTTTCAAACACCAAACTTAGATTCTGTGCTGGGACTCCTGGTATTCCATAAATCCGTTATTTAAGAAGAATGAGGATGGGTTCAGTCAGACTTAAAATTCTGTTTTAAGGCAGCACAAAGTACATTAGCAATGAATCCTCCAAATCCCTGCCCAATCTTGTCTTCTTTGTTTCAGTAAATACAAAAACCACTATTCCCATGATCCTTAAAATGTTTCCATGCACATCCCTTACATATATTTTGAAAGAACTGCTGCTGAATCTGTTCTGTTTCCACTGAGAAAAATCCATTCCTGTTTCATTGTTTGGCATTTATTTGTAACTTATAAGATGTACTAAGAAGCGAGAGTGGATGTCTCCCCCAGTGGAGAAGTAATACCTGAAACTCTTCAAACACAAGGCAGTACAGCACAGGAACAGGACCTTCAACCCACTATATTTGTGCCATCCATGATGCCTGCACATGGTCTAAATCTCTCTATTCCCTGCCTGGTCATGTGTCTGTATAAATGCCTCTTAAACTTTGCTAACCTTCTACTACCTCCCTGGCAGAAGGTTCCAGGCACCTACCACCCTCTGTGTAAAAAACCTTCCTCGCATATTTCTCTGAAAGATTTTACCTCTCACTTTAAACCGATGCCCCTAATAGTTGACATTCCCACCCTGGAAAAAAAGACCCTGCTTAGCTACCATAGCCATGCTTCTTATAATCCTGTATACTTCTATCGGGTTGCCCCTCAGCACCTGATGCTGTCACGAAAACAATCCAATCGCTCCTTATAGCTAATACAGTCCAATCCAGCAACATCCTGATAGAACTCTTTTGCACCCTCTCCAAAGCTTTCCTACAGCTCTATCAGAACTGCACACAATACTCCAAATGTGGCCAAATTAAAGTCTTGCCAAATTTTATATTTAATGTATGCCTTCTTTGTGCCTTATTCACCTGTAATGCCACTTACAGGGAGCCATGGACTTGGACCTTAAGATCCCTCTTTCTATCAATGCTCCTAAGGGTCCTTACATTAACTGCATTCTTATCCTCCTGCATTTGATCTCCCAAATGCATCACCTTACACTTATCCGGATAAAACTCCATCTGCTATTTCTCCATCCAACTTTCCGACATGAAACTCCTTTCTTATTTAAAGCAACAATGGTTATTCATTGCACAAATTCATTGCACATCTATATTCACAAGATTAGCCTTGAAAGAGAACAACTGATAGTGAAGTTTAAGATTTGAAACAATGCAGAAAAGTCATCACTATTTCAAGCAAAACTATGACAGTTGTACGGATAACAGCTCAAACCGGGCTTCATGTTAGTAAGAATTGCCTTACAGAGTGTGGTGGAACACTTGGAATAAGATTCTGGGCAGTTCTAGATCATTCCATGGGTTAGACGCTGCAATGAGGAAATTTCTGGATTGACCAGCTGATTAATGTACAAATCCTGCAGGATTCTTTCATAGAAACTGTGAACTGAATCTAAATTTCATTTGGTGAAAAGGCTTTTGGAATTAAATCTTCACAACACACCAAAGCCATGTGGCAAGCATCTCAGAAATTTCATGGTTTGTTGGCTTTTGGAGGAGCTGATAGCTGCAACACAAGACTGAAACAGGAATAAAACTGCAAAGGTTTATTTGAGTTGCATTTTCTTTCAACCTGTGATTGGATGGTCTTGAACAAACAAGAGAAGAGGCAATGGCCTCATGGTATTATTGCTGGGCTGTTAATCCAGAGACCCAGGCAATGTTCTGGGGACCTGAGTTTGAATCCCGCCATGGCAGATAGTGGAATTTGAATTCGATACATGTCTGGAATTAAGAGACTAATGATGACCGTGAACCTATTGTCGATTGTTGGGAAAACCCATCTGGTTCATTAATGGCCTTTAGGGAAGGAAACAGCAGCTGTGGGGATAGAAAAGGCATCAGATGTTGATGACTGTGTGTCAGAACTGGAAGAAATTTCAAGATTAAACTTTTCTGAAGCAATGGCAGGGCCGTCAAAAAAGCTGGGTTCAGGAAACAGCAAAGAGAGGAGTGATTAAATGACAAAAGAAGATGGGAATGGGAAAGTGGAACAAAAAATGGATCCAGAGGTGTGAATAGTTACCTGCTGTTCAGGACAATGTGGTTATGATCCGAAGCTGTTCAACTCAACTTTAAGGTTTGGCAGTAAAGTACTGCAAAGTGTTTCTTGTGCTTGCATGAGCTTTATTGAAACAGAATAGGAGACAAAGGACAGAAAAGTTGGAAGTAGGATGTTTGTTTTTGGAAATCATATAAAAAGCAGAGGCCATGTTATAGCCAGGGTGATTCACATGGTTTTGCGGTCACAGAGGAATTGATAAACCATGGGAGCTCAGAGTGTAATAAATACAAAATGTTGAATTTTCTTGAAGTCTGCAGTTAAAATCTTGACACACTATCAAGTGTACCTTTGAGTCCGATGTCATATACTCAGATACCTTCAAGACATACATCATAAATTAGTAGCACTTCTTTGTTCACACTGGCTTTCATCTTGGAAGGGCAGTGGAAATTTTGCAGGTTTAAAATATTGGACTTCACATTGCATGGCAAGAACTAAGAGGAAACCTAACAAAAAATCACTTTAAATTAAGATATCTTGCTCTGGGTGTCAATCTTAGAAAACAAGCAATTCGTGACTTCAGCTTCCCTCTTTTCAAACACAACTAGACTGCTATAAAATGAAGAGACAACAAGGTGCAGGGCTGGATGAACACAGCAGGCCAAGCAGCATCATAGGAGCAGAGAGGCTGACGTTTCGGGCCGAGACCCTTCATCAGAAAAGGGGGAGGGGAAGGGGGTTCTGAAATAAATAGGGAGAGAGTGGGAGGCGGATAGAAGATGGATAGAGGAGAGGATAGGTGGAGAGGAAACAAACAGGTCGAAGGGGTGGGGATGGGGCCAGTAAAGGTGTGTAGGTGGGGAGTTAGGGAGGGGATTGGTCAGTCCAGGGAGGACGGACAGGTCAAGGGGGTGGGATGAGGTTAGTTGGTAGGAGATGGAGGTGCGGCTTGAGGTGGGAGGAGGGGATAGGTGGGAGGAAGAACAGGTTAGGGAGGCAGGGACGAGCTGGACTGGTTTTGGAATGCGGTAGGGGGAGGGGAGATTATGAAACTTGTGAAATTACTTCTTTAACCGTGAACCTAACCCTCCCTCTACTGACCCCTTCTCCCGCTTCCAACACACCCCCTCCTCCTGGACACCACCCCAAAGCCTCCTACCCTCCCTCGGCCTCTTCATCTCCAACTGCCGTCGAGACATCAATCGCCTTAACCTCTCCACCCCTCTCACCCACTCCAACCTCTCCCCCGCAGAACGTGCAGCCCTCCGCTCCCTCCGCTCCAATCCCAACCTCACCATAAAACCCGGGGACAAGGGAGGCGCAGTTGTGGTATGGCGCACTGACCTCCACATCGCCGAGGCCAGACGCCAACTCTCCGACACCTCCTCCTACCGCCCCCTTGATCATGACCCCACCCCTGAGCACAAACCATCATCTCCCAAACCATCCACAACCTCATCACCTCAGGTGACCTCCCACCCACGGCCTCCAACCTCATCGTTCCCCAACCTCGCACTGCCCGCTTCTATCTCCTTCCCAAAATCCACAAACCTGAATGCCCTGGTCGACGCATTGTCTCCGCCTGCTCTTGCCCCACCGAACTGATCTCCAACTATCTGGACTCCATTTTCTCCCCCTTGGTCCAGGAACTCCCTACCGATGTCCGTGACACCACCTACGCCCTCCACCTCCTCCAGAACTTCCAATTCCCCGGTCCCCAACACCTCATCTTTACCATGGATGTCCAGTCCCTCTACACCTGCATTCCCCATGCAGATGGCCTTAAGGCCCTCCGCTTCTTCCTGTCCCGCAGGCCCGACCAATCCCCCTCCACTGACACCCTCATCCGCTTAGCCGAACTCGTCCTCACCCTCAACAACTTCTCTTTCAATTCCTCCCACTTCCTACAGACAAAGGGGGTAGCCATGGGTACCCGCATGGGCCCAAGCTATGCCTGCCTCTTTGTAGGTTACGTGGAACAATCCCTCTTCCGTACCTACACTGGCCCTAAACCCCACCTCTTCCTCCGTTACATCGATGACTGTATTGGCGCCGCCTCGTGCTCCCATGAGGAGCTCGAACAGTTCATCCACTTCACTAACACCTTCCACCCCAACCTTAAGTTTACCTGGACCATCTCTAACACCTCTCTCCCCTTCCTGGACCTCTCGGTCTCCATATCGGGCAACTACTGAGAAACCAATATTCATTTCAAGCCCACTGACTCCCACAGCTACCTAGAATACTCCTCCTCCCACCCACCTTCCTGCAAAAATGCTATCCCCTATTCCCAATTCCTTCGCCTCCGCCGCATCTGCTCCCAGGATGAGGCATTCCACTCCCGTACATCTCAGTTGTCCTCGTTTTTCAAGGACCGTAACTTCCCCTCCTCGGTGGTCGAGAACGCCCTCAACCGTGTCTCCCACATCTCCCGCACCTCATCCCTCACACCCCGTCCACGCAATAAAAACCAAAAAAGAATCCCCCTCGTCCTCACGTACCACCCCACCAACCTCCGGATCCAACGCATCATCCTCCGACACTTCCGCCATCTGCAATCCGACCCCACCACCAAAGACATCTTTCCCTCCCCACCTTTATCTGCTTTCCGGAGGGACAACTCTCTCCGTGACTCCCTTGTCCGCTCCACACTCCCCTCCAGCTCCACCACACCCGGCACTTTTCCCTGCAACCGCAGGAAGTGCTACACCTGCCCCCATACCTCCTCCCTCACCCCCATCCCAGGCCCCAAGAAGACTTTCCACATCAAGCAGATGTTCACCTGCACATCTGCCAATGTGGTATACTGCATCCGCTGTACCCGGTGTGGCTTCCTCTACATCGGGGAAACCAAGCGGAGACTCGGGGACCGCTTTGCAGAACACCTACGCTCGGTTCGCAATAAACAACTGCACCTCCCAGTCGTGAACCATTTCAACTCCCCCTCCCATTCCTCAGACGACATGTCCATCCTGGGCCTCCTGCAGTGCCACAACGATGCCACCCGAAGGTTGCAGGAACAGCAACTCATATTCCACTTGGGAACCCTGCAGCCCAATGGTATCAATGTGGATTTCACAAGTTTCATAATCTCCCCTCCCCCTACCGCATCCCAAAACCAGTCCAGCTCGTCCCTGCCTCCCTAACCTGTTCTTCCTCCCACCTATCCCCTCCTCCCACCTCAAGCCGCACCTCCATCTCCTACCGACTAACCTCATCCCACCCCCTTGACCTGTCCGTCCTCCCTGGACTGACCAATCCCCTCCCTAACTCCCCACCTACACTCACCTTTACTGGCCCCATCCCCGCCTCTTCGACCTGTTTGTTTCCTCTCCACCTATCCTCTCCTCTATCCATCTTCTATCCGCCTCCCACTCTCTCCCTATTTATTTCAGAACCCCCTTCCCCTCCCCCATTTCTGATGAAGGGTCTAGGCCCGTAACGTCAGCCTCTCTGCTCCTATGATGCTGCTTGGCTTGCTGTGTTCATCCAGCCCTGCACCTTGTTGTCTTGGATTCACCAGCATCTGCAGTTCCAACTATCTCTGCTATAAAATGAACTTTGATTTCTCCAGTGACACCTAAATATCAAGTCACATACAAGTTAGTTTGTGGGTTTACATTTCTCTCTGAATGCAGAAGTATTTCCAAAATATGCTGATTGTTCTGTAGTTGATTTTTCCAATGATAGCAAATTATTATTCTTGTATTCAGTACAAATAAGGGAGATAGTTGGCTCCAGATAACAGAATACCTACAGTATGGAAACAGACCATTCAGCCTATTTGTCACACCAACCCTCCTCCATCCCACCCAGACCCACCCCTCCTACCCCATCCCTGTAACCCTGCATTTCCCATGGCTGACCCACCTAGCCTGCACATTCCTGGACACTATGGGCAATTTAGCACAGCCAATCCACCTAACCTGCACATCTTTGGATTGTGGGAGGAAACCGGAGTACCCACCCAGAGGAAACCCATGCCGACATATGGAGAATGTACAGATTACACACAGACAGTCGCCTGAGGCTGGGATCGAACCTGTGTCCCCGGTGCTGTGTGGCAGCAGTGTTAACTACTGAGCCACTGAAGCTTTCAAAATCATAGACAATGCACAAGAAATAGAAAACCACGGAATCTTACTGATCTAGAATTTTAATAGATTTTCTTAAGCAACACTTCAGCGTTAGAACAATTGGAAAGAACGTCTCTGTATAAGTAAGGCATCTGTTATTCAAGAATGTTTCTTGATGCTTGCCAAATAAAATCCCAAAAGCCTCATCATTTAGTCTCAGAAAGAAAGGGATGGGGAGGAAAAGAAAAGAAAATGATGAATGATGTGACTATGAACAACATTTAAAAATAAAATCCTCTGAGGTACTTTACAAAAAAAAGTCATGATTTCTGGAAGATTTATTGTCAGGTTTGAATGGTTCCCTAACCTGTTCCATCTGGATATTTCCATCTGCTTGTACTTTGCCATATAAAACTTCGTGAATAAGATTCCACAGAGGTTGGGGTTGGGGGATAGGCGCAGTCAGTAGCTTTATAACTTGAAAACAGATTACTTTAACCAAAAGATTTCAAATCTTTTTAATACTGAAGATCCCCACGTATTGACACAGATGCAAGGACTCCCGCCTTAGGTAACTGACACTATCTTTCAGAACCTAAAGGGAACAGTACCCTAAAATACAGGATTTTCTTTGAGCAACAAAAATGACTTGTCAACTAATATTTTAACAAGCAGATATCTGAATGAATTGGGAAGCCCCTGAGAAACAGTTCAGATCGACAACTGTGATGTAGAAGCAAAACGTAAGCATTACACATTATCTAAGTATAGAATTTGTAAATTGCAGCCAAATGCACAAAGAGTTGTTTAGGTCTCATTCACATAAGAGTTATTTAACTGATGTCCTGTTTCTCATGCCAACCAGAACTGACCAAAATTAGCAAAGATACGTTCACTTTCTAAAACAGCCAAGCGTTGTGGATCACTTTGAATAATCTGGTAGATTTTTTTTAAAAGTGTGATCACTGGCAAAGTGCACATGAGGATGTCTACATATTGTTAATGTGGAGTTGTCATTAATGGCAATCTGGAGTCAGAAGATGCGCGATAAATTTCCTTGCAGAGATTACTAAATTAAGCTTGAAGACTCACAAAATCAAAAAAATGTCTATTAATCCAGATGCACATATAACCTTCCTCCTCAAGGTCTTCCATTGCCTGCTGCAGCATTGTGCTGTAGAAGATGGCGAATAAGGACAGAGCCAGCACACATCCCTGCTTCTCACCAGTGGATATTCAGAAGGGATTTGAGAGGTTGCAATTGAGCTTGATTTCTCTGTACTGGTTTTAGTGAAATAGACTTCATTAAGAACAGGATATTGCGTTAGCATCCAAGTTTTTCCAAGGATTTTCCAAAGTTGATCTCTGCTGACAGTGTTGAATGTCTTGGTGGGGTCTACGGAAGTAGCATACAGGCCTTGGATTTGCTCATGATGCATTTCTTGTTTTTGCCTGATTATAAATACCATGTATATGGAGCACTGCTTTCTCTAGATTGGTCCTCGGTGTCGGCTTCTGTGGAGTCTTGCGGCCTGGGATTCAAGTGGCCCAGCGTGGATGGCCTTCTTTGGCAGAGGCTTCTGGTCTGGTATTTCAGCGGCCTGGCATGGTGGTCTTCTTCTTCAGTGGTGGCTTTGTTGGCTTTCTGTAACGATACTGTCTTTTCCTAAACCTCGGAGCCATGAATTGAACCAAGGTGGATTCAGTTTTAATTTTTTTAGTTTTCTTATCCATGCCTCCTGTCATTAATATAGGCACTGTGGTATGTTGACTTAAACACTTTTCACTGTATTTTTTTTGTAAAAAAAACAAATGACAATAAATTACTATGCTATTCTATTCTAAGTGTATGCGCAAGCTTGTTCAGAGGTACTGTCATCAGGATCTCCCAGCAACAGTTGGAGGAGTTGGCCTCTATATTGTCCTGACTTTGTCCTAAGCTCAACTGTGTCCTGCAGTTGTCAAAATCTGTCACATAATGCTGTTATGCTCAAGGCTGTTTATTCTCTGACAACCTGGGGTTTGTTCAGCGTAGTCTCAAAAGATAGCACTTAACACCTTTTTGCACATCAACTATCACTTGAAGTCAGATTCAATATGTTACCAATCATTAGATAATGCAGCAGAGGTACAGCTGGCCTGTTAACTCCTTTCCTACGACAGCAACACTGGTCAACAATGGTGAACAACATCTCAAGTTCACTATCTAAAAGACTGGAGTGATGAATCTGTGTTAAAATTGTATGGCACACCAGGGTGCTACAAACTGCTAAAATTGTGGGTTTAACCAAACACATAATAAGTTTGTGCCTTATTTAAGAAACACTGTTAGGAGAAAGCCTGTGAACTATAGACCTGTGAGTCTGACACCAGTGGTGGGTAAGTTGTTCGAGATAGAATCCCTCCAGTGTAGAAACAGGCCCTTCAGCCCAACAAGTCCACACTGACCCTCAGAGCATCCCGCCCAGACCCATCACACTATAACCGACCTAATCTACACATTCCTGAATACTGCAGGCAATTTAGCATGGCCAATCCACACAGCCTGCACATCTTTGGACTGTGGGAGGAAACTTGAGAACCCAGAGGAAACCCATGCAGCCACAGGGAGAATGTGCAAATTCCACACAGCCAGTCACCCGAGGGTGGAATTGAACCCGGGTCCCTGGTGCTGTGAGGCAGCAGTGCTAACCACTGAGCCACCATGCCGCTCTGTGGAGGGTTGTTTTTTTGGTCTGGAGGCCAGTTATCAGCAGTGTTCCATTGAGATTGGTACTAGGTCCACTTTTGTTTGTCATTTACATAAATGATTTGGATGACAACACAGGAGGAATATTTAGTAAGTTTGTGGATGACACCAAAATTGGTGGCATAGCGGACAGTGAAGAAAATAATCTAAGATTACAAAGAGATCTTGATCAATTGGGTCAATGGGCTGAATAGTGGCAGATGGTGTTTAATTTGGATAAATGCAAGGTATTGCATTTTGGTAAAACAAACAAGGGCAGGACTAATACAATTAATGGTAGGACCTTGGGTAGTGTTGCAGAACAGAGAGACCTGGGGGTTCAGGTACATAATTCTTTGAAATTTGTATCAGACATAGACAGGGTTGTTAAGAAGGCATTTAGCATGCTTGCCTTCATTGCTTTCACCTTTAAGTACAGAGTTGGGATGTTATGTTGAGGTGATACAGTATGTTGGTGAGGCCTCTTCTGGAGTACAGTGTCCAGTTCTAGACGCCTTGTTATAGGAAGGATATTATTAAACTGGAGAGGGTCAGAAAAGATTTACTGGGGTGTTGCCAGGAGGGTTGGAGTTATAAGGAGAGGCTGGATAGGCTGGGACTTTTTTCACTGGAAAGTAGGAGGTGAGGGGTGACCTTATAGGGGTTTAAAAAATCATGAGGTGCATAGATAAGGTGAATAGCAAGGTTCTTTTCCCTCAGGTGGGGTAGTTCAAAACTAGGTGGCATGCTTTAAGGTGAGAGGAGAAAGACTTATGAAGAGCATGAGGGGCAACTGTTTTACACAGAGACCAGTTAGTGTGTGGACTGAACTGTCAGAGGAAGAAGTGGATGCACTGTTTAAAAGGTATTTTGGATAAGTGAATGAATAGGAAAGGTTTGGTGCAATATGGGCCAAATGCAGGCAGGTGGGACTAGTTTAGTTTGGGAACAGGTAGGCATGGACTAATTGGACTAGAAGGTCTGTTTCTGTGCTGTGTGACTCTATGACTCTACATCTGGTCTGGAACTTTTAAACTAAACTCTTCACATTGAGGTAATCTTTTTTTTAACAGTCCTAAATCACCTCCCTTTTCAGGAACATCTCTTTTACATATCCAGCTTTAGCTAAGATTTCTTACAAATGACCCCAAATGAAAATTAAAAAGACTTTTTTCAAACCATGGGTGTTTCCCCTAAGCCCAAAGAAAAAATCCTATGACCTTCTATCTGAAAGCTTATTGCACTACACCATTTACTCAGTTCACTCGTAAACTCTCCCAATGTAAATAAAAACCCATTACTCTCCAGGAAGTCTCTTTCTAATATTGTGTTTTAAAAGAAATCTTCATGTCTCCGAAAAACTGACAAGTTGATCATTAGACCACTCAGCTTTATAGAAAACCCACTTGTCCCAGTAATTCAAATTTCAAAACTCTAAAACAAATTATCCTAAAATATACATAAATCACAAATCTTACACAGATCACAGATTACAACACACCCCGCAAAGATGAAAATGCATATTTAAGAAGTATTTTCATTATTCACCAAAAATCATCTTAATATAATTAACTGTAGTAACTTTGGCAGTCTCTCAGGGCCAAGGATGACTTACTTCCACTCCATTAGGTGGGTTTTGCAGTGCGTGAATATCCCAATCTTGGAGCCACAGTCTCTGCTTCAGGTGGGGCAGGTAGTTTTGTTGGGGTAGATGGTGTTTGATAAAGTGGTATGGTGGCACACTCTGGGTTCTGTGCGCTTTCACTGCTTACCCTTGGTCTCCATGTGCTCCATTCAGTAATGCTCAAACCGACTGCTGTCTTCACGGATGTTTCTTCCCCAGTTTGTTTGTCCTAGGGCTAGCAATTCCCAAGCTTTGATGGGTAGGTTGCATTTGTTTATGTAAACTTTCCTTAGTGGCCTTATAACAATTCCTCTATACACCTGGTGATTGTTTACCACTGCGAAGCTTGAAGTAGAGTATTTGACAATTTGGGCCTCCCACTGCAACTGGACATGTGTGACAAGTGCCTTGATACTAGAGACATTTGCCTGGGAGTGGATGTTCATATGAGTATGCCTACTCTGCCAGTGGATTTGTAGGATTTTGCGAAGGCAGCACTGGTGATAATTCTCCAGAGATTTGAAGTGTCTGCTGTACATGGTCCATGCTTCTGATGCATACAGGGGGCTCGAAAACAAAGGTTCGCTGCTACACATTCCTACTATACAAAACTGCCCCCCAACTATCAAAATCTATTTGCCATTTCTCTGCCCAACTTTCCAACTGATCTACATCCTGCTGTATTCTTTGGTAACCTTCCTCACTATCCACAGCTCCACCAATTTTTGTGTCGGCTGAAAACTTATTAATTAGACCTATATTTTCATCCAAAACATTTATATATGTCTTATAATCAGAGGTCCCAGCACTGATTCTTGCAGTACACCAATGGTCACAGATCTCCAGTCAGAAAAACCTCTCCACAACTACCCGCTGTCTTCTATTACTGAGCCAATTTTGTAGCCGACTTGCCAACTCACCATGGATCCCACCTTCTGGACCGGCCTACCATGAGGGACCCTGTAAAATGCTTTTGTAAAGTTCACGTAGACTACATCCACTACCCTCAATCATCTTCATCACTTCCACACCAATATCATTGGCATCAACAACCAGTCACTATGCCCTCTCACAATTAGACAAAGCTAAAACTTGTACAATTGTCAGCACAGCTTTCAAGGTTTCAAAGACACTTTGACATGTTTGTGTTCCTTCAGTTTTTCTGCCTTTTCAAAAAAACAAGTCTGTTAAAGATAGAACGATATTGCTGAAGTTTGGAACAAACTTCAAATATAAACCACTCACGCTAACGTAACACAAAATTTCACATTTTGTCCCAGGCACAGGAAAATCCGAATAGCTCATACTTGCACCTCTCCAGGTGCTAGGTGGCCTTGTACCATCATGAGGCCCAGATAAATTATGCTTGCTTTGGCAAATTCACTTATAGCCAGATTTGTAACCAAATTGGGTTCTTTTTAGCTGATCAAACACTTCAGTCAAGAAGTGTAAATGTTCCTCACAGGTTTGGCTAAAAACAACCAAATTGTTGATATTAACAACACTGTTACATCATCCTTCAATTACCTTACTGGTTAATCATTGAAATTTTGCTGGTGAATTTTTCATTCCAAATGGCATGATTTCACTTTGATAAAATCCATCTGGTGTTAAAAAAGTCTTTCTTGGAACAGAATTTGCCAACATCCTTTCAGCAAGTTGTGTGCTGTGTCACTTGTTAATATCCCTTTGCAGACAGTTTCTGTCATCCTTCCCACTTGCCTTCATACCTATTTTTGTGTCATCCACAAACTTGGTTATGGCACATTCACTTTTCTCATCCAAATCATTTCATATACATTGCAAATAATTATAGGCCCATGACTGTTCCTTGTGGCACTCTACCAGTTACAGGGTGCCATCCTGAAAATGTCCCCTTATCCTAATTCACTTCTATGAGTTAGACAGTCTTTATACTCTTAATATACTGCCTCCAACACCATGGAATCTTATTTTATTAAGTTGCTTAACATGTAGTATATTATTAAGCACCTTCTGAAAATCCAAATATATTATATCCACTGGTTCCCTTTTATCTATCCTGCTTGTCACCTCTTCAAAGAATTCTAATAAATGAAGTCATGATGACTCTGCTTGATCAAATTATACATTTCTAAATGCTCTATTTCATCTTTTATAATGGACTCTAACATTTTCCCAATAACAGTGCTAAGCTAATTTGCCTACAGAAACCTGTATTTTTTTGTCTCCTTCCCTTTTCTGATCAAGATGTTACATTGGCAGATTTTCAATCCTCTGGGACTTTTCCAGAATCTAAGGAATCTGTGGAATGGGCAAAAAATTGAGAGACTGGAAATAAAGTGGGAATATGTGAGCTTTTGTACTTTGGCAGGAAAAATAGAGCAGCTGATCATTATTTAATTGGAAAAGGACTGCAGAAAGATATGGAACAGAGAGATTGAGGAGTCCTCGTTCCTGAAACACACGAAGTTAACATTCAAGTTCAGCAGATAATAGGGAGGGCAACTAGAATATTGGCCCTTATTTCAAATGGAATGGAGAATAAAAGTAGGGTGCTTTTGCTAAAACTATAAAAGCCACAAGTCAGACCACAGCTGGAATATTGCAAACAGGTGTCAGCCCCTTATCTAAGGAAGAATATACTGGCATTTTAGATAATCCAAACAAGGTTCACTGAGCTGATACCAGATTTTGAGGAATGGTCTTATTTGGAGAGGTTGAGTACATTGGACCTGTACTGATTGGAATATAGAAGAATGAGAGGCAACGTTATTGAAACATACAAGATTATTAGGGTGCTTGACAGAGTAGATGGGGATAAGTTGTTTCCCCTGGTCCTCCAGGACCAGAAAGCATAATCTCAGAATCAAGCTCTATATAGTTAAGACAGGGATGGGGAAGAATTTCTTCTCACAGAGGTTTGTGAATCTGTGGAATTCTTTACCACAAGAGGCTGAAGAGGCTGGATTATTCAGTATATTCAAGCTGAAATAGACAGATTTTTTTAAACAGTAAGAAAATCAAGGGTAATGCAGAAAATGCAGGAAGCTTGAGTTGAGGATGATCAGGTCACCCATGATCTCACCAAATGGAGCAGCAGACTCGATGGGCTAAATGGACTACTTCTCCTCCTATGTTCTTTGGTCCATTGGAGAGGTTGTGCATGTCCAATTCATTAGATGCAGTTCTCCAATCATGGTAAAGAATAGGAGTCTGCTTTAGTTACCATGTTAAATTTGGCATAATCAACACAGAATCTTTGTGCCCCATCCAGTTTTGGCACCATCATGGGCTTTGGTCAGTTTTTCTCTGCAAGTTGAAACATAGGTTCAAAGTGCAGTCTCTAAGCTGTACTTTATCCAGTTCTCTTTAATAGATTTAAGTGATACACTTCCTCTACTCATATATCAGTTCAAAAGGACTCATTAGGACCATCCCTAATGTCATATAGTAATAAAGGAATTCCTTTATCCCCATCATTAGGACCTTCCTGGCAATAAGCTCTAATCATGGTCTTCCAAGTTTGATGCCATCTTTCCAGTGCACCTTGAGATTCTGGGTGATAAGCAGAGGATGTAAATTGTTTTATTTCTAAGCTAGTCATCATTTCTTTGAATATCTGTGAAATGAAAATTGAGCATTGATCTGATTCTACTTCTTTGGGTAATCCATACATTGTAAACAAAAAATTGAATGAGCTCTTCCATTACCATTTTTGCAATACTTTTTCCTAAAGTCACTGATTCAGAAAATTTTGTGGAAGTGTCCATAATTGTTAAAAGATATTGGTTCCTATTCTTAGTTTGTGTATGACTCCTAACTAAAACTATCAAGAACCTGCTAAATGGTTCTTCAAAAGTTTGCATTGCAATTAGACATGCAGGTTTAATTTCGGGTTGGGGTTTCCCCATTACAACAACTTTATGGAATTTAGGCCAATAAAATGTTTTCATATTTTAGCCTGTGTTTTCCTGACACTTAGGTGACTTTCCATTGGAATTTCTATGAGGCACTTGTGCAATTTCATTATAATACGCAGAAAGGATTACTACATGGAAAAGCTCAGCAGGTCTGGTAGAATCTGTGGAGAGAAATCAGAGTTGACATTTCGGGTTGGGTGACTCTTCCTCAGAACTGTTAACTCTAATTTCTCTCCAAAGATGCTACCAGACCTGCTGAGCTTTTCCAGGTAGTAATCCTTTCTGAGTATTATAATGAAATTGCACAGGTGCCTCTGCTGAGTTTGTCGAGCAATTTCTGTTTTTGTTTCTGATTTACAGCAACCACAATTCTTTTGGTTTTTATTTAAGATTACCACCTGATGGACCACTGCTCATTGAGATTGCCCATTGATCATTACCTCATTGGTTAGTACTTAAAATGGTCTCCATTTTCTCGTTAAGAATTTGTTTTCCAATAAGATTTTGTTTATGATTCAGTTTCTGGGTTTGCTGTTTGGTATTCCTTTTTCAATACCAAATCCAATTGTTCCATTTCTATTAAAGAAAATGGGCTAAAGATCTCAGCCTCATTTTTTTCAACTTCATTCTTTCTAGTTACATTTTTGAAAATTGTATCTGTAAACTGAATTTCCAAATCATTTCCTGTTTCATAGATTCTTTTTCTTCCTCTCTGATTCTATGAGCCTCAGATCTAGTCACAACACAGTCAGGAAGCAATCCAGGATGCTCCTGTTGTAGCATTTCTGTTTCGAATACCTCTCCTGGTTGTTCCACCACCCTTGCTGAAGCCAATATTCTTGAACCTGATAGTTCAGAAACCAAAATAAAGTAAATTCCATTTGTATGAATTTGTTTTATGACTCCCTACTACAACTTCCCCATTTACTAAGTTACTCCTTAATCCAGCACTGTATAATGAGACTGCTTTGTAACCTCCAAGTCTACCTCCAATGAGTATTTTCTCTTTTGTTAACCTCTCTGGAAGACAAATTGTATCATCAGCCAGTATCAGTGACTAACTTGTTCCAGTATCTCTCAAAACCTATATTGGTTTACCTGCATGATTCAAAACATAAGTTAATACTTTCCCTTTTGAGATAAGGTAATCAGAACCTTAAGTGGACTGATTGTGTTTGTCAGTATTAAAAGAGGAATTTTCATGACTGTCTTGAGCCATTTCTCCCTTCTCGATACATTCTAAGAAAATATATTCTCTTTATGCTACCTTATTGTTTAATACCTACTTCCTTCTCTGATGTCACCTTTTCTGAAGATTCCTTAAACTTCTATCTTATATATGAGTTCTCATTGCAGAAGGTAATTAGGCTTTAAATTCTTTGAAAAGAATAAGTTCTCAGAGAGCATGGTAAGTATTCTTAGTCTTTAATGCTCTTATCTACTGATTAAAATTATTTTGTTTAACCCTGTCAAACTCAGTGTAAATTTGTCATGCTATTTCCCTAAGTTCTGAAACCTCTGTCTGTATACTTCCAGTACAGCGCCGGGACCAATTCATATATGCTTCAAATAGCCTTTTCCACCTCATCATAATCCCTAGAACGCTGCTCCGACAGGGATGTATAAATCTCTGATGCTTTACCAGTTGATTCACTTTGCACTGGCAAGATCCAACCTGCTTTGGCCAATCTGCTTGTGTTGTTATCTTTTCAAGCAACATGAAAAATGCTTTCTCATTCTTCTCTTCAAATTTTGGCAAAGCTTATACAACCTTATACACCTCCTGACTGAACTGTGGATTATAACTAGAATCTTCATCTTCCAAACCTCTGGTTTAACATGTCTAAGCTGCATCATTTGTAATTTATATCCATTTTCTTTCTCATGACTCTCTAGTTTTAGTGTTTTAACTCTTATTGCTATTTGGAATTCTCGCTCATTTTTCTCCCTTTGGAATTCCATTTTTTTTAGTTCTAAATTGCTTCGAAATCAATCTCAAACTTTCTCATTTCCATTTGTATGAACTGCAACTAAAGGTTCACTGATGCTTCTGATGTACTACCTAAATTACTTCGCCTATTTCCACTAAGCCCAATAATTTCATTTTAAAATCAATAATATCTGCCTTCTTAACTTGCTCTGGCAACTTCATTGCCAGTCTGCTGGCCAACTCTGTCAATTTAGCTTTAGTCATAAACTACAACCTTACTCGGGAAATTTTTGATACCATCGAAACGTTTTTAGCAATATCCAGTGCCAACTTAAGTCTGTGTGCAAAATTGATGTCAGATTAACTTCTCTAAGTACCAAATCCAATTCAGACCTACATTGTCTGCATTCCAAGATTCTGGACTAGCCCCCAGTTGTTATGACAGTTGTCAGACAGCCAAATCAAATCAACTTCCCTACCCCTGTATTCACAACATACTAACATTAAAACCCTCAAAGACTTTTCAAAATGACCCCAATGGTCCCTAAACAGACTTTTTAAATAACCTGTACAAGTCTGTGAATAGTCAATACCAGACACCAGATTTATAGCATAAACAAAAGGCTAAACAATTTATTAACAATACAGTAACTGTAGTGCAGCAAAGTTAAACAAAGTAATCTGATTAATGTTTATTATTTTAAACCCAATGACCTTTGATTTCAGTACCATTCATACAAAAGACAGAGACAAACAAACAAAGTTAAGTGATAAATTAATAAAAAAGGAAAAACAACAAACTGGCCAGATTACTTAAGCAGTTTCCATGATGTGTTGTTTCACAGGTACTTAGGACTGTCTCTTGACTTTCTGAAGATATCGGTCAATGCCACCTCTTCCAGTTCACTCTGAGGAAGAATCAATAATACTCATAACTTAGTTTCTATTACCTGAACTTCCAACAGCTGATAATGGGAGGTTAGGCAGGGAACATCCAAAACTTTATGTCGTAACATCAGCAGCTAAACTCGTTCTTTCATAAATCCCTAGTTCAAATCTGTTTAAAAAAAAACTCTAGCTCCAACCTCTGCCTAGTTTTCTCCCAGACTTGTTGGCATCGATTCCCAGTTATCAACCTTGTCAATGGCCAAATATCTGCTATATAGTTAAACATACTGCCTCTCCAGAGCTGAAGAGTCTATTAAGTTTTTTGATCAAGAACCTATGTGCAATTAACTTTCAAGTCTGGCATCAAAAATAAATAACAGCTGAGGTTGTTGACTTGCTCGCTGAGCTGGACTGTTCTTGTTCAGATATTTTGTCACCATGTTAGTGACATCATCAGTGGAGCCTCTGATGAAGCGGTGTTATTCTACTCCACTTGGAATTTATACGGTTTGGTCCGTTATGGTGAGTAGTGTCATTTCCGGTTTTGATCTGTATGGGTTT
Organism: Rhincodon typus; assembly: GCF_021869965.1. Taxonomy (NCBI): domain Eukaryota; kingdom Metazoa; phylum Chordata; class Chondrichthyes; order Orectolobiformes; family Rhincodontidae; genus Rhincodon; species Rhincodon typus. The sequence goes on from NC_063341.1 coordinate 5,540,758, forward strand.
GTATATGGGGTCCAGTTCTGTGTATTTGTTGATTGCATTATAGGTGGAGAACCATGCCTCTAGGAATTCCCGCACGTTTCTATGTTTGGCTTGGGCTACTATGATTACCTTGTCCCAGTTTTGCCAAAACTTTGAATAAATAACAGCTCATTTGATCTCTTTGCTTTTAAGCACAAGCTGCTACTCACAGTCCAAAGGTCACCTTTCAGCTCTCAGCTCCCAGTTCACAGCTCCAAATCAAAATGATTAAAAAAGAAAACTCAGCGAGGGCTCTTGCAGAATAATAACTGTATTTCTTGTGCAATTGCCACCATGCTTTTACAGTTTTTCCAAGGTCTAAGGATGCCTCCTACAACCTCTGGCAGATGTTAGTCTGTTGTTATGAATATAAGCAGCTGTTGCAATCATATACAAGACTATCAGACTGAAACTCAAGGACTACGCAGACAGTTACTACTGTGGCAAGCCTACTTCCATTCTATGTAAATATGTTTGGCTGTTAACCATAAATTCACACTGGGATGGTAGAATACCTTCTCTGAAGGAATAATATGAAAAATTGGAACATTAATTTAACCTTATATTGGACAATCATTATACTAAACTTTACTGTAAATTCTTTTTTAATTCTATGACAAATACAGAATGCTGAATGTCTTGTAAGTACTCTTGACTCCAAGAATAACTTTCAATACAGGAATGCCTCACAACGTTTATGCAACAACAACAAATGTAGCAGAGAGAACTGATGATCACCATACTTTAAATGGGGCTTCCCTAATGGTGCTTGAACTTAGTTATTGTAGTGATTGGAACCAGGTGGATCCCATTTATCATGAGATCCTTGATTGGTGCTGTTAACCTGGGCCAATCAGAGGAGCCCTGGCTGACAGATATAAACAGGAGGGTCTCCTTAGTCTGGGACTAGCTGTGAGCTAGTTGGTTAGAGCCCATGTTAGAGCATATGTAAATAAAGGATGACATGGTGGCGGGATACTGGCCTCTGTGCGGTTATTTCAGTCATGGATTTTGTGCCAGAAGTAAAATGTCCCGTTTGGAATTCTGTGCATTCAGATGAATACACTTTGCTCACCATCACTCACCACAATCTTGATACACCTACAAACTTTAATTGTGGACCATGTACTAAAAGGCACAGGATATTGCATTAACTTGACAACCAACTTAATTAATGCAACTTCTGTTTTTAGCTGACGTGTCCTTCATTCCCTACACAGACGTCCTTCTTGTAAAAGACCTCACCGATAAAAAGGGAACATTGTCCCACTTTATGTAGTTTCATCAAAGGTTTACACACCAGCATGATCACAACAAGGTCTTTTAAAATAAATCAACTTCTGAGTTAATAAAATCTTCATTGCTTTCAGGGATGCAGCAGCTCTTTCAGAACAATTGCTTGAAGAGAGTTCCTGAACTCCCACCCACACCAGTCAGCTGTAAGGTGACTAAACTTCCTGTATTTACTTTTCATATGGATGGAGCTGATTCTGTTTTGGCTGGCTTCAGAAAGACCAACATGCCCAAGCCTCACTCTATATTACCACTCATGATACTGGCCTCAACTTTGCATCAATCCCTAAAATAGGGATCACAAGCCTTTATAAGATATTTTAGACCAGCTAAAGATATAAAATGAATAATAAAGTATAAAGTAAAAGCTGCAATTGAAAACCTGATACAAACCTACAGGCGGCACAGTGGCTCAGTGGTTAGCACTGCTGCCTCACAGTGCTCGGGACTGGGTTTGATTCTAGCCTCGTCAACTGCCTGCAAGGAGTTTGCACATTCTCGCTGTGTCTGCCTGGGTTTCCTCCAGGTGCTCCAGTTTACTCCCACAGTCCAATGTTGTGCAGATTAGGTGGATTGGTCATGCTAAAATGCCCATAGTGTCCAGTGATGTGCTGGCTAGGTGGATTAGTTATGGGAAATAAAGCTTTACAGGGCTGGGTAGTGGGGTGGGAATGGGTGGGACTTGATAGGCCGAATAGCCTGATTCCACACTGTAGGGATTCTATGAAAACAGAAAACATTAGAACTATACAGTGAATCAACCAGGACTTGTTTTCTTCTCCCACATAATTAGTATACCACAACATAACTGTTCGGAATGCGCACAGCGTTGATGTGTGATGTCTTGGAAAGTAATTTAATAAGCTGATAATTATGGGGAAAGGCAGGCTTTCTCCAAATTTTGTTCAGGAGGAGTTATGGGACCTAGATGTTGTTAAATGTGTGGTTTGATTCATGCCATTGGAACAAAAATGGATCCATGCCAGTTTGTCTGACCTCACCAAAGGTTTGATTTTTCAGCCTCTAAAATGGCAACATGAAGTTAGTGCAAAATTACAAGGCCCATTTCAACAGTGCACAGGACAGTTCATATATAAGACCATAAGACACAGGAACAGAAATTAGGCCATTCAGCCCATCGAGTCTGCTCTGTCATTCAATCATGGCTGATAAGTTTCTTAACCCCATTCTCCCACTTTTTAACTTGATTCCCTTGACAGTCAAGAACCTATCTATCTTGGTCTTAAATATACTCAATGGCCTGGCCTCCACAGCCTTCTGTAGCAATGAATTCCATAGATTCTTCACTCTCTGTTCTGAAGGGTCTTCCCTTTACTCTAAGGCTGTGCCCTCGGGTTCTAGTCTCTCCTACCAATAAAAACATCTTCCCAACATACACTCTGAACCAAATGTTCAGTATTCTGTAAGTTTCAATTAGATTCCCCCTCATCCTTCAAAACTCCATTGAGTATAGACCCAGAGTCCTGAACCGTTTTCCATATGTTACGCCTTTCATTCCTGGGATCATTCTCATGAACCTCCAGTTGACCTGTTCCAGGGCCTATACATCCTTTCTGAGGTATGGGGCCCAAAATTGCTTACAATACTCTAAATGTGATCTGACCAGAGTTTTATAAAGCCTCAGAAGTACATCCCTGCTTTTATATTCTAGTCCTCTCAAAATAAATGCCAACATTGTATTTGCCTTCCTAACTACCGAATCAACCTGCAAGTATACCTTAATAGAATCCTGGACTAGGTCTCCCAAGCCCTTTGCGCTTCAGATTTGTGAATTTTCTGCCCACTTACAAAATAGTCTATGTGTCTATTCTTCTTACCAAAGTGCATGATCTCACACTTTCCCACGTTGTATTCCATCTGCCACTTCCTTGCCCACTCTCTTAATCTGTCTAAATCTTTCTACAGTCTCCCTGCCTCCTCAATACTACCTGTCTCTCCACATATCTTTGTATCATCTGCAAACTTAGCCAGAATGCCCTCAGTTCATTCATCTAGATCATTAATGTATAAAGTGAAAAGTTGTGGTCCTAATACTGCCCCTCGTGGAATACCACTAGTCACTTGCTGCCATCCTGAGAAGGACCTTTTTATGGATGGCAGCTGGTGACATCGGGTCAGAAGAAATACAACAACTGACGGAATGTAATTTCAAGTTTATTATGCATCAGGGGTTTAAAGCATGAAATAAGAGTCTCAACTGTCTCATTAATAGTCTTGGTTTCAAAGTGCTCCAAAGAATATTTACACTGTCTGTCGAGGTATGGAAGAAATTAACTTTGTTCAAGAAACACTTCACTGTGGCCTCATCTTGCCATGAGGCTGAAAAAGAAAGAACTCAAGTGACATTGCTTCATTTCCTAAGTTGCATACTGTTTCACGTTAGCATATCACAGTCAGACTTAACCCCCTATTCTACATCCCACCCACCAAGTCTTTGATTCGACCTGTATTGTGCAAAGTCTAGTAATTAGCCAAGAATAATGATAATACTCCAACAAAATCAGCAATTTTATGCATTCTCATTCTCACCTTCTTTGATATATCAAATCAGTTGCAAAGTCACTAATTGGTATAGATCACATGGGATTCAGGATGAGCTTGTCAACTGGATATAAAATTGGTTTAACGACAGCAAACAGAGAATGATAGTGGAGGGTTATTTTTCGATTGGAGGCCAATGACCAACAGTGTTCCACATGCATGGGTGCTGGGTCCACTTTTGTTTGTCATTTATATAAATGATTCAGATGACAATATAGAAAGCATGATTAGTATGAGATTTGCAGATGATACCAAAATAGATGGTATGGTGGACAATGAAGAAGGTTATCTAAGATTACAAAGAGATCTTGATCAACTGGGTCAATCGGCTGAAGAAAGGCAGATGGAGTTTAATTCAGATAAATGCGAGGTATTGCATTTTTGTAAAACAAACAATGGTAGGACTTCTCCAGTTAAAAGTATGGCCTTGGGTAGTGTTGTGGAACAGAGAGACCCGAGGGTTCGGGTACATAAATCTTTGAAGTTTGCATCATATATAGATAGGGTGGTTAAGAAGGCGCTTTGCATACTTGCCTTCATGGCTCATCCCTTTGAGTATAAGAATTGGGATGTTACGTTGAGGTTGTACAAGACGTTTGCGAAGCCTCTTCTGGAGTACCATGTCCAGTTCTGGTCTCCCTGTTATAGGAAGGATATAATTAAGCTGGAGGTGGTTCAGAAGAGAGGTACAAGATGTTGCTGTGGATGGATGGTTTGAGTTATAAGGAGAGGCTGGATAAACCTGGACTTTTTTCACTGGAGCGTAGGAGTTTGAGAGGTAACCTTATAGAGGGATACAGATAAGATGAACGGCAGGTGCCTTTTCCCTAGGGTGGAGGATTTTTAGATTAGGAGGCATGTTTTTAAAATGAGAGGAAAAAGCTTTAAAAAGGATATGAGAGGCAATTTTTTTTACAGAACGTGGTTCATGTGTGGAAATAACTTCCAAAGGAAGTGATGGATGCAAGTATAGTTACAATGTTTGAAAGCATTTAGAGAAGTACATGAATATGAAATGTTTGGAGGGATATGGGCCAAGTGCAGGCAGGTGGGACTAGTTCAGTTTGGGATTATGGTTGGACTGGTTGGACCGAAGGGTCTGTTTCTGTACGGTACGACTCTAGGAATCAGAGTGTAGAATTACTGAGTTTTTTAAAAAATTATTTTTCCACCCATAACACATAGCTTTGCCAATGTCTCAAAATCCAGAAACACTGCTGAGTTTCACTTCTCAAGACTTTAGGAAATGTTGTTGAGATTATTAGCACTTACCATTGCAATAGTGTCAAACTCCTCTATGAATGTAAGAAAAACATGATTTCCAATTGCACTCTCAGGTTTCCAACGACATAAATTTCTGCCTGTCTCTCAGAAGTTGAACTTTTCTGCACTTGCTGACTAAGATATTATTTCATTTGCTTACCTCATAAACTATAAGTCCTGTTGAATGCTAAACGTGTTTATTTGAAAATAAATAATTCTAACATTAAATATGTTGCACTGCATAAATCATAGGTTGAGCTGCTGTAGCACAGTTCTGGCAAAGGTATCCCAAATTGAGGGATGAGGGAGAACTGGAATTTGCATCATTTATATGCATTAACTGTTCCTGAATTCTACCAAAAGTCCTGTTTCTTAATCAGTTTAATAAAATACAAGAAACTGACTTGGAGGAAGCTCCTATATGAAGGGACACAATTCTTGGGGAACACCTGTCGGCAAAGGGGAAATACAAAAAAGGAACTAGAGAAAGGAATGCCAGCAATTTCAAGGCCAAGGACCAATTCCACCGCCCGGAAACACCTGCGAAATGTGTGGTGGAGGTTCAACTCTAGGGCTGGGCCCATCAGTCACTCAAGCACTTACAGAACCCAGGTTCAATGGCATGGAACTTCCTAGGTGAACAATCATATATGTTAACGAATAATTGCCACTGATGCTGAATAACAAATGCACCAGCAACTAGTGGGAAGTTTCCAATTATACTGTGCAGCTTTAGGAGCTTATATTCTTTGGTTTCCATATAATATTATCCTTTAGGTAAACTTAAACTAGCAGTTTTAATATAATGCATTGGTTTAACATGTTACATTATCCCTATGAAAGTATGGATGAAAACAGTTGGCATCTCACAATTTCCCAGTACACAGTATACCATGATTAGTGATTCATTATTAAATGTGGGCATGCAAGATAGTGAATGGCTCATAGGATGCTCAATCAATTTAAATAGGTTGTCATTAACTCAAAAGAAACAGAATGCACAATAAAAAAGACCTGAAAAAAGGACAATTTTCATTGGCATAATTGGATTAAAATTGCTTGACCTGAACCTATAATGGACCACTTTTTTAAAAACACACCACTGATGCTGTTTTTCTAAAGTTGGCAACTAAGTTCAGCACATGCAACTGTGCATTACAAATAGTCTAACTAATAATAATTTGCTCATCAGGCAGTATCAACTAATCTTCTCCTTGTTGTTATCCTCGAACATGAAAGCATCAGAGTTTGATCCCAAGAAGTTTTCTCTAACAGGAAGAAATTAAACTCAAAAGATAGAAAATATTGAACCTCAACAGAAAAAGTAGGTTAGAGTTTGGAATTCACCTATACTTTCAGCCACATAATACAGCAATAGTCAGAATTACATTGCTTTATTTTTTGAACCCGTGAAACATGATACTTATTTTAAGCATGCATATAAATTAATATGCAGCATACATTCCATGTGAAAATCATTTAATTCCCAAATGGCAGCTAATCAGCACCAGATTCAAAGGTATACTTGTCTGGAGTGTAAGGGCAATTTGTTTCTGAAATATAGCCAGATAACACTGTAAGGTAAAAACATAGGTGCAATCTTCTGGCAAATATGCTCCCCAGTGAAAACTTTTCTAACTTTCAATAGCAGTCTGTTTGGGCTTGTTTACTGATTTTATTTTCCAAGTATTGCTGGTGGCCAGTGTTAAACCACCCACATTCAGAGGTGGATTCAGATGGATAAATCAGGAAATCTAAATCTCCGTTTAAAGATATTTTTGTATTCTGCATTGCATGACTAACTATTTATGTGGGTTTTATGGGGCATCTCCACATAGCCAATTCTCTCTCCTTGCTGTGGTAAAGCAGCATTAAAATAAATGAGTTTTCAGCAGGGCCTGAGTTAAACTCCCATTTAAAAGAGATAATGTGTCATTGAGAGGTAGAAGGACCAAAAATCTTGATTATTTACATTTCTACATTTGTATTCCACAATGCAAAAAATGAGTTTTATTCTGAATTGCTCAAGGTTGAATTAAAACAGATTCTCCTTAAGAATATACTTAAAAGACGATAAATTTTTATGTTTCTTCGTTTCAAACATAACCTTCTGTGCAGCATCTGAATCAAAGCTCAAATGCTGTATATGTAGAAATAACACTGTTGCCCTTTATCCAATATTCAAGGTAATAGTCTACAGTCTAGTCATTACTCCCAATGGTCCAAGTTTTGTTGCACAATTTTGGCTCAAGAAAATTAAGTAATAAAAATACAATCAACCCATACGAAATTAAAGAGCCTTTTGCTAGATTTTTCTCTTTTGGGTATTCAATGCATTCCACTGAAAGTACAAGAATGTTCATTTGCCAAAGTAATTTGGCACCTCTTGCTGTCTGGGTAATCACTAGGTTAGTAAGATAAGTAACTGGACAGCTGACATTGTATTATGGAATCACACATCAGTGAAAGTTATTGTCTTTTGGAGAGGGAGATTGGAAGGTAATGGAGAAATATGCAAAATAAATTTGCTGTCACTAAGTGCTTGTTTTTCTTTTTTGAAGTAGTTTTACTTTTGAACTGTCCCATAATTTAGCAGAATTAGACCAAAATACACTATTTTTTTGATAAGATTTCATATTAAAGTAACATCTCACATATAGAAAGCTCCAGAGATGATAACAGTTAAAGCTATACAACAAAGTTATTCATAAATGCAAAAGTTGTAGTCAGGGAGAAAAGGGATAAGCTATACCAAACCAAATACCACAAAGTGGCTGAACAGGCCTGATGGACAGTGTTTATTGGTGTTTCAAAAACATCAGTGGATTTCCAAGTTTTGAACAAGAGAGTCTTTCTATTTCCACTTTCTGGTGATTTGTTGCCATTAGGGAGCTTGGTGAGCACATCAGTTTCGACATAGATGTCTAGCACTGTGTATTTGAGAGTCTCAGTTGTACTAATCCTTTGAGTATCAGCAGGTTAAAGGAATTCCTGGCCCAATCCTTTCTTTTTCCTTTGATTTGGTAAATTTGGGTTTAGAATGAGCTCCTTCATTGAGTTCCTTGATTTTGCGCATGCAGTTGCCTAATATCTTGCATATTGATGTCACGTTTAATATCAAAACACACAACAATCTTAGGGTGCAACATATTTGACAGACATGCTGAATTCAAGTTCACACCTTGTATCTGTCTTATTTTTATTCATATGTGAGAAAATAAATAATGGGCTAAATTTCTATTCTTCGTTATTATTAGCAAGTTAAGGGATTCCTAGTTCTGGATTTTGAGAGTTTTCTGGAAGCCTGGACCTCCTCTTCTGAAGGATCATTGTTGAATTATACAAATTTGGTCACCAATAGTTAGAACACAAGCTGAATTTTAAAGGAAGAAGGTAATACAAACTGTTTGCTTCACTAGGTACAAAGATGATGACACAACTAAAATATGACTGCAGGACAGGCTTACTTGAGAGTGGAACACGAGCCTCTTAGTGAAGAAAAGTCCTAATCTTGGCACCAATGTAATTGGTTGGCTGTTCCAGCAATCCTGGGAGCACAGCGTGCTGCAGAACAGAGCACAAAGATTGTGTTTGCCCCAGAAAAACGCTCTCCAAGATTTCAGGTCATGTAAAGACCCTAAAACCCAAGGAGGGCAGGTAGGAGGCTGAGTTTCGGAAGGTAGGCAGTGTGAAAAGAGGATTGCATCTTTAGGCATCCCAACCCAAATGAACTCTGCCTCTTCCCTCCTGCTTCTTTTCATCTAGTCCGTAAAAACTGGCCTGTCCACTCTTGCCCATCTACACACACCAGCTGTATTGTGGTGAGGGCAGAATATAATCCAGCTCAGTAGGGTTGCTGATTTGCCTAATTAACTTCTAATCATTCATCAACACAGGGTGGATGAGCTGCCCATTTCAGTACCTACACCCACCTAGTGTATTATAGGGATCTGCTTCGGGTAGTGTGTAGGAAGGTGATGAAGTACCCAACCTATTTTATGTGTCCCCAACCAAAGACATACCATAAAGGTGAAAGCAAAATCCAGCCCAATATTTTATGAGAGATTTTTTATGAGCATTCTTCTACAGCTAAGTGAGCAATGCGTCAATTGCTATGGTATTGTGCTAGCAGACAAGGAAGGGATCAGATTCTTATCACAACTTGTCCACAACATCTTATCTTTCAATTAGGAATAGATTCAGTAATGAGTTCAACAATTTCAGACCTGATCATCTTCTGTTTGTTTCATTTTCTCTACATGTTTCAACTTCTTTCTTTCAGCCATAATTTTTTTTGTCCAATCTTCATTTTCTTTAGCCCTAGAGGACTAAAACTTTTCAACCATTACCACCCTTAATTTCCTTGTCCTTGTTCAGCCCACACCTTGCTTAAAACCTATTACATCTCTAGCCTTTTAGAGTTCTGATCAAAGGTCATAGACCTGAAGTGTAAACATTGTTTAGTCCTTTAATAACTGCACTGATTCAAGGGCTTAATATGCAAAGAGTGAAGGACTAGGATGTAAACCACATGACCAAGTGCCATGTGCAATTCTGCAGAAGCATGCGAGAAGGAATCACACAATTATATGTAACTGCTAGTTGTGGTCTGAGCTGTTGTTAATATTGTTTGAAGTTTTCATGTAAACTGAATCCACACTACTCTCTGTGTTACTTACTGATAACATGAGAAACCATGACAGTTAACTATGCTTTTCTTCTTTCTACAAATGCTGCCTAACCTGTGGAGTTTTTAATGTCTCCAATGCATTCACTGGGATTGCCCTTGGAAGAAAACCAAAGAATAAACAATTCTGATGTGTGCATTACAGCTACCTATCAGTAATCTGATCGATAGTGTTACAACGTTCATCATAGGTGGGGAAAGCACATAGGATTCAAATCCATCCAACCAGAACGGTGATGAAGCCCTGGGCTGCAGGCACAAATCTGATCCACACTGGCCATCCAGCCAACTGAGTTCTCTGACAAGGGGTCGCGATTGCTTTGGCAACATGCATGTTATAATCTGAGGCTATGAAAGGTAGAGGCACCAATTTTCTTTCCATCACATGGCTGATAAGTACTCTCTCAACCTATACTGGTATCAATTTGAATGCATCTTCGTTGACCATCAAACCTTGGAGTGGACTTTCTGGTTCAGAGTCAAGGTGCTACTAACTGTGTCCAAGACCTCCATCTGACCATTGTGTACTAATATAATTTGAGTGTTGAGACCATGACGGTTTTTCTTTGTTTTTCTCATTTCTAGTTTTGAACTGTGAGCTGAAGTTGAGAATCAAACTTTTAGTTTTGGACAACAGCTCGTTTTAAAAAGAGAGAACAAACAAACAAAGGGATATTTGTATATGGGAACTGTCCTGGAAAGATAACTGCAGGTTAATTATTGTTCTAAGAACACTGCAAATGTCTCAGCACCAGGATGTATTACACTAAGGTCTGGCAATTGGTTGGATGCTGTATTGGTCGATCAAGGGGAAATGAATACAGGTCAGCCAACTACAGAGAATGTTGAAAAAGAGGAATCATAGATTGGATTGGGTTTTGACTGGGCGTTTGGAACATAATACGTGTGCTTGGAAACTGCTGGACTGGGAAAATGTGTTTGCGTTTTATTCTCTCTAGTTTTATATTCTGTTAATGAATTACTGAATGTTCTGGGAAAAGAATCTCAGTTTAGAAGAAAAAAACGAATATTCCTCAGAGTCTGCTGGAAGCTGATGCATTGACTGGTGACTTCAGAATTTGAGCAAAATACTATCATTGTGCCTGCAATACAACACATCATTCAAGGATTCTATTAGAACCTGGTACTCAATATTGATAAAACTGGCAAATTTAAATTACTCTATTTTCTTTCAATTTATCCCTTAATTGTATCTGTTTGTGTGAGAGATTGAGAGTTACAATCAATGGTCCAATGGTCACTCATATTCCACTTGGGAACCCTGCAGCCCAATGGTATCAATGTGGACTTCACAAGCTTCAAAATCTCCCCTCCCCCTACCGCATCCCAAAACCAGTCCAGCTCGTCCCCGCCTCCCTAACCGGTCCTTCCTCCCACTTATCCCCTCCTCCCACCTCAAGCCGCACCCCCATCTCCTACCTGCTAACCTCATCCCGCCCCCTTGACCTGTCTGTCCTCCCTGGACTGACCTATCTCCTCCCTAACTCCCCACCTACACTCACCTTTACTGGCTCCATCCCCGCCTCTTTGACTTGTCTGTCTCCTCTCCACCTATCTTCTCTTCTATCCGCCTCCCCCTCTCTCCCTATCTATTTCAGAACACCCTTCCCCTCCCCCATTTCTGAAGAAGGGTCTAGGCCCGAAACATCAGCCTTCCTGCTCCTCTGATGCTGCTTGGCCTGCTGTGTTCATCCAGCTCTACACCTTGTTATCTTACAATCAAAGAAGATTGGGTTTAAATCATAGACATGAATTAGATTACCTATTGTTTATCTTTTCTTTTATTGAAGTTACAATATCAAAAATAAATTTTTAATTTTGGTTTAAGTCATGAACTTCCTTTAGAAGAACATCCATTCAGTATTTTACATTTTTACTGTTTCTGGTTTCCCATTAATTAGTGTAAAGTGAGTTTCCAGTCTAGGTTGAGTTAGGTAAGCCTCTGTTTCTCTTATAAACATGGTGTCTGATATCTCTTATTCTTAAAGATTGGTTAGGAACAATTGGGCAATCTTAAGGATTGTTGAATTTTTTACTTTCACTGTCTAATGAATCCAGTGTTAGTGAGTCTGATTTGGTCTGGCTTGTTATCTCGTAACATGGGGTAAAGAAAGATGTCAAAAAAGAGGAATCTGGTTCGGTGAAAAAGCAAGAGAATTCTATGATTCAAAATAAATGGTATTGCTATGTACTTAAGCTATTCAATGCAAGGACCAGATGCTTAGCTCAGCCATTCATTTTCTTTCTCCAAACTAGTCCTCTGACATATCACTTAATTCTCAGAGCTGATAGTGCAAAATTGCAGGATTTTCTAGAAATCATTGTTTTGCATGAGGATCTATGGAAGTGCTAAGAGTATTCTCTCTTTTTTTTAGATGCACAGATTAAATTCATCTGTTGCTACAGAATAGGTTCAATTCATCGTGCTGCAATCTGTAGAAGATAACAGTGCAGGCTACCTCAGCCTGCATCAAGTGAAGCTTTCAGAATTCCTCAGCAAATTTAACATTTCTTACAAATTACCACAGTCTGACTTGTACTTGGAAACACACTGAAAATAGTAGAGAAATCAAAGGAATACTCAAGTGAACAACGTAAATGAGTGGCACATACCAAAGCAGTAACTGTTGCTCCAGAGATCGAAGCTAGTCCATAACATTTCAGAGATAGTAGGAACTGCAGATGCTGGAGAATCCGAGACAACAAGGTGCAGGGCTGGATGAACACAGCAGGCCAAGCAGCATCATAGGAGCAGAGAGGCTGACGTTTCGGGCCTAGACCCTTCATCAGAAAAGGGGGAGGGGAAGGGGGTTTTGAAATAAA
>NC_063341.1:5573424-5612572 GCF_021869965.1 Rhincodon typus
CCAGGCCCCAAGAAGACTTTCCACATCAAGCAGATGTTCACCTGCACATACTGCAAGTATACTGCATCCGCTGTACCCGGTGTGGCTTCCTCTACATCGGGGAAACCAAGCGGAGGCTCGGGGACCGCTTTGCAGAACACCTACGCTCGGATCGCAATAAACAACTGCACCTCCCAGTCGCAAAGCATTTCAACTCCCCCTCCCATTCCTCAGATGACATGTCCATCCTGGGCCTCCTGCAGTGCCACAACGATGCCACCCGAAGGTTGCAGGAACAGCAACTCATATTCCACTTGGGAACCCTGCAGCCCAATGGTATCAATGTGGATTTCACAAACTTCAAAATCTCCCCTCCCCCTAACGCATCCCAAAACCAGTCCAGCTCATCCCCGCCTGCCTAACCTGTTCTTCCTCCCACCTATCCCCTCCTCCCACCTCAAGCCGCACCTCCATCTCCTGCCGACTAACCTCATCCCGCCCCCTTGACCTGTCCGTCCTCCCTAGACTGACCTATCCCCTCCCTAACTCCCCACCTACACTCTCCTTTACTGGCCCCATCCCCGCCTCTTTGACCTGTTTGTTTCCTCTCCACCTATCCTCTCCTCTATCCATCTTCTATCCGCCTCCCACTCTCTCCCTATTTATTTCGGAACCCCCTTCCCCTCCCCCTTTTCTGAAGAAGGGTCTAGGCCCGAAACGTCAGCCTTTCTGCTCCTATGATGCTGCTTGGCCTGCTGTGTTCATCCAGCCCTGCACCTTGTTGTCTCGAACCGAAATTGTGTTGCTTTCTGCAGACAGTGCATACCTTGGCAATCCGGCATATTGTTGGGAGGATGCCAGTGTTATGGCTGTACTGAAACAGCCTGGTTAGGGGTACAGTCAGTTCTGCAGAAGGATCACCAGACTCAAAACATTAACTCTACTTTCTGTCCATAGGTGCTGCCAGACCGGCTGAGTTTCTCCAGCAATTTCTGATTTTGTTTCAGGAGCACAAGTTTTCAGTAATATTGCCAAAATGTGACCAAAGCCCATAGCCTCTGCAGATACCAGTGTCATTAGCTGATTTTTTGATATCATGTAGTGAATCAGATCTCAGTATTTTTTTCTGAAGAAGGTTCGAGACCCGAAACGTCAGCTTTCCTGCTCCTCTGATGCTGCTTGGCCTGCTGTGTTCATCCAGCTCTACACCTTGTTATCTCAGTATTTTGTTTTCTGTTTTAGAATCCAACAGATTATTTGCAGGAACAAAAGTAGTAGAACTAACATGAAGGGGTGTTTAAAATTCTTTAATAAGCAAAAAAAAAGTAAGAGAGTGGTAAGAAGAGGGGCAGTGTCAATTAGACACATGAATTGGGATTTATACATGTACGGAGTGACTGAGGTGTTAAATGAATACTTTGCAGTTGTCTTTACTAAAGAGGGAGATGTGATCTGGGCCATGGTGACTGAGGAGGAACCTCTGTCAACTAGGACATTTCAAAATTGATAAGGAAGAAGTGTTGGATGAACTGTTGGTACTTGGAAGGAGGTCCAGAGGAGGTTCACAAGAATGATCTTGGGAATGAAGAGTTTGTTACATGAGGAGTGTTTGTGGACTCTGGGTCTGTACTTGATGGAATTTAGAAGCATGAGGGGGGATCAAATTGCAGCTTGCAGAATACTGAAAGGCCTGGACAGAATGGACGTGGAGAAGATGTTTCCACTAGTAGGAGAGACTAAGGCCTGCAGGCTCAGAATGAAAGGACGACACTTCAAACTGAGAAGGGGAGGAAATTCTTCAGTCAGAGAGTCATTAATCTGTGGAAATCATTTTTGCAAAAGGCTGTGGAGGCCAAGCTATTGAATGTGGTTTAAGACCGAGACAGATAGATTCTTGATAAATAAGAGGATCCAGGGGTATGAACAGAAGAGGGGAAAATGGGGTTAAGAAACATCTTCGTCATGATCAAATAATGGAGCACACTCAAAGAGCCAAATGGCCTAGTTCTGCTCCTATATTTTATGGCTTTATGGAGCAGTCTTGATGAGCTGAATGGCCTACTTCTGCTCAAATGTCGAATGGCCTTAAACAATTTAGTATTCACATGGAAAAGGTGGTTGATTTGAAAGAGGTCATCATTGATTTCTAAAGGGGAAATCATGTTTAACTAACTTGGTGGAGTTTTTTTGAAGAGGTAAAACAAAGCCTCAGTAAGGGTAACACTGTTAATGTGGTGTACATGGAATTCCGGAAAGCATTGATACAGTGCTACACAACAGACTTGATAGGAAAGCTTGACACCATTGAATGAAAGGGTCATTAACAACATTAATATAAAATTGGCTAAGTGATAGGGAACAGGATTCATGCTCCAATATTATCTGTTAACTAATGGTCTAGATTATACCCTGTTTTAGCATCACCATCAAGCCAAAGGATCAATCCTGGTTCAGTAAAGAGTGCAGGAGGGTATGCCAGGAGCAGCACCAGGCATGCCTAAAAATGAGATGTCAATTTAGTGAAGCTACAAAACAGGACTACTTCCATGCCAAAAAGCATAAGCAGTAAGTGATAGGTAGAGTTAAGTGATTCCATAACTAACAGATCAAATTTAAGCTCTGCTGTCTTGCTACATCAAGTCATGAATGGTGGTGGACAATTAAACAACTCAATGGAAGAAGAGGCTCCATAAATATCCCCAAGTTCAATGATCGGGGAGATCAGTGCAAGAGACAAGGCTGGAACATTTACAACAATCTTCAGCCAGAAGCACCGACTGGATGATACATCTCCACCTCATCCGGAAGTCCCTAGCATCACAGATATCAGTCTTCAGACAAATCAATTCTCTTTTTGTGATGTCAAGAAATGGTTGGAGGCACTGGGTACAGTAAAGGCTTTAAAACCTGACAAGATTCCAGCAGTGTTGGAGACTTGTGTTCCAAAATGTGCCACACCTCTATCCAAGCTATTCCAACACAACTACAAGACTAGCATCTACCTGACAATGTAGAAAATTGCCCAGGTATGTCCAGCACGAAAAAAAACAGGACAAATCCTATCCAGCTAATCAGTGCTCCATCAGTCTACTCTCGAACATCAGTAAAGTGATGGAAGGTGCATCAACAGTGCTATTAAGCAGCACCAGCTTAACAATAATCTGCTCACTGATGCCCAATTTGGGTTCTGCAAGGGCCACACAGTACTCAACTTCATTACAGCCTTGATTCACATATGGACAAAAGAGCTGAATTCCAGATGTGAAGTGAGAGTGACAGCTGTTTACATCAAGGAGCCCTAGCAAAATTGGACTCAATGGGGCTCAATGCAAAAGCTCTCTGCTGGTTGGAGTAAACATGGCACACACACCATTCAGAACCCCTCAGATACTGAAGCAGTATATGTGTAAAAAAAAAAGCAAGACCTGGAGAAGAGAATATGTGGGCTTGGGCCAAAAACTGGCATATAAAATTTATGCCACATAAATACCATGTAATGACCATCTCCAATAAGAGACAATCTAACCATCGCCCCTTGGCATTCAATGGCATTGCCACTGAACCCCCAATATCAACATCCTAGGGGTTGCCACTGACCAGGAACTGAACTAGACTCACCATATAAACACAGTGGCTGCAAGAGTAGGTCAAACGCAAAGAATACTGCAATGAGTAACTCACCTCTTGACTCCCTAAAGCTTGTGCACCATCTACAAAGCACAAGCTAGGAGTGTGATACAATACTCCCCTCTTGCCTGGATGAATGCAACTCCAATAACACTTCAGTAGCTTGACATTATCCAAGACAAAGTAGCACACTTGATTGGCACCGCATTCATAAATGTTTAGTCACCTCACCACTGCTGCTCAGTAGCAGCCATTGGTGGTATCTACAAAATTAATTGCAGAAATTCCCCAAAGATCCTTAGACAGCACCTTACAAAGCCATGACCAATTCCATCCAGAAGAACAACGGTAACAGATATATGGGATCTTCAAGTTCCTCTCCAAGCTACTCACCACCCTGACTTGGAAACAAATCCATTCCTTCATTGTCATTGGGTCAAAATCCTGGGACTTCCTCCCTAATGACATGTGTGTCTATCTACAGCAGATTAAAAAAAAACAGCTCACCACCATTTTCTCAATAGCAACTAAGGATGGGCAACAAGTACTGGCCTATCCAGCAACACCCAGGTCCCATGACTGAATAAAAAAAGTGGTCAATGGATATTTTTCAGGCTGGAGGAAGTCTGTACTGGACTTCCCCATTAAGTCAGTCTTGGGACCTCTGCTTTTCCTGATATATATTAATGATCCAGATCTTGGTGTGCAGAGGACAAGTTCAAAGTTTGGATGAAATCTATCATAAGCACAGTGTCGAACTCCAAAAGGACACAGTCAAATTGGTGAAGTGCACAGACAGATGGTAGATGAGGTCCAATGGAGAGATGTGTGAGGTAATCTATTCTGGTCAGAAGAACATTTAAAGACAGCACAAAATAGGGATAGAATTCTAAAGGGAATGCAGGACCAGAGAAACCTGGGTGATTATATGAGTAGATCACGTGGCAGGACAGTTTGAGAGAAGGCAATTAATGAAGCATACGATATCATTGACTTTATTAATAGGGGCACAGACTACAAGTGCAAGGAAGCGATAGTGAACTTATTATAAGACAATTGTTAGACCTCAGCTGGAGTACCGTGTACAGTTCTGGGTCCCACATTATAGGAAAGATTAGAACACATTGGAGGATACAGGAGTGTGATTTACAAGAATGGTTCCAGTGATCAGGAATTTCAGTTATGAAGACAGATTGAACAAGTTGGGACTCCTCTTCTTGGAGAGGAGAAGAAGGTTTTCAAAAGAAGATGGAGGTTTTCAAAAGAAGATGGAGATTTTCAAATTCATGACGGGCTTGGATAAAGTAGATAGAGAGAAACAATAGCTGGTTGTAAAAGGACAAAGAACCATACGGCACAGATTTAAATGATTTCCAAAAGCAGCAAATGTGAGGTGAGAAAAATGTTTTTCATTCAACAAGTAGATAGGGTATAGAATGCACTATCTGGAAGTGTGGTGGAGGTAATTTCACTTGAGACATGCAAGAGGATATTGGATAATTATTTGAAGAGAAAAAATATGCAAGGATATGGGGAAAGACAGAAGATTTGCATAGGTAATGATGCTCACTTGAAGAGCTGGTGCTGGCACGTAGAGTTGAATGGCCTCTTTCTGTATCATACATTTGTGATTCTGTGAACTAAGAGATAACAATTAACCACTTTGACCAGTTCAAGGCACCTTAAATTTGCTAAATACGCAAGAAAATAATCATAAAATGTAATAGACAGTCTTGTCTTATTGTCTTACCACTTTTCTACTGCATTTTTTGTCTGTAAAATAGTTGAGATAGACATTTACCATTGTTTTATAAACATAATTTCCTTTACAGCAGGAAGTAAATGATTGCCACCATCTAACCAGTCAAACCCCAGCATATGATAAAGTGCATTAAAATAGTATCCAAAAACTAAATTAAGTTGGAGTGGAATATAGATTTTGTGCTTAAATCATTTTTCAAGAATTTATGCAACAAAGAATAGGTGTACAGTGGGAAGGAATAAGTTAAGATAAAAATGATTGAACAGCTTGCAAGGCATATTTGTGCTCTTGCTGCTCTGACCACAGAAACAATCTGTGAAATACAATAATCAGAGAATGAATAACATATCATACAAAGCTGAATTGTCTCTCTGGAATTTTGCTCTCGGCAGTCATCTGTTCCTTGTCTCCCAACTGCTTTGTTCTACTTTTGTTGGCTACTCATCCAGCCTATCTATCTTCACATTCAAGAAATGCCTTCCAATGTCTCTACGCCTTAACTTTCTCTCATCTTCAAACTTGTTGAAGCAAACTTGTACTTTCACCCACTTGTTTGGTTTTTGTGTTTCCTCAAATTCCATTCTATTACCATCCATTTAATGTACATTTTTGACTACTCTGTTAAATGCAGTTGCTATTTTTGATGCTATCGGAATGTGAGTTACTGTTTCATTTATAAATTTTACTGAACATTGAATTTTGTCTTCTTGAAACTTTTAATTACAAATACTTCCTTTGGATCAATAAATCAAGCATGGTCCATGATATATTCTGCATAAGAAATCCATTTCAGTGACTGAATACTCATTTCATATTACATTTACTTAGTTCTAATGTGCTATTTTGAAATCAAGTACTTATCCAATAGCATGCTTTCCTCATGTATTAAATAAAAATAAGATCAGCTTTTTCCACAATAGGTATTATTTTGTTTTCATTTGGTAACTGAGGAATTGAGTGAACATTTCAATTACATGTTGCATTCTACCTTGATGCTCATAAAATTTGATTCCTTGTAGGCTGAAGCAAGAACTCTGGTACTTTCATCGTGGGCTTCCAGGTTACACAAACTAATCTCCTCTACTAGACAGCAGTATGTTGTTGACAACTTAACACAGACACATTGATTCCATCTGCTGCCCACCGAAATTGACCAAATAAGCACCGTGCCCGATTCTTCTCTGAAAATTGAGGCTATTCTCTCATGGATTAAACTATCAAGTAACATAGATACGACTAACTCATCAAGACCAGTATACGGATTTACAATTACAACAGATCCAGGACAGCAGAAAACAAAGATGTAAACCACACATACATTTAACAGCATCAAAAAACATTCTGGTATGCCCCTTAACTAAAGAGATTAAATGATTAGAAACCAATGACCAAAGTGAAATATTTGGTCGAATATGCAAAACACATAGGTAGACTGTTGGTTCATTGTGCATATATGTTACATATATTTTGTTATCCTGACAAATTTAAAATGGGTCAGTTTGATGGCCTCAGTGAACAAATCAAGGTAACCCCATTCTCGGTAAGGATCAGCACAACCTTCATCTTTGCTACTTTTTTCTAATTATTAGAAATCTAAAGAAGACATAAGCACTGAGACAAGATTGAAAAACATCTATTTTAAAAATATTTAATAAAATTTGCTAAGTCAACAAGCCAGTGTGTTCCTCATTATCTGAGTTTTGCTTCCCTCTTAGGATTGGTCTCTCCAAGATTCATGTCATTTCAACAATTATTCATCTGATATTCTCAGAACTTTCGATGACTGACTCTGTCCATTTCTTCTAAAAGGTTGAGGTAAAATAGGTCACATTGTCTGCTCAAAACTAAAAAGGATCTTCAATAAATGATCTTTTGATGCTTACCAATTGATAGTTTCTGCAACCTTAGCATGGGTTGATCACATTTCTGTGCAAGCATCTAGTTGGATGTCTTTAACGATGTAAACCTGACTTCTAGGAAAATATCTTAAAACTAGTTGAAACCCTAGGTGTACAACACAATAACAATTCATAACTTATAACAATACCTTGAGCACATTACTGGTGCCTAAAATCTCATTGAATGACATTGAGTGATCTAAAAGGAAAAGAAAAAGACAGAGGGAGAAGCACAGGGGTTTATGGAGGAATCTTAGCACCTAGGATTTAAGCAAATGAAAGCATACAAATAAAACAAGAAGTCAGACTGGAGACGTGTAGTTACTTTGTTGTTATGCCAGAGCAGTCTTAAGAGAATTAGGCCATTTGAAACAAGGATGAACATTTTCAAACTAATGCATTGCTCGACTGACAGTTAATGTAGGTTTCTAAGCTCAGGAATGATATTTGAAACAAGCAAAGTAGGTCAGGGAGTTTTAGACGAACTCAGTATTACATTAAGAGGCTGGCTATGACAGTAAACAAGATTCAAGGTTAGAAGTAACAAAGACACAGATGAGGGTTTTGGCAGAAGAAATGTAGTCAGGGCAGCGATTGCTGATGTTACGAATGTGGAAGCTGACGAACTTTGTTATCCAGAGGATTTGGATTGTATCAGCTCTGGGTGGTAGAAGTCTGAAATTCTCTTCAGCAGATAACTGATGACAGATTAACTGTGAATTTTGAATCTCAGATTTAAAAATAGTTGTTATTCAAAGATTTAACAAAAAATCAAGTAAAAGTGGGTGGGCGGTGGTCTCTCTTCTTCTTAGGCAGGCTCTTGAGTTTGAGGACACTTGTTTCCACTCCAGGGTGACATAGTTTTGAGAAGGTAACTAATTACAATTAGTCTGTGAGTCCTGCCACATACAAGGAAGGTGATGCTTGAAGGGTTACCTGTAGGTTTGTGTGCACTTTCTCATTTGATTTCACCTCTGCGTATTCTTGACAAAGTCTCTCCTTGTGTTCAGAAACAAAAACAAAAATTGCTGGAAAAGCTCAGCAGCTGTGGCAGCATCTGTGAAGAGAAATCAGAGTTAACGTTTCGAGTCCGGTGACACTTCCTTAGAATTGAGGACCCGAAACATTAACTCTGATTTCTCTTCACAGACGCTCCTAGACCTGCTGATCTTTTCCAGGAACTTCTGTTTTTGTTTCTGAATTACAGCATCTGCTGTTCTTTTGGCTCTCCATGTGTTCAATGCCTTTTGTAATAACTCTTCTCAATCTTGGTCAGTCACAGGCCAGGAACTCGTTCAGTGTTGGTGCTGATGTTTGACCTCTTTACTTCTTTGACAATACCCCTATTTCATCTGTCCTCCTGTGAGTTTCCTGCCAGGACGATGTTCCAAGTACAGCAGTTGCTTCTATGATGTTAGGCATTGAACAGCAGGTTCTGTCCAAAACCACAGTAGATTTTGAATAACTAGTACCTTGACACTGGGCAGTTTGGTTTGGGAGACCCCTTGCGAATGTTGTAAAGGTGGTATCTCTCCAGTGTTTTGAGGTGCTTTATGTAGGTTGTCCATCTCCGAAACATACAGGCACACAGGAGTCAACGCTACCCAGTAAATGATGGCCTTTGTCTTGGGTTTTACACAGTGGTCTTTAAACACTCTACTTCTCAGTTTGCCACAACGGCACTTCGGAGGTGGTGATAAATTTTGTCATCTGTTTCTGCCCCTGTCAAGAGAAGTCTCCCAATATATGGAAAACATTTTTTAGGATCTTACCATAAGTCTTAATTGATGGGGAGAAGTGTTGTGCTGTGCAAACAGGTTGGAAGAAGACGTTAGTTTCTGGGTGTTTTGCGCAAGGCTCATTTTCTCATATATATTGGAGCACGAGTTGCCTATGTCCTAAAGCTACATTTCAGAGTATATGTACACACAAACGTCCTCTGCATTTTGGAGCTCAAAGACTGATACAGGAGTAAGGAGATATTGATGATTAGTTTCTGGAATAAATCCACAGAGGCTGGTATCCCATCACCAAGTCACACTTTATTTACAACTGTACAGTACAAGGGCTCTGACCAGTCAGCCCAGATACAGTCCCTAGAATGAGGAGACTCTCTGAATCTGTGGTTTACATCTATGCCCGTGGACAGTGAGGACAAAAAGATCATCGCCAAAGGACCTGTGATCTCTTCCCTCGCTTCCATAGAATCCTTGGATAAATCCCATCAGGCCCGGGGGACTTATCTATCTTGAAGTTCCTCAAAATTCCTCATACATCTTCCTTACTAACATCCACCTCCTCAAGCCTACCAGTCTGTTTCAGTCTGTCCACCCCTACAACTAGGTCCCTCTCAGTTGTGAGTACCGAAGAAAAGTATTCATTAAGGACCTCTCCTAGCTCTTTAGGCTCCATGCACAAATTCCCTTTACAATCCTTGATCGGCCCTACCCTTTCTCTGGTCATTCTCTTATTCCTCACGTACGTGTAAAAAGCCTTGGGGTTTTCCTTGATCCCATCTGCCAAGGTTTTCTCATGCCCCCTTATAGCTCTCCTAAGCCCTTTCTTCAGCTCCTTCCTGGCTAACTTGTATCCCTTTAGAGCCTTTTCCAATCCTTGTTTCCTAAACCTTATATAAGCATCCTTCTTCCTCTGGTCGTTCGATCTCTCTTGAAAACTAAGGCTCCCTCACTCGACCGCATCTTCCCTGCCTGTTAGGGACAAACATATCGAGCACACACAGTATGCATTCCTTAAACAATCTCCACATTTCTATCGTGCTCTTCCCTGACAGCATCTGTTCCTATTTTACGTTACCCAGTTCTTGCCTAACAGAATTATAATTACCTTTCCCCCAATTATAAACCTTACCCTGCTGTACGTACCTATCCTTTTCCATGACTATTGTAAGAGTAACAGAGTTACGATGGCTACCGCCAAAATGCTCTCCTACCAACAGGTCTAACACTTGGCTCGGTTCATTGACAAGCACCAAATCCAAAGTGGCCTCTCCTCGTGTTGGTCTATCTACATACTGTGTCAGAAATCCTTCCTGAAGGCACTGGACAAAATCCGCGCCATCTAAACTATTACAACCTCACTCCCTGTTGTGTCTGTTGGAAGGCTGAATACCTCATCCTCTGAATTACAAATCCAGTTCCCCACCCCCTGCCAATCTAGTTTAAACCATCCCGTATAGCTCGAGCAAATCTCCCTCCCAGGATATTTGTGCCCTTCTGGTTCAGGTGCAACCCGTCCTTCCTGTACAGGCCCCACCTTCCCCAGAATGTGCTCCAATTATCCACATAATGGAAGCCCTCCCTCTTACACCAGGCCTGTAGCCACGTGTTTAGCTGCACTCTCTCCCTATTTCTTACCTCGTTATCACGTGGCACTGGTAGTAATCCAGAGATAACTACCCTGTTTGTCCTGAACTTCAGCTTCCAACCTAGCTCCCTGCCCTCGTTTTTCACATTCTCAGCCCTTTTGCTACCTATGTCATTGGTATCAATGCTTACCATGACTGCAGGTTGCTTACCCTCCCTCTTAAGGATGTTGAAGACACGGTCCGAGACGTCACGGACCCTGGCACCCGGGAGGCAACATACCATCAGTTCGTCTTGTTCCATTCACAGAACTGCCTGTCTGTGCCTCTAACTATTGAATCCCCCACTACAATTGCTCTGCTATTCTCCTCCCTTCCCTTCTGAGCCACAGGGCCGGACCTTGTACCAGAGACCCGGTCCCTGTGGCTTACCCTGGTAGGTTCCACAACCTCCCCCCTCCCCCACCATCCCCTCACATCCCCACCGCCAACCCCCCACCACCTCCACCCCTACAACAGTATCCAAAACAGTATACTTATTGTTGAGGGGAACGACCACAGGGGATCCCTGCACTGACTGTTTCCTTCACTTTCCTTTCCTTACTGTCACCCAACTGCCTTCGTTCTTCGGGGTAACTATGTCCCTGTAGCTTGTTTCTATCACCACCTCAGCCTCCCAAATGATCCTGTGTTCATCCAGCTCCAGCTCCAGTTCCCTGACGCGGTCTTTGAGGAGCTAGAGCTGGGTGCACTTCCCACAGATAAAGACAGCAGAGTCACTGCTGTTGACTCTTACCTCCCACATCCTGCACGAGGAACATTGCACTGCCCTGACTGCCAACCCCTCTAAATTTAAACTTCCCGGAAAGATTCGTAAAATGTAGAGAATAACTTACTTACCCATTTATTCTTAGGTTAGAGGAGGTGGAAGGGTGGGACACACCATTCTTGTGGTGTCTCGGGTTTAGATTCCGCCCAAACTATATTTCACAGGGGTCCGCTCGCTCCCAGTCTCTTCCTCTTCTGCTGCCAAAAATGAAGGCCCCGAAGCACTCACTGTAAGTTATCATACTCGCCGCTTACCTTTCCAGCAGTCCCCTCGCGCTCTCTCCTGACTCAAAGGAAATCGTCGTGCTTATTGACCCTGTGGGTGGGAGACACTACACATGTAGTGTTTAGGGGTTACCCACTGCCGGAATATATGATTTTACCTTCCCAGCAATCCCCTCGTGCTCTCACCTGACTACCGCCGCTGAACAAATGGAGGCCGCAGACACACGAGGTAAGTCTTTTAAACTGAAAAGCTCACTTTCCCAGCAGTCCCCTCGTGCTCTCTCCCAACTCCCACAACTGAACAAATGGAGCTTAGGTATAGTGGCAGAAGATTGGAGAGTGGCAAACGTCATTCACTTGTTCAAGAAAGGGAATAGGGATAACCCTGGAAATTAAAGTCCAGTTAGTCTTACTTCAGTGGTGGACAAATTATTGGAAAGGGCTCTGACAGATAGCATTTATGATCACTTGGATAGGCACAGTTTGATTCGTGACAGTCAGCATGGATTTGTGAGGGGTAGATCATGCCTCACAAACCTTATTGAATTCTTTGAAGAGGTGACAAAACACATGGATGAAAGTAGAGCAGTGGCTGTGGTATACATGGATTTAAGTAAGGCGTTTGACAAGGTTCCCCACGATAAGCTCATGCAGAAGAGGTAAGGAGGCATGAGAAAGCGGGAAATGTGGCAGATTGGATTCAGAGTTGGCTGACCCTTAGAAGACAAAGGGTGATAGTGGACGGAAAATATTCAACACGGTGCTCAGTTACAAGTGGTGTACCACAAGGATCTGTTCTGGGTCCGCTTCTATTTGTGATTTTTGTAAATGATTTGGATGTAGGAGTGGAAGGGTGGATTAGTAAGTTCGCAGATGATACAAAGGTGGGTCGAGTTGTGAATAGTGCGGAGGGCTGTTCTAGGTTACAAAGGGACATTGATAGGATGCAGAGCTGGGCTGAGAAGTGGCAGATGGAGTTTAACCCTGAAAAGTGTGAGGTGATTCATTTTGGAAGGACAAACTTGAAAGCAAAAAACAGAAAGATTCTTGGCAGTGTGGAGGAGCAGAGGGATCTCGGGGTTCATGTCCACAGTTCCCTGAAAGCTGCCACCCAGGCAGGTAGAGTTGTTAAGAAGGCATTTGGTGTGTTAGCTTTCATTAATAGAGGGATTGAGTTCAAGAGCTGTGAAATAATGCTCCAGCTATACAAAACCCTGGTTCGGCCACATTGTGTCCAGTTCTGGTCGCCTCATTACAGGAAAGATGTGGAAGTGTTGGAAAAGGTGCAGAGGAGATTTACCAGGATGTTGCCTGGAATGGAGGGAAGGTCTTAAGAGGAAAGGTTGAGAGAGCTAGGGCTTGTCTCTTTAGAACGACAAAGGATGAGAGGTGACTTGATAGAGGGGTACAAAATGATCAGAGGTATAGATAGAGTGGACAGCCAGAGACTTTTTCCGAGGGTGGAGGTAGCTAATATGAGGGGGCATAGTTTTAAAGTGAGTGGAGGTAGATATAGGGGAGACATCAGAGGTAGGCTCTTTACTCAGAGAGTGGTAGGGGCGTGGAATGCATTGCCGGAGAAGGTTGGGGAGTCGGCCTCATTAGGGGCATTTAAGCGGCTATTAGATAGGCATATGGATGATAGTATAAGGTCGGGGTGGAGGTTAGATAGACCTTAGGTTTAGGGTAGAAGTTCGGCACAACATCGTGGGTCGAAGGGCCTGCACTGTGTTCTACAGTTCTATGTTTTATGTCTGTCTGCCAAGGCTCACCAATTGGCCTCTGTTAACAACCACAATCAAGGGTCGCATAGTCAATAGGATCGAACGGCTCTCACCCTAATCACAACATCCCTCCCCCTAAGTCTGGGGATGTAGGCCTGTTCTTTTTCTTATAGCTACTCCTGAGACATTTTCGCTCCAGGACCAGTTCCTCAGACTCTGACTTGGACACAGGCGTCATGTACCAGACTGTAGGCAGTCTCTTGTGCCCAGAGCGTCTCAGGAGAGTTTCCTTCTTTTCTTCACGCAGTAATGGTATTGATACTGCATCCATCTCAGAATGTGAGGTTTCTTTGACACTCGACAGAGGGGATTCTGACAGCCTTTCTGGCTGTTCTGAGGGGCGAGGCATATTTTGCTGCTGACCTGTTTGCAAGGTAGCAGCTTTCAGGTGATCCAATTGTTTGTTCAGGACCGCCTCACGCACCCGAACTTTGTATGTCACAGGACCTGATGTCACGTCCACCTCGCCTCGTATCCACTCAGGGCCAATTCCATGGTTTCAACACCAAACTTTGTCTCCTGAAGTAAAGCATCTCTTATGCTTCGAGGAGTCACGCAGCCATCACTGATGTTCGTGCTGGCGTTTTACCCTTCTCCCCAGGTCTGGGAATATCTGATTTAACCTGGTGCGCAGTCTTCTCCCCATCAGTAACTCTGCTGGAGCTATCCCTGTAAGTTGTGTAAGGGGTGGTCCTATAATCGAACAGGAACTGGGACAGCTTGGTATTGAGTGAAGCTGAAGGCTGTTTCATTATGCCTGCCTTCAACATTTGGATTGGTCTTTCTGCCAGACCATTGGACGATGGATGTTACGGAGGTAGTAGGAACTGCCGATACTGGAGAATCTGAGACAATAAGGTATAGAGCTAGATGAACACAGCAGGCCAAGCAGCATCAGAAGAGCAGGAAAGCTGACGTTTTGGGTCTAGACCCTTCTTCAGAAATGGGGGAGGGGAAGGAGATTCTGAAATAAATAGGGAGAAAGGGGGAGGCGGATAGAAGATGGATAAAGGAGAAGATAGGTGGAGAGGAGACAGACAGGTCAAGGAGGCGGGGTTGGAGCCAGTAAAGGTGAGTGTAGGTGGGGAGTTAGGGAGGGGATAGGTCGGTACAGGAAGGATGGACAGGTCAAGGGGTCGGGATGAGGTTAGCAGGTAGGAGATGGGGGTGAGGCTTGAGATGGGAGGAGTGGATAGGTGGGAGGACAGGTTAGAGAGGCGGGTATGAGCTGGGCTGGTTTTGGGATGTGGTCGGAGGAGGGGAGATTTTGAAGCTTGTGAAGTCCACATTGATACCAAGGGCTGCAGGGTTCCCAAGCTAAATATGAGATACTGTTCCTGCAACCTTCTGGTGGCATTGTTGCGGCACTGCAGGATGGACATGTCGTCCAAGGAGTGGGAGGGGGAGTTGAAATGGTTCGCGACTTTGTGGTGCAGTTGTTTGGTGCGAACCGAGCGTAGGTGTTCCACAAAGCGGTCCCCAAGCCTCCGCTTGGTTTCCCCGATGTAGAGGAGACCACAATGGGAACAGCGGATACAGTATACCACATTAGCAGATGTGCAGGTGAATATCTGTTTGATGTGGAAGGTCTTCTTAGGGCCTGCGATGGGGGTGAGGGGGGAGGTGTAGCGGCAGATGTAGCACTTCCTGGGGTTGCAGGGAAATGTGCTGGGGGTGGTGGGGCTGGTGGGGAGTGTGGAGCGGACAAGGGAGTCACAGAGAGAGTGGTCCCTCTGGAAAGCAGATAAGGGTGGGGAGGGAAAAATGTCTTTGGTAGTGCGGTTGGATTGCAGATGGCAGAAGTGTTGGAGGATGATGCGTTGGATCCGGAGGTTGGTGGGGTGGTACGTGAGGACGAGGGGGATTCTGTTTTGGTTATTATTGGGGGGGGGGGGGGGGGGGTTGTGAGGGATGAGTTGCGGGAAATGCGAGAGACATGGTCAAGGGCGTTTTCGACCACTGTGGAGGGGAAGTTGCGGTCCTTGAAAAACGAGGACATCTGGGATGTCTGGCAGTGGAATGCCTCATCTCGGGAGCAGATGTGGCGGAGGCGAAGGAATTGGGAATAGGGGATGGCCTTTTTTGCAGGAAGGTGAGTGAGAGGAGGTGTACTCTAGGTAGCTGTGGGAGTCAGTAGGCTTGAAATGGATACCGGTTTCCAGGTGATTGCCAGAGATGGAATCAGAGAGGTCCAGGAAGGGGAGAGAGGTATCGGAGATGGTCCAGGTGAACTTTAAGGTTGGGGTGGAAGATGTTAGTGAAGTGGATGAAGTGTTCGAGCTCCTCGTGGGAGCACGAGGCGGCGCCGATACAGTTATCGATGTAACGGAGGAAGAGGTGGGGGATAGGGCTAGTGTAGCTTTGGAAGAGGGATTGTTCCACGTATCCTACAAAGTGGCAGGCATAGGTTGGGCCCATGCGGGTACCAACGGCCACCCCCGTTGTAGGAAGTGGGAGGAATTGAAGGAGAAGTTGTTAAGGGTGAGGACGAGTTCAGCTGAGCGGATAAGGGTGTCAGTGGAGAGGGACTGGTCGGGCCTGCGGGACAGGAAGAAGCGGAGGGCCTTTAGGCCATCTGCATGGGGAATGCAAGTATATAGGGATTCGACGTCCATGGTAAAGATGAGGTGTTGGGGACCAGGGAATCGGAAGTTTTGGAGGAGGTGGAGGGCGTGGGTGGTGTCACGGATGTAGGTGGGGAGTTCCTGGACCGGGGGGAGAAAATGGAGTCGAGATAAGTGGAGATGAGTTCGGTGGGACAGGAGCAGGCGGAAACAATGGGTCGACCAGGGCAGTCAGGTTTGTGGATTTTGGGAAGGAGATAGAAACGGGCGGTGCGGGGTTGGGGAACGATGAGGTTGGAGGCTGTGGGTGGGAGGTCACCTGAGGTGATGAGGTTGTGGATGGTTTGGGAGATGATGTTTTGGTGGTCCGGGGTGGGGACATGATCAAGGAGGCGGTCGGAGGAGGTGTCAGAGAGTTGGCGCCTGGTCTCAGCGACGTAGAGGTCAGTGCGCCATACTACAACTGTGCCTCCTTTGTCCGCGGGTTTTGTGGTGAGGTTGGGCTTGGTGCGGAGGGAGTGGAGGGCTGCACGTTCTGTGGGTGAGAGGTTGGAGTGGGTGAGAGGGGTGGAGGGGTTGAGGTGATCGATGTCATGACGGCAGTTGGAGATGAAGAGGTCGAGGGAGGGTAGGAGGCCTTGGGGTGATGTCCAAGAGGAGGGGGTGCGTTGGAGGCGGAAGAAGGGGTCAGTAGAGGGAGGATTAGGCTCACAATTAAAGAAGTAAGCGTGGAGGGGGATGCGGCGGAAAAACTGTTCAACGTCCAAGCGTGAATTATATTCATTGATGTTCGGGTGGAGGGGGACAAAGGTGAGCCCTTTACTGAGGATTGACCATTCGCCCTCAGTGAGGGGGAGGTCTGGGGGATGGTGAAGACCCGGCAGGGCCAGATGCTTTGTCTCCTCTGGAGCTGCTCGCTGTGGAGGCGGTGGGTGGAGCGATGTCGGTGGTGGGCGGAGCAACGTTGGCGTCGGCAGATGGTACGGAGCTGTCCAAACATGCCGAATGCCATTCAACTTTAGGAAACGCTCAAAATCCCTGCTGGTAAATGACATGCTATTGTCCATGACCAATACTTCCTGAAGTCCATGTATTACGAATGATGCTCGCAGCTTTTCTATTGTCATCCGAGTTTGTCGAATGAACTCTATGCACATCCAACCACTTTGAATGGGCATCCACAATTACCAAGAACACGGAGCCCATGACAGGGCCAGCACAGTTGATATGTAAACAAGTCCAGGGTTTACCTGGCCATTCCCAGGAATGTGGGGGAAGACGGTAATTTTTGTCCTTGTTGGCACTGCCCCACCAATGCAGCTATGACAGCATCCATTCCTGGCCACCAGACATAACGTCTTGCCACTACTTTCATTTTGGAAACCCCTGGATGACCCTGTTGGAGTTCAGCCAGTAACTGGCAGCAACCTTTACTCGGAATAATCACACCCCACAGTAATATGCCATCCTTGACAGTGATCTGGTCTCGCTGAGTCCAGAAAGGTTTTAATTCTGGTTGTGATGGTCCTTTTTGTGTTCTCCATCACCACCAAAAGTTTTAGTTTTGCCAGGATGGGATCTTTTTGTGTCCACAGTCAGATATTGTCAGTGATGACTGGAAGGGAGTCCAGAAAGTTTAAAACTAGAACGGACTCTTCCAGGGGAGGCACTCCCAGTGGTGTATCTGCATTGGAAGGCGGCATTTGCCACTTGGCCTCCGGGACGGTATTCCAACTTGTAGTCGTATGCAATGAGAATAAGGGCCGGCTGAATTTGACCAGAAGCTTTGGGCAACAGGGCCTGGTCGTCTTCAAGTATTCCTAGTAGGTTTGTGGTCTGTTACTATCACATATTTATGTCTGTAAAGGTACTGGTGGAACTTTCTCACACCAAAGATGACTGCCATGCTTTCCTTCTCTATCTGGGCGTATTTGCGTTTGGCATTAGCCAAAGTTGGAAAGCATATGTTATCGGACGTTTCTCTCCGTTGGGCCACTGGTGAGCCGACACTGCCCTGATACTGTATGTGGAGGCATCGCATGTCAGCACCACCTCTCACTTGGAATCGTAGTGAGCCAATACATTACATGACGATAGCTACCTTTTCACTTCTCTAAAGGTTACTTCTTGGCTACGTGGCCAAGACTGACCCTTTTTCAATAGCAGGTGTAAGGGTGCTAAGATGGAGGCCAGGTTACACATCAATTTCCCTGAATAATTCATCAATCCAAGGAAAGACCTAAGCTCTGGTACAGACATGGCGTCCAGGACACCTTTGATTGCCTTCACTTTTTCAACGGGCGTAACCTGATCTTATCAATGCTGTAGCCCGAGTAGATCACTTGGGTGGTTGGAACACACATTATTCCCTTGTAAGTCATATGCTCACCTGGGAGAACCATTTAAGCTTCATGTCCAACAACTCCAAGTGCTGTTTATTGGCCTTCCCAGTTATTAGCACATCATCCAGATAAATGACAACCTGGGGAACACATTGTAAAATGTTCTCCATCGTCTGCTGAAAAACAGTGCAGGCTGATGATACCCCAAATGGCAGTGTTGTATACTGATGTAAACCCTTATGAGTATTGATTTGGCATACGTTTGGGACCCCTCATCTGGTCTCAATTGCAGATATGTATGGCTTATATCCCGCTTCGTGAAGGACAGTCCCTCCCACCTCCGTTTTGCGGACAAGTCTTCTATGTGAAGGATTGGTATTTATCCAGCTGCGGTTTACTGTTAGCTTAAAATCCCCACAAAGGCAAACTGAGCCTTCAGGCTTCACAATTGGTACAACCAGAGCTGCCCATCCTACAAACTGCACTGATTTAATGATTCTTTAGCTTTCCAGCTTCCTGATTTCTGCCTCTACTTTTGTCCGTAAGGCAAATGGCATTGGGTGGGCCTTGAAGAATCGCAGAATTGCTTCCTGGTCAACATGTAACGTGGCCTTGGATCCTTTGATAGTCCCTAGACCCTCCTGAAAATCTTCTGACCATTTAATTATGACTTCACGCTGGCAGCCATTTCCTAATCAAAAACGTTGGGGCAATCAAGGTGAATCTTTCTCCAAAAAGTTCACCCCATCAGGCTTGGGTCTGAAACTTTTACAACAATCAGTGGTAACTGCACCAACCACTTCTCATATGAGACCAGAACCGACGTCGTACCCTTCAGTTGTAATGGTTCTCCGGTGTATGGTCTCAATCTGACTGAGGTCTTGCGCCAAATTAAGGGTTGAAGTCCAGAATGATTTTTTTAAACACTGGTTCTGCAACCACTGATACAGCTGCACCTGTATCGATCTCCATGAGAACTGGGTGACCCATTAACCAGACATTTATTTTGATTGGTTCTGATTTGGATGTCGCTAAGCAATGTAATTGTTCCAAACTACATGTAAGTGGACTTTCCAGCAAGTGCACTCTCCTGGATACCAGCCTATGAGTTCTCTTACTCATTCAAATCCTTTGCTGTCTTGGATTCACATTTTTTTTCATTACTCATTTCTGAGACGTAGGCATTGCGGCTGGCCAGCATTTATGGCCCATCCCTAGTCGCCCTTGAGAAGGTGGTGGTGAGCTACCTTCTTAAACTGCTACAGTCCACCTGCTGTGGGTTGACATACAATGCTATCAGGGAGGGAATTCCAGGGTTTTGACCCAGCCACAGGGAAGGAACAGTGATATAATTCCAAGTCAGAATGATGAGTTGCTTGGAGGGGAACTTGAAGGTGGTCATGTTCTGCTACCCTTGTCCTTCTAGATGGAGGTGGTCGTGGGTTTGGAAGGTGCTGTCTGAGGATCTTTGGTGAACTTTGGCAGTGCACTTTGTAGATAGTACACACTGCTGCATCAGTGATGGAGGGAGTGGATGCTTGTGGATGTAGTGCCAATCAAGCGGGCTGCTTTGTCCTGGATGGTGTCAAGCTTCTTGAGTGTTGTTGGGGCTGCACTCATCCAGGCAAGTGGGGAATATTCCATCACACTCCTGACTTGTGCCTTGGAGATGGTGAACGGGCTTTGAGGAGTTAGGAGGTGAGTTACTCGCTGCAGTATTCTTAGCTTCTGACCTGCTCTTGTAGCTACTGTATTTATGTAGTGAGCCCAGTTGAGTTTCTGGTCAATGCTAACCCCCAGGATGTTGATAGTGGCGGATTGAGTGATGGTAACGCTGTTGAATGCCAAGGGGCAGTGGTTAGATTGTCTATTATTCATGATGGTCATAGCCTGGCATTTGTGTGGTGCAAATGTTACTTGCCACTTGTCAGCCTAGGCCTGGATATTGACCAGATCTGGTTGCATTTGAACATGGACTACTTTGGTATCTGAGGAGTCGCGAATGGTGCTGAACATTGTGCAATCATCAGTGAACATCCCCACTTCTGACCTTATTATGGAGGGTAGGTCATTGATGAAGTAGCCGAAAATGGTTGGGCCAAGGACACTACCCTGAGGAACTCATGCAGAGATATCCTAGAGCTGAGATGATTGACCTCCAACAACCACAACCTTCTTCATACGTGTCAGGTATGACTCCAACTAGTGGAGAGTTTGCCCCCAATACCCATTGATTCCACCTTTTCTATGGTTCCTTGATGCCACACTAGGTCGAACGCAGCCTTAATATCAAGGACTGTCACTCTCACCTCACCTTTGGAATTCAGCTCTTTTGTCCACGTTTGAACCGAGGCTGTAATGAGGTCAGGAGCTGAGTGGCAGGCACTGCTTGACAACACTGTCAATGACACCTTCCATCACTTTACTGATGATCGACAGTAGACTAATGAGGCGGTAATTGGCCGTGTTGGATTTGTCCTGCTTTCTTTGTACAGGATATACTTGAGCAATTTTCCACATTGTCCGGTAGATACCAGTGTTGTAACTGTACTGGAATAGCTTGGCTAGTGGAGCAGCAAGTTCTGGAGCACAGGTCTTCAGTACTGTTGACGGAATGTTGTCAGAGCCCGTAGACTTTATAGTATCCAGTATCTCCAACCTTTTCTTGATATCACGTGGAACGGATTGAATTGGCTGAAGACTCGGCACTTCTAGCTGAGGATTGTTGCGAAAGCTTCAGCCTTATCTTTTGCACTGATGTGCTGGGCTCTTCCATCATTGAGAATAGGGATATTTCTGGATCCTCCTCCTCCAGTGAGTTGTTTAATTGTCTAACCACCAATCACGACTGGAGGTGGCAGGACTGCAGAGCTTAGATCTGATCCATTGGTTGTGGGATCGCTTAACTCTGCTGCTTATGCTGTTTGGCATAAAGTAGTCCTGTTTGATGGCTTCACCAGGCTGATACCTCACCTTCAGATATGCTCCTGGCATTCCCTCTTGCACTCTCCATTGAACCAGGGTCAATCCCCTGGCTTGACGGTAATGGTTGAGTGAGGGATCTGCCGGGCCATGAGGTTACAGATTGTGCTGGAATACAATTCTGCTGCTGTTGATAGCCCACAGCGCCTCATGGATGCCCAGCCCTGAGTTGCTAGATCTGTGTGAAGTCTGCCCCATTTAGCATGGTGATAGTGCCACACCACACGATGGAGGTTATTCTCAATGCGAAGGCAGGACTTCGTCTGCACAAGGACTGTTACCGATACTGTCACGGACAATGCAACTGCAGCTGGCAGATCGGTATGGGCGAGGATAAGTGTGTTTTTTCTCTTGTTGGTTCCCTCACCACCTGCCACAGACCCGATCTAGCAGCTATCCCTTTAGGACCCGACTGGCTCGATCAGTAGTACTGCTGTTGAGCCACTCTTGGTGGTGAACTTTGAAATCCACCACCCAGAGTACATTTTATGCCCTTGCCATCCTCAGTGCTTCCTCCAAGTGTTGTTCAACATGGAGGAGTACAGATTCATCAACTGACAGAGGACAGTATGTGACAGTAAGGAGGTTTCCTTGCCCATGTTTAACCTGAAACCATGAGACTTCATAGGGTCCGGAATCAATGTTGAGGACACCCAGAGAAACACCCTCCTGACTGTATACCACTGTGCTGCCACTTCTGCTGGGTCTGTCCTGCCAGTGAGACAAGACATATCCAGGGATGGTGATGGTGGTGTCTGGGACATTGTCTGTGGTATGATTCTACGTGTATGACTATGTCAGGCTGTTGCGTAACTAGTCTGTGAGACAGCTCTCCACATTTGGCACGAGCTCCCAGTTGTTAGTGAGGAGGACTTTGCAGGGTCGACAGGACTGTTTCTGCCATTGCCTTTTCCGGTGCCTAGGTCAATGCCAGGTGATCCGTCCGGTTTCGCTGCTTTGAGATATTGTAGCGATTGGTACAGCTGAATGGCTTGCTAGGCCATTTCAGAGGGCAGCTGAGAGTCAACCACATTGCTGTGGGTCTGGATTCACATGTAGGCCAGACCAGGTGAGGATGGCAGATTTCCTTCCCTGAAGGGCATTAGTGAACCAGATGGGTTTATCTGGCAATCGACAATGGTTTCATGGTGATCAGTAGATTTTTAACTCCAGATATTTTTTTAATTGAAATCAAATTCTGTCATTTGCCATGGCGGGATTTGAATCTGGGTCGCCGGAACATTATCTGAGTCTCTGGATTAATAGTCTAGAAATAATACCACTTGGCCATCACCTACCCCCCCTTACTGGCAGCAACTATAATTGCTTGTTGGCCTGGATTCTGAAGAACATTTTAGCTGCTTGGCTGAGGTTGGCTTTGTTTTGGAGTTTTGCTGTGGGCTGATCTAGGGTCCCTTTGTTCTGGATATGCCCTGCATTGAGACTGCCTCGGCTCAAATGGTGTTCCCCAAGCTCAGTTGGACAGGTGAGGGTGTCTACTTCCATTGGGATGCCCTTTGGCTCCCGTGCACCATTTGCCACATTTTCTAAGGACAATGTCAGTTGTAGTGCCTGTTTGAGGTCCAGTTGGGGTTCAGCTAGTAGGCACTTTTGCATCGTTATGTTATTAATCCCACATACCAAACGGTCTTTCAGCATCTCATTCAGGGTTAAATGAAAATGACATGCCTCTGCCAGTTGTCTTAATCCCGTCAAAAATCTCGATATGTATTCTCCTGTTCTTGAACTGCCGAATAAAACCGATGGTGTCTCAGAATTAGAGGCAGCTTGGGGTCATTATATTCCTTAAATAAATCCGTCAGCTCTTGAATGGTTTTAGTATCTGGCTTCTCAGGGAAAGTTAGGCTCCTAATAACTGAAAATGCTGCGGGTCTGCAAGCAGTCAGAAGGATTACTTATTGCTTTTCATCTACCCCAATGTCAGTCGCTCAGAAAAAATAACGCATTCTTTCCACATACTGGGCCCAGTCTTCAACAGCAGGATCGAATGAGTAATGCTTCCCAAATAAAGGCATGATGCCAGAAATGCTTGCGCCAACTCAACGACCACCTGTTGCAAGCAAATTTTCTGCAGGTGCAAACTATTTTCGTTTGACGCCACTGGAATAACTGCAAAGAGGCTGGTATCCAAGTCACCCTTTATTTGCATGTGTACAGTACGTGGGCTTTGACCGGCCAGCTCAGAGCCAGTCCCTAGAATCAGGAGGCTGTCTGAATTTCCTGTTTACATCTGTCAGCCAGGGCTCCCTGATTGGCTCAGGTTAACAACCCCAATTAAGGATCCCATAGTCAGTAAGATCCACCCAGCCCGCATTCCAATCACTTCTGGCATTGACAGAAATATGGTTCAAACCAGGATTGGACTGGATACTTCACATCCCAGGTTATAAGATTTTTAGTAGTAACAGGATGGGTAAAAAGGGAGGAGGGGTAGCAGACAAAGATAGTTTGATACCCTTGAATGAGATGCAGTCCTGACTTAGAATTTTGTTTTTTTTTTATCACACATAAAACATGGGCATCTCTTGCTGGCCAGCATTTATTGCCCGTCTCTAGTTGGCCATGAGAAGGTAATGGTGAACTGCCTTCTTGAACAGCTGCGGATAGGTGGTGAGTAATGAGACGGGAGCGGTGACCTAGTTGAATACTTATGATAGACTTCCAAATAGTGGGGAGGAAGTAGAAGAGAGTATATATAGACAGATTACGTAAATATGCAAGACAAATATAGTTGTGATAGTTGGTGATTTTAGCTATCCTAGGGTACTCTGGGATAAAGATAGAGTATGGGGCATGGAAGATGAGAAATTCCTGCAATGTGTGCAGGCAAACTTTCTGGAACAGTACATTTCCAGTCCTACCAGGAGGAAGCTGTGCTGGATCTGGTGAGCAAATGAGGCATGTGGCATGGTGGCTACTGGTTAGCACTGCTGTCTCACAGCGCTGGGACTCTGGTCCGAATCCAGCTTCGGGTGACTGTGTGGATTTTAAACATATTTCCTGTGTCTGCGTTGATTCTGCCAGGTGCTCAGGTTTCTTCCCACAGTCCAAAGATGTACAGGTTAGGTGGATTGGCCATGCTAAATTGCCCTGTAGTGTCCAGGGATGTGCAGATTAAGTGCATTAGCCACACTAAATGCAGGGTTACGAGGATAGGGTGGGCGGCGTGGGTCTGGTTGAGATACTCTCCCTATTTTCCTCAGTTAGCCATGGTTTATCCCTCTCTAAGAATCTTTCCTCCTTGCTGCAATGTATTTTTGCTGAGAGTCGTGAACTACCTCCTTAAATGTCTGCCACTGCTTGCTTAGTGTCGTTTCTGCTAATCTTTCTACCCAGTTCAATCCTCATTTCACTGTAATTCCCTTGAAGTTAAACAAAGTTGTTTCCGACCCAAGGGTTCTCACTATTGAACTGAATATTAAACTCCATCATGTTATGAGCATTACTTTCCAGAAGATTATTTACTCTGAGGTCAATTATCAAGCATGCCTCATTACCCATTACCAGATCAAAGATAGCCTGTCCCCTCGTTGGCACCATGACATATTACTCTAGGAAACTATCCCAAATGCACTCTACAAATTCGTTGCTCTAACTGCCCTGTCCAATTTGATTCCCCCACTCAACATGGCAGATGAATTTCAATGCAGAGAAATGTGTTGGTTGAAGAAACATGGAGAGACAATAAAGGCTCAATGCTGAGTACAACAGCAGAGGGTCCTCAAGGTTTCAACTGCATAATTCTCTGAAGGTGGCCAAGCAAGTTAAACAGCTGTTAAAAAGGCTTATCGGATTTTTGTTTATGAATAGAGGCATAAAGTATAAAAGCATGGAAGTGATTCTACACCTCTACAAATCATTGGTCAGATCACATCTGGAATATTGTGTTTAGTCTGGGCACCTTATTTAAGGGAGTATGTTAAAGTTCTGGAGAAAGTGCAAAGGAGTTTTATTGGAATGATACTAGGAATGAGGTATTTTAGTTACAAAGAAAGATTAGAGAAATTGGACTTATTCTCTTTGGAGCAGAAAAAATTAAGAGGTGACCTTACGGAGGCAAAGTTACGAACAATTTTAACAGAGTAAAGGAGGATAAGCTGTTTCCTCTAGTTGGTATGGTAGTAACTATGGATCACAATTGCATGACTGTCAGCAAAAGACAGCTAGAAGTTAGATGAGGAGAAACTTATTTATTCAGGGAGTTGTTAGGATGTGGAATGCACTGCCTGGGAGAGTGTTAAAGGCAAATCCCACTGGAGATTTCAAAAGAGAACTGGATATATATTTGTAAGTGATGAATTTAGAGGGCTATGGAGATAGGGCTAGAGAATGGGGTTAAGCTGGGTAATTTTTTGGGAGCCAGTACAGACATGAGGGGTTAAATGGCCACTTTCTGCACTGCAAAATTCTACGATGAACTGTACTGTGAAGCATTATTATATGATTGAAGGGTTGAAACTATAAAAGGAATGTTTCAACACTACACATTTAAAAAAAAAGTCACTCATATGATGGGGTGTCACGGACGGAGCCAGTATTTATTGCCGTGCCTGGTGGCCCTCGAGAAAGCGGTGATGAGCTGCTGTCTTGAACACTTGCAGTCCATGTGCTGCAAGTAAATCCACAATGCTGGTTAGGAGGGAATTCTATGATCTTGAAGTAATGCCATTGAAAGACCGGTGATATATTTCCAAGTCAAGATGGTGACGTGGGAGGGGAACCTGCAGATGGTGGTGTTCCCATGTATCTGCTGCCCTTGTCCTTTTAGACGGAAATGGTCATAGGTTGGGAAGGTACTGTCTAAGGATTCTGGTGAATTTTTGCAGCGCTTCTTGTACATAGCACCCACTGCTGCTACTGAATTTCGATGGTGGAGGGAGTGGATGTTTATGGATGTGGTGCCAATCAAGTGAACTGCTTGCACTCCAGAGGGAAGGTATCCCATCATACTCCTGACTTGTGCCTTGTAGATGGTGAACAGGCTTTGTGGAGTCAGGAGTTCAGTTACTCACCACAGCCTCTGACCTGCTCTTGTGGACAGTGTATTTAGATGGCAATCCAGTTCAGTCTCTGGTCAATGGTAACCCAAGAATGTTGATTGTGGGGGATTCAGTGAATGGTAACATCGTTGAATGTCAAGGGATTGTAGTCTATTGGGTCTCTTATTGGAGATGGTCATGGAATTTGCGTGCCATGAATTTTACTTGCCAATTGTCAGGCCGAGCCTGGATATTGTTCACAGCATGTTGCATTTGAACTGCTTCAGTATCTGAGGAGTTGGCGCTGAACATTGTGCAAGCATCGTCAAACAGTCCTACTTCTGACCTAATGATGGAGGGAAGGTCATTGATGAAGCAGATGAAGGCACTAACCTGAGGAACTCCTGAAAAGATGTGCTGGAGCTGAGATGACTGACTTCCAACAACTAATATTATCTTCTTATGTGCAAGGTGTGACTCCAACCAGAGAGTATGCCCGCGATTCCCACTGATTCCAGTATTGCTAGGGCTCCATGATGACACATTTGTCAAACGCTGCCTTTATGTTAAGGCTGTCACCGTGACCTCACCATGCTTAGATTCATCAGTGGCAGGCAGATTGGTGAGGGTGAGGTCAAGTGTGTTTTTCCTCGATTTCGTTAGAGCTGCACTCCTGGGCAGGCTTCAGACCTGTAGAAAATGCTCTCAGTAGATCAGTCTAGATACCGAGAGGAACCATCGGTGAGGGCTCACAAGGATTCATCTTTCAGGTATCACAAGTTCCTGTTTCCAGTGCAAACTGGCACCCAGGAACTTCTGATGTCATTGTTGCTGCTATTTGGTGGGGGTTGAAGATCTAGGTCATTAAGCGTGCTATTACATATTGCATTTTAATTATCATTGATCAGACAATCCCTAGTCCTTGCAGGAAAATACGTCATTTTGTCTTGCAATTGCAGACTTTTTGGAGAGCTGTTGGAACAGACTGCTGGTTTTCCAAAGAAAATAATTACAAAACACAAACAAAACGTGAAAAGGCAGACAAAATGTACTTGCATAAAGCAGACAAAGACAAGTCTACCTTAGCTAAGCGGCAGCACTCTGGATCAATAGTTCTGGTTTCAAACTCTAGAAACTTCGGTTCGATATTCAAGCTGAATTGCAATATTGTCTTGCTCTAATAGCAAACAACCACTCGATCTCTAACACCCTTATTTTCAACAAATCCTTGAACATGCCATCACAACACAAATTCATTCCATTCATCCAACAATTGCCACTGCCATTTCTCAATCATATTTCCATTCTCAGACTCAAAATGGACTGATACAAGTTCTTTTCTCAACGTTTTCAATGCCTTCATCATTACTGAAAAACAACCCCCGACAAATGACTAACTTCCCTCCATTGCTCAGCTTAGTTGCACTGCGTTTGTTATTCTACTCTTGCCAACTATGGTCAGAACATCTTCAGCAAAGGGTTATACCATTATCTCCGGAACTGCTCAAAGCTCTTCCCCGGCTACTTCCTTTTCAGGGTTGCAGCAAGTAGAAAATAAAGAACCAGAATGTAGAAGAAACATTGGCATTAATGTGGGCAAAGAAACCAAGGGAATAACATTGGGCAGGGACAGGGTAGGCTACTGGAGTTAGTCGGATGGCAGGAAAATGAAAGGTTAAGTGATAGTATTCTGAGACTTGGATGGGATGGAGAAAAGTTTGAAAGGTAGCATTATCAATTTGGAAGTAGTGGACTTGTGACAAACTTTTACTGGCATGAGAAAAAGAAGCAGTAGCAAGCATTTTACACTGCATCCATACACTGGATGCCCCAGGGTGCTTTACAGTTAATTATGTACTTTTAAGATTTAACATCTATGAGACAGTGGAAATAAAATTTGTAAATTGAAATCAAAAATACAGCATATTTGTCTACAAGTTTAACAATAAATATGAACTCGTGTCATTCATTATTGGGGTGTTACAATTAGAGAGGGGTGAGAGCAAAGTGAAGCAAGTAGACAACATAATCCAAAAGGACTGCAGATACTGTTAATCAAGAACAAAAACAGAAGTTGCTGGAAAAGCTCAGCAAGTCTGCAGCATCTGTGAAGGAAAATCAGAGTTAACGTTTCGGGTCCTGTAACCCTTCCTCAGAACTCACAGACAATATAGTTTGATAGGCAGATCAAAAATAATCTGAAACAAAACAGATGTTTCTGATTAATCCACGTGTAAATTCTATAAATACATGTTACGAGAACACTACAAGTTTCTTTTAAGTGGAGATTTGGTTTGATTTCTGAAATAGAGTATAGAAGTAAGATGAAAGATAGAAGATAGCAGTGCCGTAGTGTTGAGGTGAGATGTCGGAGGCAGGATGGCAAACATTCAAATCCAAACAGAGGACTTTCCTATTTTAATTATTAAAGAGACTTTAGACTGTATTTAAAATCTTATTTTTAGAAGTTGCAGTTACTGTAAAAAGTTCCAGTTACTGTAAAATACGTCATTTTTTTGTTGTTCAAAAAATATGTTGAGTGATTATAGAGAAAATATGTTTCTCTCTGTTAATGTTAGAGGGAACCATTACAGATCACTGATGAGGATAGTGATGGAACTCCTGTTGCAACACCATGAACATGTGTTGCAGGTGAAGTATAGATAATTTCACATCAGAATTCTCTACTGGCAATGCTTACGTAGCTGTTCAGTTATTTGGGATTTTTATGAAACATTGTTAAAGAAATTTTCAAGCATTTCAACAAAGGAAATAAGTCTTGTAACTTGTCACAATTAACATGACACGTACAGTGATGGTGAAAGACACACTTCCAACTATGTTGGCTGTAGTGATAGAAAGCACAATCAGGATCTTAAAAGTTTTCCTGAACTAATTCAATAACTTTATCTTGATATCACAGAACGATTAATTTATTTCTTCTTTCCCTGTGCCATGTCATCCATTGTTTTAGAACAACAATATTTGAGGTTCAATCAAGAATGTTGGAAATATTTTATTTTACATCCAGCATCCTCTTACATTAGGGTCTATACTTAACATTCTTCTTCAGTAGATCCAGTGAAACATTTTCAACTCAAGGTCTATCCCCTCGTTTTCCACATCCTAAATGAAATTTATTTCGCTGTAGTATTTGGGCAGCCAAAATGAAGTATCAATCAAAGTAAATCAGAAGTAACTTCAATGTCAAAGCTTCAAATTAATGGCTAATATTAGAACGGTCATAATCTTTTATAACTATTAAGCTTTGGTGCAGCAATCCCTTACTGTACATAAACAAAAGCAATACAATAAACAATAAAACCAAAGTTGATTTCTGTTTTGTAGTACTTACTTGAAGATAGCTCTTAGTGTCCATCTTTTCCTAGCACATTCTAAGAGGAGAAGTGTCAATTTTCTACCTGTGCCTTCAATTTCCTTGTTAATAGGATATTTGCTTTCCAGCATCCCTCGGAAAAACCTAGGTGGAATCTTTTTTCATCAACCATGTAGAAGACAACGTTCATTGAAATTCTCCAACAAAAAGGCTAAACTTAAGAACTTAGTAAACAGTTGGATTGAAAGATCAGCTGGCACTCCATAACAAATTTTTCCACTTCACTTCACAAATATCCGGCATAATTTTAAGGTTATATATTTGTTGTACCTCTTAATAATTCCGAAAATGATAACCTCAGCTAACAGTGCTTCACTGTTAAGTATTGTTTTTGGAGTGTAAGTTTGCAGGGTTAGGAATACTAGAATGACCAATGGTAAATCAGTTGATTCAGCACGATAAATATGGCTTCAATTAGCTGTTCTAATCGGTATTCAAATGCGATTTAAAATGACTTGCATTAGCTCAACTGTCAACTGGACTTCTGGTAGGAACTATTTGTATGGACAGGAGGTTAGGGCTGTACTATTACACTTGCTGTGACAGTGTTTTTCATGACCTATTAGAAGTGATGATATTGTTTTGTTTTGGATGTATGGTAAAGTAATGTGGAAATAGAAAGAAGGGAAACAAAATAATTAGCTGTTTACTTGCGGGGCCACAGCAGATCATCAGACATTTGAGGACCACAGCTGAACATGTGGGATACAACCATGAAAATAGTTTAAACTACTCTCCCAATAAAACGAATTTGTTGGAACAATACATAATGGTTGCACCACCTGTCTGCATTTCTAAGACATGGTTAGAGTAGGAAAACTTTCTTTAATATGTACCTAAAGGATTTTTAAACTTGCTTGTGCAAACACACATACATACAGTACATCCAGAGTTGTGGAAAACACATCAGTCACACAAAAAGCATTAGAAAGTTATCAGGTTCAGTAGTACTTCAAGGGTTACTTGATAGAATACCGGCTGTGTGTTAGCAGGATGTGAGAGATTCAAAGCAAGCTGTATACATTAGTGTAAGAGATTGAGAAAAATATACAATAGTCAAATGGCATGTCTAAATGTTCATAGTACAAAGTTACCACAGGTAGGTTTCTTCATTCAAGATTGCAGCAGATAAAATCCACAGGTAAAATGTTCACATTGTAAAAATCAAAAAAAAAGAAATTACACTGGGTACAAAACAGTTCAGTTAAAAAACACTTTTTCAAACAAAATAAAATATTTTTAGGTATTAAAAACCTATGGATGTGCAATTATTCTACACGGTAATACTGATGTCTACAGATAGTTCATTCTGTTTCCACACCCAACATGGGTTAACTAGACTAGAGCATTTAGTGAACGAATGCTGAAGGAAAAAGAAACAAAAAATAAGCTAAGAAAGCTCTCCCAAAACTGTTAACTACAATAACTGTAATCCAGCTGGATTTTCTGTATCAAAAGTCCAGCTTTACTGGATATATTGTGTACACTATTTGGTGTAACATATCTCTTGCTTAAGGCAGTGGTTCCACAGGGAAGTCAGTGCAATTGGAGTGCACAGTCCATAGAAATTCAGCTCAATTTATCAAACGCTTCTCAGCTATTCCAGGCCTACCGCATTATTCCCATTCAGTCTTAGCGATTAGTGCTGTGTGGTCAGTGCTTGAATATGAAGACATTAAGCACATCCCTGGATTCAATTCTGGCACAGAAAGAACAAATTGCTGGAACATTTCCATAAGGTCCTTTCACGAACTGCACATTTTTATCAAGCCTGCATCCAAGTCAATTTCTGAACTCAGTCAGTGTTTCAGTCATTCAAAAGACATTAAGTTCGCAGGGACCTGTGGAGGTAACATTGCAAGTTATTAGATAAAACAATTACCTCACCTAAAGAATTAAAATCTTTATTTTTCATCAGGACTATAAATTTGCAATTTTGTTAGTGCTCAAAGACATATTCCATTCTATAACAAGCTGTCCAATATTTTAACTTCTACTGAGAATGCTTTAACAATCTTGATCAAAAATATTTAAAATCTCAGCATTTATATATAGATTACACTGCTTTCTGGTATTTAACAAACAGAGATATAAAGAAATATGGGCACACTTTCTTATATTTTTTCCTAAAGTGCACTTGGAAAAACAAATTGTGGTTGTTAATCTCTCATTTTGATTCCCAAAAACTGATATTTGACAATTAACAGCAAGATATCTAGTCATGTTGCTGTAAAGTATTATGAACTGGTTAATGACTCCAACTTTAAGAATTATAATTAAAATATGGCAGCTCTGCTTCATATTTGAATTCTACTGTATGTTAGTAGGAACGGGGTACATAGGAATAAGAGTACATCATTCAGCCTTCTAACTTGGTCCACCCTTCAGTAAAATCATGGTTGATCTGGTCATGGCCTTAACTCCACTTTCCCCCAATTACTCTTGA
This sequence comes from Rhincodon typus, assembly GCF_021869965.1. Lineage (NCBI taxonomy): Eukaryota > Metazoa > Chordata > Chondrichthyes > Orectolobiformes > Rhincodontidae > Rhincodon > Rhincodon typus. The sequence goes on from NC_063341.1 coordinate 5,605,581, forward strand.
CTGCTTTGTTTATCAAAAACATATCGAACTCAGCCTTGAGTAACTTCAATGACCCAGTACCACTGCTTTCTGGTGAAGAGAATTCCACAGATTCAGCACCCTCAGAGAGCAATCTAATTCTTGAAAGGGAGACACCACTTAATCTTCAATTGTGTAGCATGTTAGAGAAGCATTGTACTCAATAAGGTCCTGACAGCTGCAGTAAAACTTCACTATTTTCACATCCCAATCCCCTTGCAATAAATTACAACATTCCATTTATCTTCTTAATCAATTATTGTATCAGCATACTGATTTTTTGGTTCATGCACCAGGACTCTCAGATTCGTCCACACCATCAAGTTCCACAAGTTCTCTCCTTTTAAACAGTAAACTGCTTTTCTATTCTGCCAAACTGGACTACCCTACATTTTTGCTAATTATATTCCATCTACTAACTTTTTTGTCCACTCACTTAATTTACTTATATCTCTTTGCAGACTCTTTGTCACCTCTTGACACCTAGCTTTTCTACACACTTGATGTCATTACTAAATCTAGCCATCATACATTTCATCCATGTCAATATTAAGATTGTAAATAATAGAGGCCCTAGCATAGTGGTACTCCTTGCCAACAGCTTGCCAATGCTGATAAAGATCCATTCATCTCTCCTCTCTGTCGCCAACCAACCCATTATCCATGGTACCGCACTACTTCTTACACTAATAAATATTGCCTGAAAAGGATCAGAGATTAAAGTAGACACTTGGAGAGACCTGTGCTTTTCCACTGTGAATTCTATATTGACGTTTCACTGGAGGTAGACATAAAAATAAAGCCTTCGCTTGAGGTTGTACCCAGGCCAACAGAAAGACAACTTTCCATGAATTGTGTCAGGTACTGTATATTTCATGCAATCACAGGAATTTTATTTTGTTTTCATAAAGTAGTACAGCATTACAAGATTGATTTTTACTTTAATGATCACTGAACAGAAGATTACACGTGTTTTCAAACAAGGCAGCATTCCACATTGGGAGACAATGGATTGAACCCAGAGAATAAGTCACTCCCGGATTGAACAATTGTCTTTTGTGGCGACACAGGCTGTTGCGTGTGGCAGTTTCCTTTGCAGATGGCAAAGACAACAGTGAGAGCATCCATGTTTTGTTTGCTCGTAGCTCATGTGTGCTTTCCTCTTGCCTGCAGTTACTGTTTCCATTTCAGTCCAAACAGCCTCAAAGTCAGTACACCTCTGATCTCTTTTCCAATACAAAGTGGGTGAACAGTTACAGATGGTGGCATGCAGATCCTTTCATCTGACACCACATACTGTCCTTTGGTATTGTTGTCTGTAAGAACTTCATCAAGGATGTCAAAGATATTGATATATTATGATCCCAGCTGATGGTACTACTGGATCAGTCAGATTTCAGAAAGAAATCTGGTGTGAGAGGTCATTTGTTTACTTTCTTTTTGTTCAGTGAGTTAACATAGTGGCTGGACACTGAGGCATTTTCTCAAGAGGCTCCAGATTGTCTTTATCAGAAGAGAGCTTATTACATAAAATAAGAAATTTAAAAAAAAAATAAATATGGAAGATAATTAGATGATATCATAACAGTGAAGTAAATTTTTGACCTGTTTCTTGAAAGAGACCTAAGTCCAGAGAAATTGCATCCCATCTCAACTCTTTATGCTTTGATTCCTGGCAATATCTTTGCCATGGACAGTGGACAATTCATAGGGTCTTTTCCAAATCTGTTGACATTAATTTCTCAATCTGAGAATTTTTTTTTTCTCAGTGTTCATAACTTTCAGGTTTCTAATCAACTCTCCTGGTTTCACAAACTAGTGACTTACTCCTTGTACTGTCCTGAATCCTTCTAGGATAGAAACTAAACTCACTTCTAAACTCAACCCTGCTGTTTTTGGAACAGACTTAGTAAAAAATTGCTCATCCTGCATTCTTCTGAACTGAAAAAAACCCTAATGACATACATGCTTACTCTACCTGTCATAAACACATCATAAGCATCTTTCTGTAACAGTCCAGTCATCTGCTTTGAAGAAAGGTTAGACTTAAATCGCTGTTCCAGAGAGAGGCAATCACCTTGTTTCTATTTGAAAAAATAAAACCCCTTAGTGAAGTAACTAACACTGAAGAAGGGTCTAGACCTGAAACGTCAGCTTTCCTGCTCTTCTGATGCTGCTTGGCCTGCTGTGTTCATCCATCTCTACACTTTGTTATCTCAGATTCTCCAGCATCTGCAGTTCCTACTATCTCTAAAATAACACAATCTGTGTTGAGCTAATCTTTTGTTGATAACATTTACACAGGCTTTTTTAAAAAAAATCAAGTGATGTTCTGAGTAATAAGCTTACCTATCTTTCTTATTAAACAACTTCACAAATAACAGGAAATTTCAGCAAATGTATTCAGGGTTAAATGCCAATTATATTACAAATCATTGGCGATCCCATATAAATGTGCTTATTATATATTCTGTGTTTACTAGAGTCTTGCTCAGCTCTTCCACCATTTAAACTGTCTATTTAAACTGTACCGCGACTCTTCCAACACCAATATATCTTTGGTCAAACACTCTAACTGCACTGGGGTCTGACCATGGTGAGAGCCAACTAAAGCATAGCTCGCTTAAGGTCCCACCCATTTGAAAAAAACTTAACAACTTGTATTTACATAGCATTTTTAATGTAGTAATATATCCAGAGGCAATTTATAAGAGTTTTATTGAGCAAGATTTGATACCAAATTCGTAAGAAGATATTAGATCAGGATTTAAAGCTTAGTCAAAAAGGAATTACTCAAGGAATGTTTTCAAGGAAGAGAAAGGTGGAGTTGCAATTTATTAGTTCAGCCAGGGAATTTTCACAGTAGGGCCTAGGCCTAGGCAGCTGAACACTCCATTAGCCTTTCTAATGATTGAGCTTAAGGAATTCCCAAACTAATGCAAGGCAGTATGTGGGATTTTTGTCATGGAAACATTAGTTCAGCAAATTTTTCAGTTTTTATATGTATACGGTATTTATCTGCTATGCATTTTCCTGAGTTCTTAACATTGACAAATGGTGACTAGATTTGAAAGATGAGGGACAGAAGGCAAGATCCATGGATGGCAAATTGAAGTAACGATGTAGAAAGCCAGAAAATGCAGTATAATTTCTGAAATTTGACTCATTAGAAATGACCATGGATTTGCGAAAGGAATTCTGATCATAGGATGCAAAGGTTCCACAGAAGTGGTCCAGAATGAGTTAAGAGGGTGAACACAGGTCATACTTTAATAAGAATAAGAACAGTAGGGCATGCCAAGAAACCTACTTCGGAGCAAGATGCTTCTACTTATAAATTTAAAGCTAAGATAATAAAGGAAGCTAAAAGAATTGGAAAGCTGTACATAATTTGTTACATGCACTAAGATGTCAGATGGAGACAACAAACCTTATCACACAGATGATAGGCAAAGAAAATGTGCCTCCAGACAATATGAACAAGGCTAAACCAGATCAGTGGCTCAGGTTTTGAAGAGGATCGATGATCAACATATTAGAGTCAATTTCCCTCTGGCAGGAAACATAGCCAAAAGTTTTTCATAGATCTTTTGGGAATGTAAATAGATTAATATAAAAGCTGCATTTTTGCAAATCAAGTAATTTTTGAAGCCACTTAAGGATGTGAGTAACATAAAAAGGAAACTACAGAAATTAAACACGAATGTTTACAGGTTGAATGATGTTTCAAGATGCAATATTTCTCATTTGGGTCCTTCCTGTTCAAAGTAGATTGTGTTCACTAAATCATAGACCCAGCTATTTACTACTGGTAGCACAAGGAGAAACTAATAGCCACCTTTATGATACACATTGATGATTTTCCTTGCAGAAAGAGGATCTTGCAGCTAAGGTAGACATAGACCAGTTGAGCAGTTTGATTGGTTAGTCTGACTGGTTGCATTCCCAGACTAGGCCTGATGCCAGTTACGATATATGATATGGCAAAATATGCAATGGTAGAAGAGGTTTTGAGAATAAATAAAGCACTGAAAATATTAAAATCAGAGAAATGTGTATGCGAATTTCTAGCCTTGGGTGATCCACAAGATATGAAGTTAGTCATCTTGGGTGATACACCACTTGACAGTCTTCCAGAATGATCCTGTAGTACGGCAGTGTGTATCATATTCTTGGTAGGAAAGAATAATAAATGTTGTCCATCAGCCTGAGAAGTCAACAAAATTACAAGGGCAATTTAGAGAATCTTAGCTGATGAAACATCGGTATGAATGGAAATAATAGACATGGGGGTTGAACTCATAATATTAAAACAATAATTTATATTAATATTATGAGTTTATAACAATAACACCCGGATAAACTGAGAAAATATTGCTCATAGAACGTTGGATCGATATTGATTCTTTTTGGGACAACGTTCATTTGACAAAAAAATGTTGCATAGACAAGATTGAAAATTGACCTTGCTAGTGTCAAGGGAATGTTGGAAAAATGACATTTCTAAAACATATCAATCCATTTTAAGTCATCAATTGCCAGATTGCTTTCCAAAGAGAAATGCTTTCTTTAAATTATGAGATGTCCTCAAAGAAGAATGTCTTGTTTCACAGGAAGATGGAAAATTAATTGTTTGTTTGGATCGCTTTCTAATTGAGCATGTTATAAATAACTTGCTTGAAAGAAATATGGGTGTAATGTAATGGACATGAAAAAAATCATGTATAATATGAAAACAGAAAATGTTGCAGGAACTCAACAGGTCTGGCAACATCTGTGAAGTAACAGAGTTCACTTGTTGAGTGTTATGACTCTTGAAAATCATACTGTTCTTTATTCTTTTCACTAGTTATTTTTAAGGATTTTTATATAAACCTCTTTGGATATGATTTGACCTCTGTGGTCATCACAACCTGCAGTATGACTTGATTTTGGACCTTCTGAACCAGAGGAAAGGATACTACCACTGTGCCACTAGATCCTTGTTTGTAAGGTTTAATTGTTATATAGTATATACATTATTTAACACATGTAATAAATATATATATTAAAAACAGGTGCATCTACTAATTCAGCATGTAATTAAGGTTAGAAGAAAAACAGATGATGGCTGTTAACTGACATCTCATCTGGACAGTGCGATATTATAAACTTCAGAACTTTAGCTGTTCACAAATTGAAAGAAGCAATAACTATGTCTGGGATAAACTATTAAAATACAAGCTTATAGTTATACATGAATTAAAAGCAACCAGCGATGCCTAGAAAAAGAAGGAATCGAGGCTACATAAACAAAACTGTTTTGATATTTGCTTGATAACTGGCTGCTTATGCCACAAGGACAAATGATTGTCGTGCAGAAAAATTTAAGGAGCTAATCACAGGAAAGCTGTGTCTTCAAACAGACAAACCAATGCCAAATGTAACAAGGAACAAAGATGCTACTTCTGGTAAGAAGGCAAGCTGCAGACTCAAGGACTCCAGAGGATCAATATTTTGGATGAAAGAATCTAAAAGATCAATAACAATGTCACCTCATAGCTCTGAAGGACGAAAAAACTGTATAACCAACTGAAGAACACTTCTTCAGCAGAACTCTGAAGAACAATACTGCACAAGGATCAAACTTCGGACATCAGAGACAGACACGGTTGGTTGGAATCGTAACTAAATTCCACTAATGATTGGGTAATATTCAAGGTGAGTTAAGGCTTAACTTGCTTACTTGAGGGATCTTATTTTGGTTGCTACATGTAATAAAGTTTCAATACTTGAATGTCTGTGAGATTTCATAATAAATAGCGAATTAAAGGCAGCTTGTGGTGATTTAACCACAACAATAGAAAATGGGAGAATAATTGGGACTGGTGCAGTAAATAAATTATCTGCACAAAGAAAATTTATGTCTCAATTTATGTTCAAACAACCTGTTTCAAATCTATTAATAAATAGATGTGAAAAAATACATTTGTCAGTGAGTTATTGAATTTCTTAACTATTTTGCCCCTAATAGTACATAAAACAGTTTTGAAGTCCACTTGAAAACTAATGCAGCCATGTCAACTAACATTTCCTTTCTTGAAATCAAATTTAAGCAAAGTTGTTTAATCAAAGAAAGAGATTTATTCTGTGTGGTGGGCTTGAAATTATTGTTTGGCAAAAATTTGTTTATACAGGAGCTCTTGTTTTTGAAGAACACACTTGGCTTGTGCTAAGGAATTCCTTGGTGCCCATTAAACACTACCATGAGAAACCACCCAGTGTGTTGGGGAAGTTTATGTATAATTGCAGTTGTAATTTACAAATTTAATAGATTACTCAATCTGTTTTGTTTTTTTCTGTGCTAAATGGAAAGTTATTGTATCCATATATCTGATTCTTCATTTTTTTCAAATTTAATTGGATCAGCGAAGACAGTATTATGACTTCTTGAACTTAATATATCCAAGATTGTTCAGTGCTGCTTCAACCTCAAATCGGAAGACATCTGGTGTTTGAGCACTGAGTCAACCAGTTAATTCACATAATAGCCTGGAATGTCCAACATCTGATGGGAATGGCAGTTTTCCACTTAAGGAACAGATCACATGAAATTAAAGGATCACAGAAAAGATATTTAGCTTGTGAAAGGCTGAAGTAAGATGAAGATAAACTTAAGCATTTAATTATTAGTCTTTTTTTTCATATGTCTCATCATAAACTTTGGCACTCCATGTACTGCCAAAGTGAATCACAATTAAATGACAAATGCTTTCCCTTTAATGTGTCAAAGGTTCTGAGTGGAGGTCCTGGAAGCCTTAATGTCAAATAAACTGTGGTAGCAAATGCCACTGTCTATTTCAGCCACTAAAGAAATGCTACCTTGTACTGGAACAGATTCCAAGTATATGAAAACCACAGCAGGCTTTAAAAGGCAGACAAATCCCTGCTTTTCTTGGTCAAGCACGCAGTTTTCGTCAGTACAGTGGGGGGCT
>NC_063341.1:5612672-5616403 GCF_021869965.1 Rhincodon typus
GGGGGGGGGGGGGGGGGGGGGGGGGGGGGGGGGGGGGTGGGGGGAGGGAGTGTTGGGGTGGTGGCGCAGAGAGTGTAAAATTGGACATACAAATCTCAAGACTTCATAGCTTTCTTTTCGGGAGCAATATATTTTTTGGCTGTTCTCATCTACAGCAAAACAATCTTTGAATATCCCATTTTTGAAGCCCTGCTTTTGCCACCTGCTGATGTAAAGCCGAATCCTAAATACACATTTAATCTAGAGAAGAGGTTTTTTTTTATTGGGACAATAATGATAACTTAAAGACAAAGGCAAGAACCAATAACTTCCAATATCAATCCTGGCATTAGTTTAAATTTGTGGAATCACAGAAATTTTACTGGAATAGGATACCAAAAGGAAAAACAAAAATTCAAAGATATAGTCTCCAAAAACTCCAGATCAATTGCTACTCACTTAATTTCAAGGGGAAGAAAAATCAGGGAAAGTGTGTTGTGGGTCAATGATCAGAATTCCACTCAGACCATGATGGTAAAAATGACTCCCTATACACTGAACTGCAGTATCCTAAGGAGTTCCATGTGTTTTCTATTGTCTTCCTTATTTTTACGGTGTCTTTGTAATTTTATATTCTAAACATCAAGGCCTCTTCCAAGGCTGAAGAGCCATTATGGCGGGCTACATTTCTAATCTTTCATAAAGAATGGAAAGCCTAGCTACATCTTTTTGATGCTGGAGAGAATGAATTGCCACGTAAAGAAAGCCTCCTGCAAAAAGTGAATAGGTCACCTTCACTTGTATCTCTAATAATTTAGTAGATCTACATTTTTCCTCCAGTCTGCTGATCAGAGCTGCTGCACTGAAACAAAGCTTTGTAAAACGCAAGCTACTGATCCAACAAATTGCTAATGATACTTAGTACATCAGCAATGCTTCCATGCTCTTAAAACAGATATAGTCTAAGAATCTTAGTGCTCCAACCAGTGGCGAGTTTTCCCCCTGATACTCACTGATTTCAGTTCTGCTAGGATTATACAGCCCACCTATAAAAACAAAATTTTCTTGGGGCACTGTCCAACGTTACCTTGACAGTATTCTACATATAGAAGAACTGTTAAACAGATTAAGCAAATCCAGGTCTAGCTCAATTTTGCAGCTGATTGTTAGCTGTCAACATTAATGTTCTAAAGCATCTCATTTTCCATGCTTTTAATATATATAGAGAAACAAACTTATTTAGACTTTTCATGATCTCAGGATATCAAAATGCTTTATAGAGTAACTGCTGCAATGGAGGAAATGCAGCAGCCAACTTACTCACAACAAAGTCCCACAATCCAGTGGTTACGGGTTTGGAAGGTGCTGTCTAAGGATCTTTGATGAATTTCTGCAGTGCATCTTGTAGATAGTACACCATTGCTAATGAGTGTCGGTGGCAGAGGGAGTGGATGCTTGAGGATGTGGTGCCAATCAAACAGGCTGCTTTATCCTGGATGACATCAAACTTTTTTTTTTGAGTGTTGTTGGAGCTGCACTCATCCAGGCAAGTGAAGAGGATTCCAACACACTCCTGACTTGTGATTTGTCCATGGTGGGCAGATTTTTGGGATTCAGGAGGTGAGTTACTCACTGCAGTATTCTTAGCCTCTCACCTGTTCTTGTAGCCACTGTCTTTATGTGGCAAGTCTAATTGAGTTTCCAGTCAATAGTAACCCAAAGATGGTGACAGTGGGGGCTTCAGTGACAGTTAACACCATTGAATGTCAAAGGGCAGCGATTAGAATGTCTCTTATTGGAGATAGTCATTGCTTGGCATTTGTGTGGCATGAATGTTACTTGCCACTTGTCAGCCCAAACATGGACATGGTTCAGATCTTGTTACATTTGAACACGGACTGCTTCATTATCTGAGGAGTCGCGAATGGTGCTGAACATCGTGCAATCATCAGCGAACATCCCCACTTCTGACCTTATGATGGAGGCAAGGCGAAGCAGCTGAAGATGGCTGGGCCAAGGACTCCTGCAGAGATGTCATGGAGCTGAGATGACTCATCTCCAACACCACAATTATCTTCCTATGAGTCAGGTATGACTCCAACGAGTGGAACGTTTGCCCCCAATACCAATTGATTCCAGTTTTGCTAGGGCTCCTTGATGCCACAGTCAAATGCAGCCTTGATGTCAAAGGCAGTCACTCTCACTTCACCTCTGGAATTCAGCTTTGTCCATATTTGAACCAAGGCTGTAATGAGGTCAAAAGTTGAGAGGTTCTGGTGGAACCAAAACTGGGCATCACTTAGCAGTTTATTGGTGAGCTTCATGGAAATGTTGTTGACACATTCCATCACTTTACTGATGATTGAGAGTAGACTGATAAGGTGGTAAATGGTGGGATTGGATTTGTCCAGCTTTTTGTGTATAGCTCATACCTGGGCAATTTTCCACATTGTTGGGTAGAGGCCAGTGTTTTAATTGTACTAGAACACATTAACTAGGGGAGCTGCAAGTTCTGGAGCACAAATCTTTAGTACTATCGTTATCAGGAATGTTGTCAGGGCCCATAACCTTTGCAGTATCCAGTGCCTCCAACCTCTTCTTGATATCACATGGAGTAAATGGAACTGGCCGAAGACTGGTATCTTTAATGCTGGGGACCACTGGAAGAGGCTGAGATAGATCATTCCCTTGGCATTTCTGGTTGAAGATTGCTGTGACTGCAGCAATAGGACTCACTACACCTCTTACTACTCGCTTCCTATTCAAAGGAAGAAAATATTGGGATTCTCTTTTATGTTGACTGCCATTGTATGATCATACTTTCTTTTTGCCAGTCTTTATTTTATTTTCATGTTCCTTTCGAACCTAGAGGTAACTTGGTTCTCACTTGAATAATTCACCTAACATGCATCATACACCCTCCACTTAATGTTCACTCCTAATCTCTATTTCTCCAGTCATCCAAGAAACCCTGTTTACGGTTCCCCAACTTTTTCCTTCTATTGGTATATACAGTCATAGAGGCCTATTGTACAGAAAAAGGGCCTTCAGACCATTGATGCCACACCAGTTAAAAACAAGTACTTAACTATTCCAAATCCATAGCCCATTGCCTTACATGCCTTGCCATTGCAAGTGCGCATCATGATACGTCTTAAATGTTGAAGTTTCTGCGTCCACCACACTTACAGGCAGTGAGTTCCAGATTCCCACCATCCTCTCTGTAAAACCATTTTTCCTCACATCTCCTGTAAGCCTTCTGCTCCTCACCTTAAATCTATGCCCCATGGTCATTAATGCCTTTGTCAAGAGGAAAAGTTCCTTCGTGTCTACCCTATCTATGCCTCTAATAATTTTATACATCTCAGTCAAGTCTCCTCTCAATCTCCTCTGCTCGAAGGAAAACTCCCAGTCTGTCTAATCTCCCTTCATAACCGAAACTCTCCAACTTTGGCAACATCTTTCTTAGTGCACACCCAGTTACAACTTTCATCCATAGTAGTGGCCAACCATCTCACCTTACTTTGACATGTTGGTGCCCATCCCTCTGCCAATTTAGATTAAAAGCCTCCCCGGCCACACTAGAAAATTTCCCTGTGAGGACACTGGTGTCAGCCCTGCTGAAGTGTAACCCATGTCTTTTGAATAGGTGATAGAAGGAACTGCAGAAGCTGGAGAATCCGAGACAACAAGGTGCAGGGCTGGATGAACACAGCAGGCCAAGCAGCATCATAGGAGCAGAGAGGCTTTGA
>NC_063341.1:5621403-5674352 GCF_021869965.1 Rhincodon typus
CAGAGTTAACGTTTCGGGTCCGGTGAGTTCTGAGGAAGGGTCACCGGACCCGAAACGTTAACTCTGTTTTCTTCTTCACAGATGCAGCCAGACCTGCTGAGCTTTTCCGGCAACTTTGTTTTTGTTCTTCTAATATTCATAATTGTCCCATCTGAGATCATACAATGTACTTTTCATTGCATAAAGTTGCTTTAAATAATTTACTGCATGGTTCAAGTTAATTAACATTTGCAAAAATAGATTAGTATTTGTTAATTCTAACATCGATATCAAGGTTAAAAGCATTTACAGATAAAAAAAACTCAACATGTTGTGTTATAGCAACAGAAACTTGCGTTAAACAAAATACAATCTGTTATTCTGCTCCCAGGTTGTCCCTTTAAGGGTTCAAACAGGAATATCTTGAGTACTTTAAAGATTAAGTTGCTCAAGTCAGAAGGACAATGGTAAATGATTGGCTTTTTGCTTTTACAAGTAGATAGTTTTGCATGTGACTGATAAAAAATTCTCTCTCTCATACAGGCTCAAAGAAAATACGGAAAAGTTTAACCTGTTATCAGCTGACAATAGAATGTAACCAAAACAGATCCACATATCATTTTAATTCAAACATTAGCAAAATGCTCCATAAAACTTTATTAACAATTTTCAAGATCTATTATAGTGGCTGAATGCAATCTATTGTTTAATCTATCCCTCAGGAATTAGTCAGCAAGTTCATTAAAACAACTTCATTTTTAAAAATTCTGTCATGGGATTTGAGCATTGCTGGCAAAGCCATCTGGTGTAGGTGTACCAACAATATGGTTAGAGGTGTTCTAGGATTCTGACACAGTGAAAGTTAAGGAACTGGGATTAAATTTCAAATCTGGATTGGAGGGGGATTTCCAGGTTGTGGTTTTCTCATGCAGGCGGCCGATTTCTCATTCTGATGGTGTTATTTTCTTGGTGATAAAGCTCATGGGTTTGGAAGGTGAAAAAAGTGAGCTGTTGTAGTGCATCTAGTCGTGAATGCTGAACTTTATAATAGATGGTAATGTTTGAAATTTACTTTTAACTCAAAGTGAAACAGAGAATTCTGAGTAAACACTTTCACTCTGAGATACATACATGCAGAAAAGTTGTTTTCCCCACTTTTTGTGGGAGAGTTTCAGACCAGAGGGCATTATCTCAGAATAAGGGATGACATATTTAAGACAGATATGAGAAGAAATTTATTCTTTCAGAGGGCAGTGAACCTGCGGAATTCTTCATCAAAGAGGGCTGCTGAGGCTGGGTTATTAAATATATTCAAGGCTGAGATGGACAGATTTTTAATCAGGAAGAGAATCAAGGGTTTTAAGGAAAAGGGAGTAAAGTGGAATTGAGAATTATATGATCAGCCATTATCTCACTGAACTCAATGGGCTGAAAGATTTACTTCTGCTCCTACGTCTTATGTGATCTGATTACCATGAGGACAGTAACTCAAACAGAAATCCATGCAAGCACCTGTGGCCAGTTTAAGTCTTTTCTAACATTATTTCAATGAAAAAAAAGGCATGCATGCTTTGAGACACAATGGCAAAGAAGCCATCATTGTATGAAAGCAGGTGAACTGTTTTATGTGAATAGCCAAGCAGGATATCAGTAAAGGTGTGTGTTCTGTTAAAAAAAAACAGACAGAACTAAGGAACTGAGAATCACCAAATGTGCCTTGTTGATGATAATTCAATCTGGAAAATGTGAACGGGGACTGGAATAATTGTCAAAAGACACTGGAAGGTTGTTTTCAGCCTGGCACAATGGGAAAAAAAATGATTCTACTGGAGCACTGGGAATGATAATGGAACAGTTACTGTAATGTTACATGTCTGCTAGAAGTGTAGCACACAGTGAAAAGATTTTATAACGCACATTTTGACTGTATTACTTAATGCAAAATTACCTTCTCTTCAGTTCTTTGCATTAGTAGCATGTTAAGATACATTTGATTTATGTTTATTTTTGCTTATTTGTTATGGTAAAGGATATGGCTTTGCTGTGGATAGTGCAGAGGGCTGTTCTAGGTTACAAAGGGACATTGATAGGATGCAGAGCTGGGCAGATGGAGTTTAACCCTGAAAAGTGTGAAGTGATTCATTTTGGAAGGACAAACTTGAAAGCAGAATATAGGGTTAACGGAAAGATTCTTGGCAGTGTGGAGGAGCAGAGGGATCTCGGGGTTCATGTCCGCAGTTCCCTGAAAGCTGCCGCCCAGATGGATAGAGTTGTTAAGAAGGCATATGGTGTGTTAGCTTTCATTAATAGAGGGATTGAGTTCAAGAGCTGTGAAGTTATGCTCCAGCTCTCCAAAACTCTGGTTCGGCCACATCTGGAGTATTGCGTCCAGTTCTGGTCGCCTCATTACAGGAAAGATGTGGAAGCGTTGGAAAAGGTGCAGAGGAGATTTACCAGGATGTTGCCTGGAATGGAAGGAAGGTCTAAAGAGGAAAGGTTGAGAGAGCGAGGTCTTTTCTCTTTAGAACGATGATGGATGAGAGGTGACTTGATAGAGGTATATAAAATGATCAGAGGTATAGATAGAGTGGACAGCCAGAGACTTTTTCCTCGGGTGGAGGTAGCTATTACGAGGGGGCATAGTTTTAAAGTGAGTGGAGGTAGATACAGGGGAGACGTCAGAGGTAAGTTCTTTACTCAGAGAGTGGTAGGGGCGTGGAATGCATTGCCGGAGAGGGTAGTGGGTAGTTGGCCTCATTAGGGACATTTAAGTGGCTATTAGATAGGCATATGGATGATAGTATAACGTAGGGTGGAGGTTAGATAAACGTTAGGTTTAGGGTAAAAGTTTGACACAACATCGTGGGCCGAAGGGCTTGTACCGTGTGTACTGTTCTATGTTCTATATTCTAAACCATGAACTATTTTCTTAAATCTGCTATTGTTTGTCAACTGTCTTTGCTGATTCCTACTCCACTCCAACTAGCTCTGCCATCATTTTCTTTGTAATTGCCCTTATTGAAGTTTCACACAGTTGTTCCCTCTTCTTGCTTTCATCCCTGTAACTGTCTGCTGTCTAGTTTTGAACTTATATCTGTATTTTATTTAATCATAACACCTTTTAACTTCATAATTTTCAGCCCAAGTCTTGTAAAAAAAACCTAACCTTTAACCTTGTTCAAAACTAAAGTTTGCCATTGGTTATTTATACATTGAAATATTCAAAAAACTGAAAGGAAGCTGAATGAGCTTCAAACATTTGCAGTTTCTGGACCACTCTGTAGACACACCCTGATATGATCACAACAACTAAATTCATGGAGAGATTTCGGAAGAACGCTTGGAAAACAAAACTTGCAGTGTTGCAACTGATAAAGAAATGTCACATATAAAATGTTATTCAAACTTTATTTCAAAAAGAAAATTTTGTGGTTTTGTTGTTGGGGCGAAAGTGATGTGCAATATTAGAAAGGAATTGCAATAACTGGGTTCAATTTATCTGTTGGGATGAGAAAGAAGAATCATGTACTACTTCTGCACTTTTTAAAAAAATTCCATGAATGTTTGTTATCTAGGGTTTGTGTGTGATATTGGATGAAAACAGAACTGGGTTGAAATGTGACACCCAATGCACTGAGTGTTAGAGGTGATTTTGACTCGATAAGTGACAATTGACCAGTTGGCCTTAGTATTGGTGGAGCACTAACTTTAGACAAAAAGGGAAGAAAATTCAACCATAAAAAGCTCAGTTTTGCTAAACAAATTATAAAATGTTTAATAAATATACAGAAGAATTTGAAGGTCCGTAAAAAGCCGTCAAAATCAGCTTGAAAGGATGCAGTTCTGATCTATAGAACATCTGCTTTTTTTGTTCTCTACACACAAGAAAATTTACTCTTTTTTCCACTGCAATTGGAAAAAAAAAGAACAAAGGACAGCAGCCAATACTGTGCACTTTTCCTCAACTTCAAAAATTGCATAAATAGTTTCAAACAAAATGAATATATTTCAGTTAAGGTGTGTTCAAAAATTCTCATTATTATTTCCATATGATCCTTCCTGAATTTTTGTCATGGAATTCAAGTACAACCATTATTTGCATTCTATAAATCACTGATGTATCATTTGGCAATGTGTCTCATTAGGCCTACTGTGGTTTGAGCAGTGAATTAAAAATGGATTCATTTCAACTTTTGCAATCTTCAAACTTTTTCTCTCACTCAACAACAACTTGCATATGTAGAGCACCTTTAACATAAGAAAATGTGCCAAGAAACTTTACAGGAGTGTTGTCAAATTAAATTTGACACTTGAGCCAAAGGAGTAGCTATCAGGGCAGGTAATCAAAAGCTAAATCTTGTTGAATGGAATGGATGATCTATCTAATCATATTGTACAGGTGCTCCAAATATGAATAAACTCCAGTTAGTTCTTAACTTGCTTTACGCAGAGATGTATAAAAATTGCAGTTAAACACTTGCCCACAGTGAGCAAGAAGTCAAAATTTGAACTTATTATCAGAACATTGAAATTTGCACTGGCCTGAGTGTAGATTGCCAATACAAATTCTTACCTGGACAGGTGAATTGCTTAGTGAGATGTTTCTACAAAATAAATGGTTGTTGCCAGCAACATGCAAGGGCACAACTTCCCAGTTCAATGCAACAAGCTTTGCAATCATCATGTTACACCTGAAGGAATTTCAGGACTGTTCTTAGAAGCTCTGTGAATTGAATTCTGCGCTGTAAATGACGATTTTACAAATGAAGCAATTGGAGCAATATGAGTTTTAATTGTCCCAGGAAGTAGGGAGAATGTGGTGACAAAATTTCAGTGTAAAGAAACAAGCTAAATGGTGATAACGTATAATCTTGGCTTTTATAACGTAACATTCAGAAATTAAGGCTGCTGAAGCAGCTGATTTCAGTTAATTAAACTTTGCATAGAATAACCATATCTCTCAAGTCTTCTCCCCTGTCACAAGGTTGGGAGGTATTTTGAACTGAAGTGTTAATACTAACACAAGAACTCAATGGAATTTAAAGATACAATTAATATCAATGGAAAAAATATTCCCAGTGGTCAAAATGACTTTTTAAAATAATTTAATCTTATGCCAGTATAGGTAGCAATTTGGAATATAACCTGTGATTGTCTGCAAATTTGTTTTGATTAGTCAGAAGAGGAACAGACAAATTTTTCTTTTCTGTTTCAGTATTCTAATTCTTCCACATACTGGCTTGCCATTTGGAACCTGAATGTCAGCCAATTTAGGGATCAGAGACAGGTTTCTAATGTATGCCAGAGTTGATTGATATGTTGGCTGCCTGGACTGTGTAAGACCAGCTTTCTGACAATTCATAGTTGCAAGGGCTGAGACTTTTCTTATTGTCAACCCATTTGGTACAATTTCATTAATCTTTGCCTGTTAAGAAAGACTTAAACCATTGAACAGCCATCTGACGATTCCTTAGAGAGGATGTAGACTGAATTCCTCCAGTCACACAAGTTTATTTTATGATGTTTAAAACCAGTTGCCAACTGGTTTGAAACTTGGACCACAAGGAGTAGCTTTGTTGTTAATGATTACAATCAACTATCTGGACTGTTTTCATTCCTTTGCTATTGGCAGAATTTGGAAATCTTGATTAAGCTGTGTGTTGGACACTACAGTGGAATAAAAAAAATTAAACTGGAATGGTTACACAAAACTACATCACAAAAGATGTTTAAAAAGATTAACAAGTCAAAGTAGTCCGAGAATTCAGATCTCTGCTCAAGAAACTTAGAACACATTGCTGACCGTCGAACTAATTTCAATTGGTAGCATTATCTGAGGAAGTCCATATGAATGACTGTTTTGAAAAGTGAGGGGGGGAAGCAGTTTGGGGTAAGAATGATTGTTATAAATGGTAGAAGTAGGAAAACCTGCCACTCCCCAGCAGTCATTAAAAACCCTACTCTGATCAGTAATACGATATGTATTTTCTTTTGTTGTATGCAATGACAAATGAATAAAAAGGAGATTTATCCTTTGGTTTTTCCTGAAGACCAATACTTGCTTAACAATTGGACAGTGGTTAGCACTGCTGCCTCACAGTGGCAGGACCTGGGTTTGACTCCAGCCTTGGGTGACTGTCTGTGTGGAGTTGGTACATTCTCCCCATCTCTGCATGGGTTTCCTCCAGGTGCTCCAGTTTCCTCCCACAGTACAAAGATGTACAGGCTAGGTGGATTGGTCATGGTAAATTGTCTGTTGTGTCCAGGGATGTGCACGTTAGGTGGGTTAGCCATGGAAAATGTGGGGTTACAAGGATAGGGTAGGGTTCTGGGTCTGGGTGGGATGTTCTTTGGAGGGTCAGTGCAGACTCAATGGGCCGAATGGTCTCTTTCTGCACTATAGTAAGTGTGCTAAGCAAAGTGTCTATTTTGTAAACACCATATTTAAATACTCAGTAACACTGGCTGATAAACAGTTTATTCTCCCAATTAGTAGGAAAAGTTTAAATAGATTTTGAGGAAGTTACCAAAAAGATTGATGATGGCAGAACAGTAGATGCTGTTTATTTGGATTTTAGTAAAACCTTTGACAAGGTTCTACATGGTACACTAATTAGTAAAGTTAGATCACATGGGATTCAGGATGAGCTTGCCAACGGATACATAATTGGCTTAATAGCAGGAAACAGAGAGTAATGGTGGAGGGTTGCTTTTCGGACTGGAGATGTTCCAAAGGGATCAGTTCTGGGTCCTCTTTTGTTTGTCATTTATAAAAGTGATTTGGATGAGAATATATAGAAGATGTGGTTAGTAAGTTTGTGGGCGATTCCAAAATTGGTGGCATAGTAGTCAGTGATTACAAAGGGATCTCGATCAAATGGGTCAATGGGCTGAAAAATGGCTGATAGAGTTCAATCTGGATAAATGCAAGGTATTGCATTTTGGTACGACAAACAAGGGTAGGGCTTATACAATTAATGGTACGGCTTTGGGTAATGTTGTAGAACAGAGGGACCGAGAGGTGCAGGTACTTAGTTCTTTAAAGTTTGCGTCACACATAGGCAGGGTGGTTAAAAAAGGCATTTGGCACGCTTGCCTTCATTGCTCAGTCCTTTGAGTAAAGGAGTTGGGACGTCATATTGAGGTTGTACAGGATATTGGTAAGGCCTCTTCTGGAATACTGTGTCCAGTTCTGGTTACCCAGTAATAGGAAGGATATTATCAAGCTGGAGAGGGTTCAGAAGATATTTACCAGGATGTTGCTAGGTATGAAAGGTTTGAGTTATAAAGAAAGGCTGGATAGATTGGGACTTTTTTCACTGGAACATAAGAGGTTGAGAGATGACCTGATAGAAGTTTATAAAATGATGAGAGGTATAGATAGTTAATGGTAGCTGTCTTTTCCCTAGGATGTGCGATTTCAAGACGAGGGGGCAAATTTTTAAGGTGAGAGGAGAGAGATTTAAAAAATAATAGGCAATTTTTTTTGCACTGAGGGTGGTTCACATGTGGAATGAACTTCCTGGGGAAGTGGTGGATGCGGTTAGATTACAAATGTTTAAAAGACATTTGGATAGATATACGAATAGGAAAGGCTTGCACGGATAGGCCAGAAAAGGGCAGGTGGGACTAGTTTAATTTGGGACTATGTTTGGCATAGTCTGGTTGGACCGGGGGGTCTATTTCCGCACTGTATCACTCTTTGATTCTAAATACTTTGCCATGAGAAATGTTTTTCAAATAACATTACAAACAAATTTGAGATAACAAGGTGTAGAGCTGGATGAACACAGCAGGCCAAGCAGCATTAGAGGAGCAGGAAAGCTGATATTTCGGGTCTAGACAACTTCTTCAGAAATGGGGGAGGGGAAGGGGATTCTGAAATAAATAGGGAGAGAGGGGGAGGCGGATAGAAGATGGATAAAGGAGAAGATAGGTGGAGACAGACAGGTCAAAGAGGCGGGATTGGAGCCAGTAAAGGTGAGTGTAGATGGGGAGTTAGGGAGGGTACACTAGAATACACCTCCTCTCACCCACCTTCCTGTAAAAATGCCATCCCCTATTCCCAATTCCTTTGCCTCCGCCGCATCTGCTCCCGAGATGAGGCATTCCACTCCCGGACATCCCAGATGTCCTCGTTTTTCAAGGACCGCAACTTCCCCTCCACAGTGGTCGAAAACGCCCTCGGCCGTGTCTCTCGCATTTCCCGCAACTCATCCCTCACACCCCCTCCCTGCAATAACAACCAAAACAGAATACCCCTCATCCTCACGTACCACCCCACCAACCTCCGGATCCAATGCATCATCCTCCAACACTTCTGCCATCTGCAATCTGACCCCACTACCAAAGACATTTTTCCCTCCCAACCCTTATCTGCTTTCCGGACGGACCACTCTCTTCGTGACTCCCTTGTCCGCTCCACACTCCCCACCAGCCCCACCACCCCCGGCACTTTTCCCTGCAAACGCAGGAAGTGCTACACCTGCCCCTACACCTCCCCCCTCACCCCCATCCCAGGCCCCAAGAAGACCTTCCACATCAAACAGATGTTCACCTGCACATCCGCTAATGTGGTATATTGTATCTGCTGTTCCCGATGTGGCCTCCTCTACATCAGGGAAACCAAGCGGAGGCTTGGGGACTGCTTTGTGGAACACCTACACTCGGTTCGCGACAAACGACTGCACCTCCCAGTCGCAAACCATTTCAACTTCCCCTCCCACTCCTTGGACGACATGTCCATCCTGGGCCTCCTGCATTGCCACAAGGATGCCACCCGAAGGCTGCAGGAACAGCATCTCATATTTAGCTTGGGAACCCTGCAGCCCAAGGGTATCAATGTGGATTTCACAAGCTTCAAAATCTCCCCTCCCCCTACCGCATCCAAAAACCAGCCCAGCTCGTCCCCGCCTCCCTAACCGGTCCTTCCTCCCACTTATCCCCTCCTCCCACCTCAAGCCCCACCCCCATCTCCTACCTACTAACCTCATCCCGCCCCCTTGACCTGTCCGTCCTCCCTGGACTGACCTATCTCCTCCCAACCTCACCACCTACACTCACCTTTACTGGCTCCAACCCCGCCTCTTGACCTGTCTGTCTCCTCTCCATTATCTTCTCCTTTATCCATCTTCGATCCGCCTCCCCCTTTCTCCCTATTTATTTCAGAATTCCCTCACCCTCCCCCATTTCTGAAGAAGGGTCTAGACCCGAAACGTCAGCTTTCCTGCTCTTCTGATGCTGCTTGGCCTGCTCTGTTCATCCAGCTCTACACCTTGTTATCTCAGATTCTCCAGCATTGGCAGTTCCTACTATTTCTGTAACTTTAATTTGATTTCTGAATGGATATAAAAAGATTTGCTTGAGTGCCATTTTTAAGTGGGATTTTCATTATCTGAATAACTGATAAAATATATACTGAAACATAATGAGGCCTTGATTAATTATTATTATGCAGGAGGTAGTCTCAGGTGGGTAATGGAAACTTGACCTCGAGTCAGTATCACAAGTTTTGTACATGAAAACAAACCAAACAAACACATCGGAATGTATGAATGGATGAAACTTTTAAAAATAGGGAAAATATCCAATATCTAAGATGAGGTGAGTGGAAGAGGGGAGGGTGGTTATCAAGAGGAAAGACTAAATGGTTTCAGCTTCTGTAGCTGAATCCCCATTATCAACATTATCAATTATCTGCAAATATTTTCTCAAGAGTTCAGAGACAAGTTAGGATTCTCAATTTTAATCCAGCAGTTCTGCAGCAACTTTGATTGAGACTCAGGTCTAAGATGAGAACAGTAGCAGTTGTGCTGGCAGCACATGAGTAATGCAACATAATGCAGCAAAACTGTTTGGATTTTGAACTAAAATAACAGGCACTATATAAGGACTGGAAAATCTAGGTGTGTTCTGAGGCTAGTCAGAATTCTCATCTCACCACTTCCCCACTCTTGAGGCATGAGAAAATTCACCTGCCATTTTAATTCTCTGTTCACTGACCACAGCCTCTTACACCGTTTGAATTAAGCTTGGTGTAAACTCAAGGAACAGCTTCTCATCTTTTGATCCGACTCTTAGAACATAGAACATAGAACAGTACAGCACAGTACAGACTCTTCGGCCCATGATGTCGTGCCGAACTTTTACCCTCAACCTAAGGTCTATCTAACCTCGACTGTACCTTATACTATCATCCATATGCCTATGTAATAGCCACTTAAATGCCCCTAATGAGGCCGACTCCACTACCCCCTCTGGCAATGCATTCCATGTCCCAACCACTCTCTGAGTAAAGAACCTACCTCTGACGTCTCCCCTATATCTACCTCCTTTCACTTTAACACAATGTCCCCTCGTAAAAGCTATCTCCACCCGAGGAAAAAGTCTCTGGCTGTCTACTCTATCTATACCTCTGATCATTTCGTACACCTCTATCAAGTCACCTCTCATCCTTCGTCGTTTTAAAGAGAAAAGCCCTAGCTCTCTCAACCTTTCCTCATAAGACCTTCCCTCCGTTCCAGGCAACATCCTGATAAATCTCCTCTGCACCTTTTCCAACACTTCCACATCTTTCCTGTAATGAGGTGACCAGAACTGGACACAATACTCCAGATGTGGCCAAACTAGGCTTTTGTATAGCTGGAGCATAACTTCACGGCTCTTGAACTCAATCCCTCTATTAATGAAAGCTAACACACCATATGCCTTCTTAACAACTCTATCTACCTGGGTGGCAGCTCTCAGGGAACTGTGAACATGAACCCCAAGATCCCTCTGCTCCTCCACACTGCCAAGAATCTTTCCGTTAACCCTGTATTCTGTTTTCAAGTTTGTCCTTCCAAAATGAATCACCTCACACTTTTCAGGGTTAAACTCCATCTGCCACTTCTCAGCCCAGGTCTGCATCCTATCAATGTCCCTTTGTAACCTAGAACAGCCCTCCGCACTGTCCACAATGTGACCCACCTTCGTATCGTCTGCGAACTTGCTAATCCACCCTTCCACTCTTTCATCCAAATCATTTATAAAAATTACAAATAGAAGAGGACCCAGAACAGATCCTTGTGATACACCACTTGTAACTGAGCACCATGTTGAATATTTTCCGTCCACTACCACCCTTTGTCTTCTAAGGGTCAGCCAATTCTGAATCCAATCTGCCACATTTCCCCCTATCCAATGCCTCCTTACCTTCTGCATGAGCCTACCATGGGGAACCTTATCAAATGCCTTACTTAAATCCATGTATACCACATCCACTGCTCCACCTTCATCCACGTGTTTGGTCACCTCTTCAAAGAATTCAATAAGGTTTGTGAGGCATGATCTACCCCTCACAAATCCATGCTGACTCTAAGAGGAAACAGTCCTCACAGTCTTTGTTCTGGACTTCACACTAAGTTCAACAATTCCATGTTATTACGTTTATGTCTAGTTTTGTGCACAGCTGTTGGTCATGATTCTGTTATTGTCTCCTCTCGCCTCATTTTTTTGTTTCTTGTCCCAACGCCAACCAGGTCTTTGCAAAACCTCAAAGTAAGACAGGACCTTGATCAGATGGGCCAAAGGGCCAAGGAGTGGCAGATGAAGTTTAATCGAGATAAATGTGAGGTTCTATAGTTTGGTATGGCAAATCAGGCAGGACTTGTACACTTAATATGAGGTCTGGGAAGTGTTGCTGAATAGAGATCTTGGGGTGCAGGTTCATAGTTTCTTGAAAGTGGAGTCGCAGGTAAACAGGGTACTGAAGGTGACGTTTTGTATGCTTGCCTTTATTGGTCAGTGCATTGAGCGTAGGAGTTGGGAGGTCATGTTGCGGCTGTATATGATAAGGGTTAGGCCACTTTTGAAATACTGTATTCAATTCTGGTTTTCCTGCTATAGGAAAGATGTCATTAAACTTGAAAGGGCTCAGAAAAGATTCACAAGAATATTGCCAGGGAGTTACAGGGAGAGGCTGAATAGACTGGGACTATTTTCACTGGAGGATCGGAGGCTGAGGGGTGACCTTATGGAAGTCTATAAAATCATGAGGGGCATGATTAGAGTGAATAGTATGGAAATGTACAATAAAACAGGGCAAAGTCAGCATGATTTCATCAAGGGGATGTCATGTCTGACAAATCTGCCAGAATTCTTTGAGGAAGTAATGAGCAGGACTTCAAGAAGGCCTTTGATAAGGTGCCACACAGGAGGCTGCTGAGAAAGATAAGGGCCCACAGTGTGAGAGGCAAGGTGCTAGCAAGGATAGAAGACTGGCTGTCTGGCAGAAAGCAGAGAGTGAGGATACAGGGGTCTTTTCAGGATGGCAGCCAGTGACAAGTGGTGTTCCACAAGGGTCAGTGCTGGAACCACAACTTTTCACTTTGTACATTAATGATCTCGATGAAGGAACTGTGGGCATCCTGGCTAAGTTTGCAGATGAGGTGGAGGGACAGGTAGTTTTGAGGAGTTGGGGAGGCTGCAGAAGGATTTGGACAGGTTAGGAGAGTGGGCAAAGAAGTGGCAGATGATGTACAATGTGGGAAAGTGTGAGGTCATGCACTTTGGTAAGGAGAATAAAAGCATGGACTATTTTCTAAATGGGGAGAAAATTCAGAATTCTGAAGTGCAAAGAGACTTGGGAGTTCTAGACCAGGATTCTCTCAAGGTAAACTTACAGGTTGAGTCAGTAGTCTGGAAGGCAAATGCAATGTTGGCATTTATTTTGAGAGGACTTGAATATAAAAGCAGGGATATACTTCTGAGGCTTTATAAGGCACTGGTCAGGCCACATTTGGAGTATTGTGTGCAGTTTTGGGACCCATATCTCAGGAAGGATGTACTGGCCCTGGAGCGGCTTCAGAGGAGGTTCACGAGAATGGTCCCAGGAATAGAAAGCTTAACATATGAGGAACATTTGAGGACTCTGGGACTATACTCATTGGAGTTTAGAAGGATGAAGGGGGATCTAATTGAAACTTTCAGAACACTGAATGGCCTGGACCAAATGGATGTTGGGAAGATGCTTCCGTTGGTAGGAGCGTCTAGGACCCGAGGGCACAGCCTAAGAGTAAAAGGAAGACCTTTTAGAATGGAGATAAGGAAAAACTTCTTCAGCCAGACAGTGGTGAATCTATGAAATTCACTGCCACAGAAGGCTGTGGAGGCCAGGTCATTGAGTACATTTAAGACTGAGGTTCTTGATTATCAAGGGGATCAAGGGTTTCGGGGAGAAAGCAGGAGAATGGGGTTGAGGAACTTATCAGCCATGATTGAATGGCTGAGCAGACTTGATGGGCCAAATGGCCTAATTTCTGCTCCTTTGTCTTATGGTCTTTTCCCCAGGGTAGGGGAGTCCAAAATTAGACAGCATAATTGTGGTTGGTTGGCTCGCCGAGCTGGTTCGTTGTCCCACAGACGTTTCATTACCCTGCTGGGTAACATCATCAGTGCAGCCTCTGATGAAGCACTGTTGTGTTTTCCCGCCTGTTATTTAAACTCTGGTGTCCGTTGAGCTGGATTACCTCACTTCTGGTTTTTCTTCGCAATGGAGTGTATATGGGGTCTAGCTCTAGGTGTTTATTGCTGGCTTTCTTAGTGGAGAACCAGGCTTCTAGGAATTCCCCATTGGTCCTGCGTTCCACCATGACGTCTAGGAATGGGAGCTGTTTGTTCTTTTCCTCTTCTCTGGTGAATCTGATCCCGGTGAGGGTGTTGTTTATTACTTTGTGTGTCTCCTCTAGTTTGGTCCATTTAATAATGACAAAGGTGTCATCCACATAGCGTATCCATAGTTTCGGTTGGATTAACGGAAGGGCCATGCTTTCATGTCTCTACGTTACCGCTTCAGCTATTAGTCCGGAGATAGGTGATCCCATAGGTGTCCCATTGATCTGTTCATATATTTGGCCGGTAAAGGTGAAGTGGGTGGTGAGGCATAGGTACAATAGCTTCAGCATGTTGTCTGTGGAGATGCTGTCACTTGAGTCTTGTTCTTGTTTTAGTAGTGTTGCCAGTGTTTCTCTTGCTAGTGGTGTGTCTATCGATGTGAATAGGGCAGTAACGTCAAATGATATCATGGTCTCATCCTCGTCTATTCTAATGTCCTTGATGGAATTGAGGAACTCTTGGGCTGAGTGGATTGAGTGGGGTGACTTGCTGACGAGATGCTTTAATCTCCTTTGTAACTCCTTGGCTAATCTATGTGATGGCGTGCCTGGCAGAGGGGCTATGGGTCTGAGGGGTACTTGCGGTTTGTGTACCTTCAGGAGGCCGTAGAATCGGGGCGGGGGGGGGTGGTAAATGGTGTCAGCTCCTTCAGGTTTCATTCTTAGGTAGTCTGTTTTGTTGATTTGTCCAGTCTGTTTGAGTCTCTTTAGTGTGTTGAGAATCTTGTTGCCCAGCTGTGGTGTCGGGCCTATCTGTACTTGCTGGTATGTGTTCTTGTCGGCTAGTAGTTTTTGTGTCTTGGAGAGGTAGTCCCGTTTGTTAAGTATTACCGTCACGCGCCCTTTGTCTGCTGGTAGTATTGTGATATTTTTGTCCTTTTTCAGTCCTTCTAGGGCCTTCCTTTCTGATGTGTTTAGAGTGTTAAGTTTGCTTTTTCTGGTCAGTGTCTGGATCACTGTCTTATGGCTTGTTGTGTTTCTTCATTGATGGCATTGGTCTTCAGTGTGGCTTCCGTGTGGCTAGGCATTCTGTCTTGTTAGCGTCTCTGTGGTTCTAGTTGTAGGTCAACTATGATGTTACCCAGCAGGGTAGTGAAACGTCTACGGAACAACGAACAAGCTCGAAGAGCCAACCAACCATAACATCCACAACCCAAGCTACAAATCTACTCTAAAACCTTATCGATAGCATAGTTTTAAGTTGAGAGCGGAAAGATTTAAAAGGGACCTAACAGGCAGCTTTTTCACGCAGAGGGTGGTGCGTGTACGGGTTAACTGCCAGAGGATGTGGTAGAAGCTGGTACAATTACAACATTTAAAAGGTATCTGGATAGATATATGAATAGGAAGGGTTTAGAGGGATTCGAGCCAAACGCTGGCAAATGGGACAAGAATTAATTTAGGATATCTGGTTGGCATGGACAAGTTGGACTGGAGGGTCTGTTTCCGTGCTTGTACATCTCTATGACTCTAGGTCCCCTGAAATAACTCCACAGAGGCAGGAATCCTGTCACCAAGTCACCCTTTATTTACACCTGAACAGTCCTTAACTATAGGACTGCCTCATACAGAGACAGGCACCCAAGTGTCAGTGCCTCTGACACTCACCCTTTTTATATGTCAGCCAGGGCTCCCTGATTAGACCAGATTAACAACCTTAATCAGGAATCTATAGTCTATGAGGTTCAGCTCACTGATCTCGTTACAATCACTATATTCCATGCCCTCTAAGTCTGCGGACATAGGCCTGTCCTTTCTCTTGGAGAGTCTTCTGGAGTGTTCATGGGTGGCGTATAATGTTTCAGAAGCACCTCAGTAGAAATTCACGCTCTTCCTCTGGCGGCAAAGGTGTCGAGGTGGCTAGTTCCGTCATGCCCATCAGAGGACTCGACAACGTTTGATGGAGAGGGTTCTGGCAGCATTACTGACAGTTCTGAGGGGCAGGGCACATTTTCTCCTGCACCATTTGAGGTCCAGCAGATTTCATATGGTCCACATGCTGTTCAGGACTTCTGCACTTGCCTGAACTCGAAACATTCTAACATTGCGACGACTATGTCTCTTGACCCATGTGGGGCCATTTCTGTGATTCTTACACCAAAATTTGTCCCCTGTATCAAACTGTATCTCTCGCACGGTGGAGTGTTGGGTCCAGCACTGAAGCTCCTGATGCCGTTTCACACATCCCCAGGTATGGGAAGATCAGACTTAACCTGGTACAGAATCTTCTACCCATTAGCAACTCTGCTGTCCGTGTAGTTGCACGAGTTGCATGAGGGGTGGTCCTATAGCCACACAAGAATTATGACAGCTTGGTATCTAGCTAAGCTGTAGGCTAATTCCTCTGTCCAGCTTTCAAAGTTTGGGCCACTTTTCCTGCCAGGCCATTCGATGATGGGTGACATCCCATTCGACATTAAGAAATAACCAAATTCCCTGCTGGTAAATGATGGCCTGCAATTTATGGCCAATACTTCTGGGACTCCATATGTTGCAAAAGATCGATGCAGTTTTTCTACTATTATCCCAGTGCTTGATGAATGGACCCTGTGCATGTCCAACCTCTTTGAATGGGTGTCTAAAATGACCTGCATAGTCAACGTGCAACCAAGTCCAAGGTTTACCCAGCCATTTCCATGGATGTGGGGGATCTGCTGCTGGCAGTAATTTTTGTCCTCGTTGACGCTAAGGGCACTGTCCCACCAACATGGCTATGTCTGTGGCCACCATACAGAACTTCTCGGCAGCATCTTCATTTTGGAGACCCCTGGATGGCCCTGATGGAGCTCAGCAGTATTTGACGGTGACCTTTGCTTGGGGCAGTCACTCTTGCTCCCCAAAAGAATATGTGTCCTCTACTCTGAGCAGGTGTCTCCAGGTCCAAAAAGGTTTCAATTCCAGTTGTGACAGCCCTCTGGTTTCCCCCATCAATACCAGTTGTTTCAGTTTGGAAAGGGCTGGATCTTTCTGTGTCCAAAGTCTGATATTGTTAACTGTGACTGGCAGCATGTCCAGAACATTTAATATCATTACAGACACTTCCATTGGGCCTACCACAGGTGGTGTATCTGCTAATGGGAGGTGGCTCAATGCATCTGCATTCTTTACTCAGCCTCCCAGGGGTGCTCTAACTTATAATTGTATGCACTTAGTATTAGAACCCACCACTGAGAGTGGCCCGAAGCTATGGGTGATGCTGTCTTGTCCTCTTTAAGCAGATCCAGTAGGGGATAATCGTTCGTCATTATGACGAATTTTATTCAATAATGATATTGGTGAAACTTCCTGACTCCAAATATGACCACCAATCCTTCTTTTTCTATCTGGGCATACTTGCGCTCTGCATTAGCCAAAGTTCTGGATGCATAA
Organism: Rhincodon typus; assembly: GCF_021869965.1. Taxonomy (NCBI): domain Eukaryota; kingdom Metazoa; phylum Chordata; class Chondrichthyes; order Orectolobiformes; family Rhincodontidae; genus Rhincodon; species Rhincodon typus. Next base: position 5,638,404 of record NC_063341.1, read on the forward strand.
GCTTTTGGGTGTTCCTCTCCATTGAGCCACTTATGAGCTAATACCACCCCAGTGTCATTCGGGAGGCATTGCACATCAATACCAGATCTTTCTTAGGGTCATAGTGTGCCAACATCTTAAGGATGACAGTAGTTTCTTTGTTACATTGAAAACTAGGGATGGTCTATTTGACCTTTTCCAAGGGTGACTTTTTTTTCAAGAAGTTGATGCAAAGGTGCCAGGATTGAGGTCAGGTTATATATGAACTTTCCATAATAATTTACTAGTCCAAGAAATGACCTAAGCTCCTGGGCAGACGTGGGACTTGGGGAACCTTTGACATTATCTTCCAACGGGTGTAACCCAGTCTTGTCAACTCAGTAGCCCAAATAATAGGTCACTTGGGGACCTGGAACACACATTTTACTCTTCTTAGGCATATGCTTGCATTGGAAAAATGCCTGTGGACTGTGTCTGAGTTCTGTAAGTATTCTTTATTAGCTTTCTCTGTTATCAGGATGTCACCTAAGTAAATGGCGACCTGATGTAGGCCTTGCAAAATGTTCCCCATTGTCTGGTGAAAAATCAAAAAGGCTGATGATATCCCAAATGGCAGTTTTGTTTATTGGTACAAACCCTCATGGATACTGATTGGAACATAGTTCTGAAATTCTAATCTAACCGCAATTGCAAGTAAGTGTGCTTCATGTTTAGCTTCATGAAGGACAGGCCCTCTACCAGCTTTGTACACAAACGATCTATCTGAAGATTTGGGTATTTATCCAACTGCAAAAAAGTGGTTTAGCATTTGTTCAAAATCCCTACAAATATGAACGGACCCACCAAGCTTCAAAATCAGCATGACCAGTACTGTCCACTCCATGAACTGGACTGGGTCGATGGTTCCTTCACTTTCCCGTCTTTTGATTTATAAAATCACGGAGAAATATAGCACGGAAACAGACCCTTCGGTCCAACTCATCCATAGTGACCAGATTTCCCAAACTAAACCAGTCCTACTTGCCTGCATTTGGACTTCTAAATCTTTTCTTTTCATTTACCTGACCAAATGTCTTTTAAAAGTTGTAACTGTACCTGCATCTACCGCTTATTTCTGGCAAATGGTACTGGGTGGGCCTTGCAAAATCATGGAATAGCTTTGTGGCCAACATGCAAGGTGGCCTTAGCTCTTCTGATAGTCCTAGACTTTCCTGGAAGACTTACAGGTATTTACTTAGGACATCATTCAGGCAGCCATTTTCTAATTGAAAACTGTTGAGGCAATCTCGATGAATATCTTGCAACCAATCTCATCCCACTACGCTTGGGCCCGAGCTTTTTACTACAATCGCTGCTTTTCATAAGAGACTGGAACTGAAGTTGTTGCCTTAATCTGTAAAGGTTCCCTGGTATAGGTTCTCAGCTTAGCAGAGTTCTTGCATAAAGTCCGCAGTGAATTTTATGAAAAACTGGTACTGCAATCACTGATACCGCCGCACTGGTATCAACCTCCACTGGAACTAGATGACCGTTTAATCAGACGTTTATCTTGATTAGTTTTCAATTTGACATTGCTAAGCAATTTAACGTTCCAAACCAGATGTAGGTGGACTCTCCAGGATATGAACTCTCCCGGATACTGGGCTATTACTCAATTTAGTTGAGTAGGAGTCTTGAGCTGTCTCGAATCTGCATACCTGCAGCAACTACAAAGGATTGCTGGCCAGGATCCTGAAGGAACTTTTAACCATTTGACTGAAGCTTGGCTGTGTTTTGGGGTCTTACTGTGGGCCATCTCACAGTCCCTCTGATGAGGATATGTCCAGAGTGAGGCTATGCAATTGCCTGCACTCAAGTGGTGTTCTCCAAGCTCATTCAGACTGGCACAAGTGTCCACTTCCATCAGAATACCCTGCAGCTCCACTAGTCACATTTTCCAATGATAAAGACAGTTGTAGAGCCTGTTTGAAGTTCAGTTGGGCTTTAGCTAGCTTGTAACTTTTGCTTAGTTACATCATTAATCTCACCCATAAGACAGTCTCTCAGCATCTCATTAAGGGTTACACCAAATTCACATGCTTCTGCCAGTCATCTTAACCTAGTCAAAATTCACAAAACGATTCCCCTGTTCTCAAATTGCCAAGTAGGCTGGAGTTGTAACATTCCTTAACTATGTCAGTCAATTCTTGAAAAGGTTTTAGTACCTGGTGCTTCAGGGAAAGTTATAGTCCTAATGACAGAGAAAGCTGCAGCTCCACAGGTTGTCAGTAGAATTACTCATTGTTTTTCATCTGCTACAATGTGTTTTGCACTGAAAAAATAACACATTCTTTCCACATTGTGGGACCAGCCTTTGATGGCAAGGTCAAATGAGTTAACCTTCCTAAAAAAGGACATGATGCAAGAAATGCTTACCCCAACTCACAGACGACTGTTGCAAGTGGGTTTCTTCTGGATTGTGCTTTATTCTCGTCACCACTGAAATAACTCCAGAGCGCCGATATCTTATCACCAAGTCAGTCTTTATTTATACATGAACAATCCTTGACTATAGAATTCCTCATACAGAGTCAGGCACTAGAGTGTTAGTATATCTGATACTCACCCTCACCCAGGGCTCCCTGATTGGACCAGATTAACAACCCAAATCAGAGAAGTCATATTCTATGAGGTCCAGCTCTCTGACCTTGTTACAATCGCTACATCCCCTATGTTCCATCTTATCCCAGGCCTTTTGTTCTTTATCTAACACACTCTAACCGATCTCTTTCTGTGCCTGTGTACTAAAAAACCTCTTATATCTCTAACACTTTCCAGTTCTGATGAAAGATCACAAATCTGAAATATCAAGGCTGTTCTCCTCTCCACAGATGCTACCTGATCTGCTGAGTACTTCTTGCATTCTCCGCTTTATTTCAGATTTCCAACATCCAGTATTTTGCTTTCCAAAAGTAATATGTTTCCCATTTGGTAGGAACTTCACAAATTTTATCAAGGATACCATCTTGACACTGCACACAAAGTAAAAATGGGTAGCCAGGGCTCCTCTATTTGCATTTTTTTTGTGAACTATCATCTACCAAGCTTTTTGCCTCTTGCAATCCCCTACCATCTGCTCATTAGCAAGCAGCCAATTACTGAGCAACTGGAGCTGCCATTTAGCCTAACCTGCTTTATTAACCTGTTTTTCAGCATGTCCCATATGCAGATTCCTTTTGTAAGAACACTTCTTCACGGATACTCACATACCATTCAGCATGCATTAGTGAGCCCGTATCCTGAATCTCAAACTCAATTGCTTTTTACACAAAATTTGCCTTTTCAATTTTCTTCTGTTCTTCAGTGCAGTGGTCATCTAAATGAGTATTTGCAATAAGAGATCCAAAAGTTTTTGTACATTATAAACAAAACTTAACAGATACTAGAAACATTATAGGCATTATAAAAAATGAAGGGATGACTTTTTCTATATATTCTGCTTTCACTTTAAGTCATTAAAAGTCGTATGTTCCAGGAAAAACTGAGAACTTATTTCCCTTGGCAACAGCTGCTAATCAACCAGGAAACTGCTGATGACAACTCCAACACCTATGACTGAACAACTCCACAAAGGTCAACAATAAAGCATTCTTTCCACTTTCAGTTGTCAATTTGGAAATTCCCTTGAAGTCTTTTGAAAAAAGGCCTCAAAATAAATCTTCCATAATAAGTGCAAATCTGATGCAATACTAAATACTTTAATCACTTCTATTTACAAATGTCATGATACAGATTGTGTTAGGTCATCCATCCAGAAAGACCAAACCAATGGTCTAACATATATTTACAGTCCTCCTTAAATGAGTGCATAGGAAAAGGGTGAGTTTCCACATATATGCTACAGAACTTACCCCACCTCTCTGTCATTCCTCTAAGCTCCAGTCAACTGCATATCAAATAGTAGATAAATCAAAATTACCTCCCATTGTACAAAGGTATTTCGTATCCACTTCCTGCCAATGACTTCATCTTACCTTCTCAATTCTCACTGAGGCTGAACCACTTTGTGCAAAATCTTAGTAGCCTATAAAGCAGAGTTAAATCTCAAATCCTACATCTGATTCCCCACCATTGTTTCCAACTTGATAGTATCTGCATCACTGTCGCCAAGATCCCTACTGTTTCTCCCTTTCAATAAACAAAAACAAGCATACAAGCTGATAAAATCAACCTTTAGTTGCCCAAACTTGTCATTCTGGGGACAAGAAATCAGCCTGGGTATGGGATATAGTTGTGAAGAGATTAGTACAGCATCGTCATAGGAGAGGTATGAGCGTAGAGAACAAAATAAATAGAGCTTCAGGTAACAGCAGCAAATATTTTACATTTGAAAACTGATAAAGTGTTAAGCACACAAAAATATTTCCCAAAGGTCTATCAGATATCCCTGAGAACAATGTATTTATTATCACTAGGAATATCTGCCTTTGGGTTTGCATTAGCGAGAAGACAAGGCAGAACCTGGTGCTGAAAATACTTGATTTTATGCTATTGACTTCATATATGTATGAGCTTCAACTTCTAATAACACTGAAACAAAATTTGCTGCATTACTACAATTGTGACGATACTATGGCTTTAGGAGGTGTATTTTGTCCTGGTTTTTCCTATGAAGGAAGATGACAGAGGTGAAAGGCAGTCTGCTCCAAAGCCAATAAAGTAAACAGCTTGTGAGGCCTTGGATTTTTTTAATTTAAAGCTCAAACAATAGAAGCAGCCTGAATGGGTGGGGTCAAGCTCCCATAGAACCAGGATTTTTAGTTTTAGTTTTTCAGTAGCAGTTGCTTGTAGTAAATCTCTCCCTGCTACTCTCTCTCTCTGTTTTCTCTTGATGTTTTTCCTCCTGGACTGGAGAATTGCACGCAAGACAATTTATTTTATTGAATTTGCCTTTGCCAAGGATATGTTTCTGGGATGTTACTATATCGGAACAGTTACTGTTTAGTAGTTAAATAATCTATCATTCTGTTAAGTTTTCTGATAGAGTTAAGGTTTTCCAATTCTTTCTTTTATTGTCTTTTAACTATTTTGCTTCAAGATTAGTAGTTTGACCAATTGAATTGCATCTGCAATGCAACGCCTGGCACTTGTCTTTAAAACAAGAAAAATTTAGGGTCTAGGCTACTTCCTTAACATGTTTTGAGGGGATTTAGTCTGATCCATAACACAATGATGCATCAACATTCTTCACTATTATTCATTTGTCAAAAATTCCAGCACTTTCTGGAACAAAAGAATTGCTACAGGTTCAGATTCTTCACAAATTTCTAGCTGATTTTTACTGCTCCACTGTTAGCTTTATCAAAGGTGATAAAAGTTCATCATGATGAAGTTAATAATCTAATAATAAGTTGACAATAATGAAATTGTTGAACAGCATTATAAATGAATCCTATCAAAGTTATTGAGAGCTGGCAATTAAGGTTGCAAAAAACCCAAATGATTTATGGTACTAGCAAGGACATTCAAGCATAGAGATTTAAAAAAGTACGACTGATGAAGCTGTAAAATCTCACTCCAGTGAGTAGTCAATTATTCTGAGAGATCTTAATTCTTACTACCTTTTTTCTTTCACCCCTGCACATTGTCCAAGATTTTTTACTTGTATATTCCTCCCCTTTTGATTTTTCATCCATTTTTGACAGAAAATTTCAGATTTAGGAGTATAGAGGAAAGAAAAAATCCTGGCCATTGTGCTAATCTATTGCTGAGCATCAAGTTACTTCTAAATAGTATGAAGGCTCCTACCTAGCTTGGTATGGTCTATGAATGTGATCAGTTTACATTATTTATGTTAACTTGGATTGAGAAAATCAAACAATAGAGGTCCCTTTAATCGCAGATATTAGGTTCAACAGTCCATCCTCCCATTGCTAATTAACACCTGTTTCCTACTCGCCATTCGATTTCTTATCACTTCCAAGTGTTACAAATTCATGTAATCAATTATTTAGAAAAACAGTCTAAACAGCTGGCTTTTATAGGAACTGACTCACAAACAGCCCAGTGTCTATTTCTTCAACAGTATAAACCAGTGAAGAAAATGTGCGTCTTTCACATTTGAAAAGGTTCAAATGTGAAAGATGCAACAAGCAAATAACATGGTGTGACAAAGTCAGATATGAAAAGATCAACTGCTTTGTGTCACAGCATGTGACAATGTAGAATATCAATTATGATCTGATCAACTTGACTTTGTATAATACAAAATAACGAACACACAACTTTGTACATCAGTAGCTTATTTTGTTCGCCTTAAACAAGATGACCTCTAAATGTCAAGGTGCAGGGCTGGATGAACACAGCAGGCCAAGCACCATCATAGGAGCAGAAAGGCTGACGTTTCGGCCTAGACCCTGCTGTGTTCATCCAGCCATGCACCTTGTTGTCTCGGATTCTCCAGCATCTGCAGTTCCTACTATCTCTGACCTCTAAATGTCCCCTGACATTTTGCTCTCAAATTTTATATTTGGCTTTTCTATAAAAATTAGACAAAAGCTTTGCAAAATTTAAGTACTATTAGGGTTTTCAGTCTATTTATCTCAAAATAATAAAAGATGTTGGTCATTTCTCTTCAGAACTCAAGTGACTGCTATTTACTAGTTATTTTCTTATATTTATTTCCTAGTTATTTTCTTATATTTATTTCCATTATTTTACTCGATACTCAAGTTAAACTATGGCTCTGTTGTTTCATGCTTTTTGAAGTATGTACACTGCTAAGTTTGTTGAACATAAAAGGAAGTCCGAACAAGCACAAATTCAACATTTAAATCAGAACACCGCTAATAACCACATCATAAATCAACCTCATCCAATTGAATACCCTAATAATGATTTCCTTTATCACTCAAATTCATTCACGTCAAACATTTATTCTGTTATGGACTCTATATGGCTTTACCTGGGAATAAATGTAATCCAAAATGGAATATCTAGTCAATGATGTACTTACACCTTTGGCTACAGAAAAAACTACATAAGGAGGAAATACTGAATAACTGAAGTCAGATACGATGAAACTCTTGTATTATATCAGTCACTTTGTTGTATAAGTACGGCATCATGGCTTCTTCTGCTGCCAACAAACAACATTATTGAAATCATTCCTTACCGTAGGCTTTTTGCCTTCTTTCAGTAGGGTCTTTCTTCTCAAAACTCCTTGAATTGTAACAGTGCCTGGGAAGAGATTTACTGCCAGTTCCTCGGATTCCACAGAACTAAAAATAAAATCAAAATCATGGTGATAAAACATGGTACAACACAGCAAACCCTAGAAGCTGAAGAATATTCAATGTAAGTTCAACCTAGAACATGTTATGTTTGCAAGTCTTAATTAAAGTATATAAGAACAAAGTCCAAGTTTACTGTTCTGCTTTTCTAGAAAGTTCATAACATAAGCCATACAAAAGGAGCTGTATGCAAATTTAACTGTTGACATTTTACATCACCTGTCTCGGGAAATTAGAAGATGCATTATAGTTTGTTAAAGATTACCTACCAATTTTGAAACATGTCTTAAGCCTTCACTTTACGTTGTATATTTTAACAAGACTTTGGACAGTACTGCAGGGTAAAACATTTTTCTCTGAATGACAACAGGGCTGACTATGATTTAAGTTGTCACTATTTGGGAAGCCATTAAATCTCCCATGAAGTAAACACCTGTAATTATTATATGATACAGGTATTTTTAAATTTGCCTTGACTCTTTTCTATTCCAACATTTTACTTCATAAAGTTAACTATGGCCTATGGGACTTGGTATAGAGGCTACCTGCACCACTTCTATCATCATTAGCTATTTCAGCACAATCTAGGTCTCAAGTGCTGAGGGAATGAAGAAACCAAACATCAACTTCCATTGAATCGGCTTGTTCCTTATCCAGTGATCTCTGCTACAAAATGAGTGTGTATGGAATTGGGTTAACAAGAAGGTTATCTGTTTGCACCAAAAATCTTTAGAATAAAGTCCTGAAGCAAAATCTGAAGGTGGAAATTTAATGTCAAAGAATGTACAATTATACGTTCCTGCCATTAAATATCTCTAAATTATTGAACTGTTGAATCAATGGTTACAGTAACATTAAGTTCTCTTCAGCACAAGAAATAATTAGACAGTGACACATAGAACATAGAACATAGAACATTACAGCACAGTACAGGCCCTTCGGCCCTCGATGTTGCGCCGACCTGTGAAACCAATCTGAAGCCCATCTAACCTAAACTATTCCATTATCATCCATATGTTTATCCAATGACCATTTAAATGCCCTTAAAGTGGGCGAGTCTACTATTTTTGCAGGCAGGGCATTCCACGCCCTTACTACTCTCTGAGTAAAGAACCTACCTCTGACATCTGTCCTATATCTATCACCCCTCAATTTAAAGCTATGTCCCCTCGTGCTAGCCATCACCATCCGAGGAAAAAGGCTCCCACTGTCCACCCTATCTAAGCCTCTGATCATCTTGTATGTCTCTATCAAGTCACCTCTTAACCTTCTTCTCTCTAACGAAAACAGCCTCAAGACCCTCAGCCTTTCCTCAAAAGACCTTCCCTTCATACCAGGCAACATCCTGGTAAATCTCCTCTGCACCCTTTCCAATGCTTCCACATCCTTCCTATAATGCGGTGACCAGAACTGTATGCAATACTCTAAGTGCGGCCGCACCAGAGTTTTGGACAGCTGCAACATGACCTCATGGCTCCGAAACTCAATCCCTCTACCAATAAAACCTAACATACTGTACGCCTTCTTAACAACGCTATCAACCTGGGTGGCAACTTTCAGTGATCTATGCACATGGACACCGAGATCTTTCTGCTCATCCACACTACCGAGAATCTTACCATTAGCTCAGTACTCTGTATTCCTGTTACTCCTTCCAAAGTGAATCACCTCATACTTTTCCGCATTAAACTCCATTTGCCACCTCTCAGCCCAGCTCTGCAGCTTATCTATGTCCCTCTGTAACCTGCAACATCCTTCCGCACTATCCACAACTCCACCAACTTTGGTGTCATCCGCAAATTTACTAACCCATCCTTCTACGCCCTCATCCAGGTCATTTATAAAAATGACAAACAGCAGTGGCCCCAAAACAGATCCTTGAGGTACACCACTAGTAACTGAACTCCAGGATGAACATTTCCCATCAACCACCAGCCTCTGTACAGCTAGCCAATTTCTGATCCAAACCGTTAAATCACCCTCAATCCCATGCCTCCGTATTTTCTGCAATAGCCTACCATGGGGAACCTTATCAAACGCTTTACTGAAATCCAAATACACCACATCAACCGCTTTACCCTCATCCACCTGTTTGGTCACCTTCTCGAAGAACTCAATAAGGTTTGTGAGGCACGACCTACCCTTCACAAAACCGTGTTGACTATCCCTAATCAAATTATTCCTTTCTAGATGATTATAAATCCTATCTCTTATAATCCTTTCCAACACTTTACCCACAACTGAAGTAAGGCTCACTGGTCTATAATTACCAGGGTTGTCTCTACTCCCCTTCTTGAACAAGGGGACAAAATTTGCTAGTCTCCAGTCTTCTGGCACTATTCCTGAAGACAATGACGACATAAAGATCAAAGCCAAATGCTCTGCAATCTCCTCTCTAGCTTCCCAGAGAATCCTAGGATAAATCCCATCCAGCCCAGGGGACTTATCTATTTTCACACCTTCCAGAATTGCTAACACCTCCTCCTTATGAACCTCAATCCCGTCTAGTCTAATAGACTGTATCTCAGTATTCTCCTCGACTACATTGTCTTTTTCCTGCGTGAATACTGACGAAAAATATTCATTTAGCACCTCTCCTATCTCTTCGGGCTCCACGCACAACTTCCCACTACTGTCCTTGACCGGCCCCAATCTTACTCTAGTCATTCTTTTATTCCTAACATACCTATAGAAAGCTTTAGGGTTTTCCTTGATCCTACCTGCTAAAGACTTCTCATGTCCCCTCCTGGCTCTTCTTAGCTCTCTCTTTAGGTCCTTCCTGGCTAACTTGTAACTCTCAAGCGCCCTAACTGAGCCTTCACGCCTCATCTCTACATAAGCCTCCTTCTTCCTCTTGACAAGAGATTCAACTTCTTTAGTAAACCACGGTTCCCTCGCTCGACCACTTCCTCCCTGCCTGATAGGTACATACTTCTCAAGGACACGCAGTAGCTGTTCCTTGAACAAGCTCCACATTTCAATTGTGCCCAGCCCCTGCAGTTTCTTTCTCCATCCTATGTATCCTAAATCTTGCCTCATCCCCTCATAATTGCCTTTCCCCCAGCTATAACTCTTGCCCTGCATTATATACCGATCCCTTTCCATCACTAAAGTAAACGTAACCGAATATACATCATATACTAAAACACTGTGAGACAGATGTAGGCATAATTAAATAGCTAAAATGAAAGGCACTGCAAATTTTGAAAAACAGCACCACGTTAGTAAACTGATTTAAGAGAGTGAAGACAGATTTAATCGTGTGTGTTAGGGTTGCTCCCTTCACCTGATTATACACCTTGGACAGAGATATGCCATCTGCCCCTTTATAAAAGAGATCATTACCTGTGGGCCTTCATGTGGCTTCGACAGCCATTCCTTCCAGCCCGTGCCACCGGGCAGAGAGAATAATAGAACCAGTTCCTGCAGAAATTTATCATCACTTTGAAAGAAAAGCAATGTTCAAAGTATTCTCTTGGTTGTCATAATCTTGACTTTTGAGTTGCATGAAGCCACTCCAAAGTCAAGTAAATTAAACATTTGAAGTAATCGACAGATTCTTATGGCAAGACTCTTCCCTGGTTCTTCCCCTAATACTTGAGGGTAGAGGTGAAGGGCAGAGATCCTGAGCTTCCAAGTTTCAATAAGTGGCATTCTGAATCAGCTCAGTAGGCTCCACTTTTCTCCTCAGGTTAAGGATACAATATTAATTAAGCTAATTAATTTGTTAATTGTGATTATATATCTTTTGTATACTGAGTTAATATTCTTCTAGATTGTGGTACACAACATACACATGCAATCTTCCAGGAATTAACATCACCATAGGCTGCTCGTTAATGTGGTGACATACAGCCACTGAAGTCTCTTACAAAGCCATTCTAAAAGTAGTAAACAACATGAGCATTAGCAAAATATTACTGAAAATAATCTAGTTAGCATTGAGAAAATAGAATAACATGCATTGTTTTATGGGGTCACCAGAGAAAACCTTTAATTTTGCAACTAATTTACAACAGGTGCCACTGCCTCAATTTACTGACGAATGCCCAATGGGCAGCATAGCATTATCCTTTTACGTTCAGTACCAATAATCAAATACGGTTCTGGCACATGTGCCAAAACACACTCTGATGTTTCAAAACTCTTTTTTCGAAGTAAATTTGGAAGTGTTACCTGAATTTGTAATGAAGAGTAACAAACAAAAAAAACTGTCAAAATTAAAGGCATTTTTTTCTACTGTTCATTCACGGAATATGAGTATCAATGGCAAAACCAGCATTCGTTGTCCATCCCTAATTGCTGCTGCTAAGTTGGTGTTGAACTGGTTTCTTAATCCAGTGCAATCCATGTGGTATAGGTACTCACATAGTGCTGTTAAGGAGCATGTTCCAGGATTATGACTCAGTAACAGTGAAGAGTCACAGAAAAGGCAACACTTGTCAGTTTACCTCCTCACTATCCAAGGTCCTAGACACACATTCTAGGTGAAGCAGCAATTTACCGGCATTTCATTCAATCTAGTCTACTGTATTCACTGCTCAAAACACAGTCTCCTCTACAGTGGGGAGATGAAATGCAGACTGGATGACCACTTTGTGGAATACCTATGTTTTATCCATAAAAATCACTGTGAACTTCCAGTTGCCTGCCACTTCAATACACCACCTTGTTCCCATGCCAACACTTCTGTTTCAGGCCTGCTGCAGTGCTCCAGCGAAACTCAATGCAAACTGTATGAATAACACCTCATCTGCTTGCGGACCTCACAACTTTCTGGATTCAACATCAAGTTTAATAATTTTGGAGCATGAACAGCTCCCTCCATGTCTATTACCCAACCCCAAACTCCAGATCCTGTCATGATATAAGTTGCTTTCAACTACATTTTCAACTACTCATAGCATATTATCACTTATGAAGTTTCTCTTCTTCTTTAGCTCACCATAATTCCTTTTTATTCCCCTCACTCTCTCTGGGCTCTGTCTCCATCTATGTGGTCACTCCTTTATCCCCTACTCCCATGATCAGCATAAATACCACCATTTCCTAGCTGCTATAAGTTCTGAAGAAGGGTCACTTGCCTCAAAACACTCTAACTCTATTTTCTCTCCACAGTTGCTACTTGACCTACTGAGTTTCTCCTTCAATTTCTGCTTTATTTTGTGAAGAAACAGTATTATTGATCCAAGTCTGAATGGTCTGTGCTAGTGGTCCTATTCATCTGCTGCCTTTGTCCTTCTACAGGGATTGGAAGGTGATGTTGAAGGAGCTTTGGAAAGGTGCAACACTGCAGCTTGTAGATAGTAGAAATTTGAGCTGCTGTGTGGTGCTGAGAAGGAATGAATGTCTAAGGTGACAGACAGGATGCCAAACAAGCTTTGCCCTTTGAAGCTACACTCATCCAGACAAGTGGGCAGAATTTCATCAGACCTCTGATTATGTTTTGTAGATGATGAATAGAATTTTGGGAGTGAGGAGGTGAGTTACTTGCCGCAGAATTCCCAACCACTGACCTGCTCCTCTCATTTTAATATTTACATGACTAATCCAGTTAAGTTTCTCATCATCATAACCTTGCAGAATATTGCTGATGGATGTCAAAGGGAGATGGTGTGATTCTCTCCGGTTGGTGATGATCATTGCTTGGCATTAGTGTAACAAACGTTACTATCACATCTCAGCCCAAGTGTTGCTGTGCACAGGAACAAAGTGTTTTGGTATCAAAGAAGGTGCAAATGGTATTGAATGCAGTAAAATCATCCGCGAACATCTCCACTTTTGATGTCATTGAGGGGAAGTCACTAATGAAGTAACTGAAGATAGTTGTACCTTAGACAGTGAGGAAATTCTGCAATGGCATTCTGAGACTGACATGATTGGACTCCAACAATCACAACCATATTTGTTTCAACTAGGTATGCTTTCAACAAGTGAAGAGTTTCCTCCTCAATTCCAACTGATTTCAATTTTGTTTGGGTTCCTTGATGCCCCGCTTAGTCAAATGCCTCAGTGATTTCAAAGACTCTCACTTCACCTCTAGAGTTCAATTCTTCTATTCATGTTTGAACCAAGACTTTTAGAAGATCTGGAGCAGGGCCCCTTGGCAGAACCCAAGCAGGACAGTGGTAAATCAGCTATTAGTAAGTGCCACTGATACCAGGCTAATTCTCCACATTGCTAACTAGATGCCAGCCAATGATGTAGTTTCACGATTACAATTTGCTGGGGATCAGCTAGTCCTATAGCATACCTTCAGTACTATTGCCTTTGGTGTATCTGGTATCTTCAGCTATTTCTTGATGGATGAAATTTAGCATCCAGTGACTTCAAGAGACCTGATGGATTTGCCACATAGAATTTCTGACTGAATATGGCTGAAAGTGCTTCAATCTTGTCCTGTGCACTATTGGGCTGTACTATTTGCTCTATCACATGTTGTTTCCACTGTTATAGATTCATAGGTTCCTCCGTGTGAAAAAGTTGCCTCTCGGGTCCCTTTTAAATATTTCCCCTCTCACCTTAAACCTATGCCCTCTAGTTTTGGACTCCCCTGCCCTGGGGATAAGACCTTGGCTATTCACTGTATCTATGCCCTTCATGATTTTATAAACCTCTATAAGGCCACCCCTCAACCTCTTAAGCTCCAGGGGAAAAAGCCCCAACCTATCCAGGCTCTCCTTATAGGTCAAACCTTCCAGTCTCAGTAATAGCTTTGTAAACCCTTTTTGCGCCCTTTCCAGTTTAATAACATCCTTCCCGTAGCAGGGCAACCAGAATTGTACTCAGTACTCCAAATGACGCCTTACCAATGTCTTGTACAGCCATAACACGACATCCCAGCTCCTGTACTCAATGCTCTAACCAATGAAGGCAGGTATGCCAAATGCCTTCTTCACTACCCTGTCTGCCTGTGACACCACTTTCAAGGAGCTGTGAACCTACACCCCGAGGTCACTCTGTTCGACAACACTCCCAAGGCCACTACCATTAACTGTGTAAATCCTGCATTGTTTTGTCTTACCAAAACACAACATGTTTTTAATAGAAATAATACATACTGGGAAGGTCACTTCTGCATTAATTAAAAGTCTTTCACAGGAAACGGTACTTTCATTTGAAAACACTGGTTTTATAAAGACAACTTCTACTTACGTTCCACTTTTAATATAATAGAATGTCACAAGGTGCTTCAGAGAAGCATTGTAAAACATGACACCAATTTACATAAGGAAATAAAAATGAAAATGCTGGAGGAACTTAGCAGGCCTGCAAGCATTTATGGAGAGAGAAATAGAGTTAACATTTCAAGTTTGACATGACTCTTCTTCAGAACTAAAGGTATCAGATCAGGTGATCCAAAAACTTGGCTGCATTTAACTTGGAGCATTTAAAAGGAGCAATAAGCAGTTGGGAAGTAGGAAGATGTTGGAAGGTACTTCCAGAGCTTCAGGCCTTGGCAACTGAATGCATACTCATCAACAATGGAGCAATTAAAATTGAGAATCTTGAAGAGGGCTGAATTAGAGTAAAGCAGAAGTGTGATCAGAATTGACTTTATGCTAAAACCAAAACCAACATTCATCTCTCCAAGTGATTTAATCAAGATCTGAGAGTCAAGACCAGGTCTTGGGTCAATCTGAAGCTACAGCTTCTGCCATTTTCAAGGGGATCATTTCAAAAAGCACACCACGTGGTTTGATTATATTACCAGATTGGCAGACTGCAGCTTGAAATTTGACTTTAGGGTCTCAACATAGGTAAAGAAATCAACATCTTACAGAAGTGCAAGTTTGGGAATTAATATTTTACTTATTAAAACAGGAATATACTTTGGACAAAGAAGTAATATCTGTATCCCAAACTGAACATTTTTTCTGGTGAAATAAAAGCTATACCATGTTACTACATAAACATGTTTAAGTTGATGGAAACTTGCCAAATCTCCTAAAATGGAAACAGTTATCAATGCTATACATTGATTTATATTTAAAGCAAGAGAAGACATTACATTATATATATAAATGTTCATATCACTGAATACTTACTTTCCAGCATTAGTATATTTCCAATTTATTGCTCTTCAATTGCTAAACGAATATTCTGCTGTAAACATATAAACCAGGCTTGATAATTGTAGCAACTCATGAATTGGAAAGGTAATATGAACATTTTTCTCAAGTATTTTTTGCAATGGGATGCCCAGTTAAAGAAACACAAAATTTTAAAAAAGCCTAAGATTGAAAGTTTTATCACCAACAGTAAACCTGACATGATTCACATCACAAGCAACCTTTTACAGTAGAGATACTGATCCACCTAATATCTATTGAAATAAACACCTAAAACTGATGAGTCTTTACAGCCACATGGCAAGCTGTAATCAGGTCGGACTGTTTTATTTTCTATGGAACAGAAGACATTCTCCATCTCTATTTGCTTCTTCAAAGTGCCTTACCTTTCGAATGCTGGCCAAGATACATCTTCACTGAGTTCTGAACCCTCACTGCTACCTGAAACAATAAACATCAAGAACTATATCATTGCAAATGGTCCTTCTAAAATTGTAAAGTCAAATTTATTTTCCAAGTTTGTATCAATCAAGTAACATTGCTTTTTAAAAAAAAAACTCTCCAGCAGATTCATTCACCAGGGAAGTCAGAATTGTACGAAGAAACTCTCAATGCTATCTCCTAACTTTTAGATTGTTGGACAGGGCGGTCAATTTTAGTACACTGCCCTTTTACCTTTGAGACCTGGGCTTCAAAGCAAACTGGGATTAATGTCTCAACTCCTTATTAGTTGTAAGTGCCTGAATTAAAATTAATTTTGGAGGTTTCAAACAATTTTCACTCGTCATGAGTATATTTATTAAAAACAGAGAGTGGTCTCAAGACTCCAAAGGTACAATGCTTATTGAAAGAAATATAAATATATAATGGATTGCAACTGCATACTATCCAACTGAAGATAAACCTGTTTCAAATCTCACAAATACCATATTGCTCCCTTCACAAGAAAGGTGGTATCTTTGCACAAGAAGCACGTAAGGGAACACAATTTTTTCCCAAAATGAAGCAACAGAGAGCATACAGCTCTTATGTAGCAAGACTGACAATATCAATGAGGCAGTAAAGTGCAAAAATATTAGTTCAACTATAAATAGATAAGTAAAAAATCTACTGATGAAACAATAAAATAACCTGAATTGATAATTTTTCTAAAATAGCCTACCCTGAACATTATCTTGTACCACAAGTTGAGAGAAACTGGAAAACTTTGATCCACTAAAAAGAATTGAGCGGAAAACTTAACATGTTTCCCCACTGGCCAAAATTTAGAGGACTCACTTCATAGCACATGCCCAAGTGGAAATCATCCCTTTCCCCCATAGTCTATAAAGTACAGAAATCCCATCCCAAAATGAGGAGATACGCACCGTTACCTTTGAGCAGAAGCATGCATAACAACCCATCACTTCAGTCACAGCCACTCTTTGAGTGAGATGAAATACCAGTTGCCCCATAACTCATATCAGTGAAAAACAAACTAGTTTTCTAAGAATTCTAACCTGGCCCTTCTCCATGGAACATTGATAGCAAACCTCTCTGATCCAAAATCCAGCTTCAGATCGATACCCCATTGCAATATAAATACCACTTCCACCCCCACTATTTTCCAAAGGAAACTTAGAATTTCCAGATCCTAAGTTTCTGTCATATCCTGTGCTGTGTGGTCTGCATTATACACCAAATACAAATTAAGTCTAATCTACTTCCTCAAGAATAAATATCCTCCTATTCTGAGAAAGTATTTAGCCCAAGTCTTCTCTGGTATCAGTAGTGGTTCATTTTTCACTCAGTGATGAGCAGATTTCAGTGCTATCCACTCAGGAAAAAAAACAAAAACAACATACAAGATCACGAGAAGCTTGCCCTTGACTCGAATATAATTTCTAAACTGACATTGATCCAATGTTTTACGTTTTACCTCTGAGTTACTTTATACAGGAATAACAGCTTTGTTGAGAGTGTTGAGTGTGTGCGTGCATACTGTACTATAACAAAACTCATGTACAAGTTCTTTTTAAATTCTGTCAATCAATAGAAATGTAATAAAATTATCCTATAATCCTTGCATTTATGCCATCCCTGTTGTCTATGCAACCTGATAAACTTTTCTCCCTGGTTTGATGCAATACCAGCCATTATTTATTGGTTTATTTAAATTTAATTCATTGTTAAACTTCAAACTTTTTATGAACCATGTATAAATGTCCAACACCAATACCATAATGATTCTAAATTTCAAAGTGGTTTACACCACAAACTCTTTTGATCTGGAAGATCAGAGATTTATCCACACACCTATTGATATTCCACTGGAAATGGTGGAACTTTCTGCTTGAACTCTTGAAGGAGTGTAGTTTTCCATTACACTGTCATCTAGCAGGTGCCGAGGTCTTCCATTGGGAAATGTAGCACTCTTAAACTCTACTGTATTCATCTTGTGTATAAAGCTGTGGAGAAAGACATTTACTTGTACTTTTCTCATTTAGGCAATATAATTTAAGCACACATGCGTCACTTTTTATGCTGTAACCCAATTCATCGAAATTCTCTGAGAACTGTAGACGGAAGGTGATTTTTACCCATTGGATAAAAATTCTGCCAAAATTTCTGCAAGTAACATTTCTGCTTAAAAGTGACATAGTAAACTATCCATTTTTCAAATTAGGATAATTCATAATCATGCAATTTCCCTTGTAAAGAGTTTACAGCACTTTTAGGTGGCCATTTATTTCTGCTTTGACTGGAAGTATATCAACTGAACTGATGGCCCTAATCCCATGTCTTTGCAAAGACAATGAGATGCAAGAGTAAGTGTAGCATAAAAAATTACATTCTAGACATAAAATTCCTATCTTCCTAAGGGATATTTCGTCTTCAAGACTTAAGGAGGAAAAATTTGACCAATCTCTATGGAAAGATTAGGCACCATATTTGGCAGTTAGATAAATAAATCAACATATCAATGTTTACTTGGAACAAATGATAGTGAAAAAGTCGTTGCAATCTGAACCTGTTGAATATTAGAATATTTAGCACAGAATGAAAAGTGTTATTTTAACAAAAATAATTCTTCACATCGGAACATCTCTCCACAAAATTTATTCCTTTAAGCACAGATTTTAGAAGGGATACTTGCAGATGCATTATGAGTGAGTTGGAGTTTATGAATCATGAAATTCATAAGCTGACAAAATAATGGAGAAGCTGAAACTGCAGGTGGTATGTGTGATTGTTTCAATGGCAATAACGATGAGAACAAAGCAGAAACAGGCAAAATCTTTAGAGGGAGAGAGGAATGGATTAAGAAGCCTTGGACCACTGAGTATGGTACGAATTTGGACAAGTTCTCTAAGTAGATAATATGACCGGGCTGATTTTAGTCTGTTTAGGATGTTCAGGCATAGCCAATATAAGATTTGTTGAAAGTGAAACAAAAATAGAAATTTCTGTAGAAACTCAGCAGTTCTGCAGTTCTGAAGAAGACTCACTACACTTGAAAGGTTAACACTGTTTTTTCTCCACAGATGCTGCCAGACCGCCAGAGTTTCTCTAGCATTTTTTTTTTGCTTGGGGTCTCAGTATCTGAGGACATGTGAATGCCACTGAATGCTATTCAGTTATCAGTGAACATCTCTATTCGTGACCTTACAATGGAAGCAATGTCATTGATGAAGCAGGTTGGAGTGAAGACAATGTCCTGAGGAACTCCTGTAATGATGTCCTAAGGTTAAGATGATTGGCTTCCAAAATCCACAACCATCTTCCTTTTGTGCTAAATATAACTCCAAATAGTGGAGAGTATATCCAATTCCCACTGACTTCAATTTACTAACACTCCTTATTGCACGCTTGATCAAATATTGCCTTGCTGTCAAGAGCAGGCATTCTTATCTCACCTCTGGAGTTCAGCTGTTTAGTTCATGTTTGGACCAAGGCAGCAAAGAGGTCAGCAGCCAAACGGCCTTCATGGAACAAACCTAGCTTTAGAGAGCAGATTATTACTAGTGAAGTGCCTCTTGATAGACCTGCTGACAACACCGATGGTCAGATTGCTGATGGCTGAGAGTACACTGAAGAGGTGGCAACTGACCTGATTAGATTCGTGAGCAGAGAATATACCTGGGCAGTTTTCCACATAGTTGATTGACGTCAGTGTTGTAGCAGTACTGAAACAGCTTGGCTAGAGGGACACCTATTCTGTGGAGTTCAGGTCTTCAGCACTACTACCCAGATGTTGTCAGGGTCCACAGTCTTTATTGTTTCCACGGTATTCAATTGTTTTTTGATATCACATGGAGCAAATTGATTTGGCTGAGGACTATCATCTGTGATGCTGGGGACATCAGAAGGAAGCTGAGATGAATCATCCACTTGGCAGCTCTGGCTGATGCTGGTTGAAATACTTGAACCCTATTTTTACACTTGTGCGCTAGGTTTCCATATGATTGAGGATGGGCACACTTGGAGCTTTTCCTCTCTGGTTAGTTGTTTAATTGTTGAATGTCATTTATGATTGGTTGTGGGAGGACTGCTAAGCTTCCAACTGATCTATTGGCTATGAGATCAATTAACTCTGTCAGTTGCAGACCACATTATTTTTGTGAGCCCCAGAAGCACACAAGTGAAGTATTTACCATACAACCTTTGGAGTATTGTGGAATGCATATTTCAGTTACTTTTCTCCTTCATCTTAATTAACTTACCCTACTTGCTCTAATATTGTATTTTCTTCCTTTTTAAAAACATATAATCATCTTCAGGCTTCTGTCTTCACTTTTTTTTACATTAGTAGTCTTCCTCATGATTTCTACTCACTTGTTTTTAATGACTTGTTTCACACATAACTCTCAATTCACCTACACCATTAATTAACTGTTTCCATGGTTTCATGTTACTGGCTCCTGATGTGCAGGCTCATAAAGCAGACTGCAACTCCAATGCAAAGTTGACTGACTGACTGTGAGCCAGTGACACAAATTTAATATCAAAGATGCCAGATAAACTTGATCTGGCTCAGTAATCAGTCTTGCATGAGTTCTCATTATTTTGCTGAAAGTTCCAGAATGCAAATCAACAAAAATGCCTCAGGGAATTGCCCTAAACCAAACATACAATTTCTCTCAAAACAAGGAACCAGAGCAATTAACATCTAATTCAAAGGACTGAAGACGGTTTGATTTTGAAAACTGTTTTGTTTTAAATTTGCTTTAAAGAAACAATGTTATCTCAGAGCTTGGAAAATAATCGGAAGCCAACTTAAAAAAGTAACAAGAAATAACTTAGAGATTTGCCTTCTCCCAGTAAATTTACAGTTACCAGAATATTTTATTTTCTACAGAATTGATGTGCATTTAATTTAACACGTGATGATGAAGTAACAACAGAGAAACAGATTACTGACTTGTATCCTAGGCTGTGGGACTTCCTATGTCCATGAGTTAGTAGGTGCCTGGAAGAAGGTGGAGTTGGTGGTACATTCATTAGGGCTGCCTCTGCTGCCATGTATCGTCGGCTACTCTGTGGGGATGGTGCTGCATCAGGTCCTGAGGTTTTAAAAACACATACAAATCACACAATGGCTTTATGTGGCCTTTGTTTTTAATAACAGAACAATAACCAATAGATATTCCACGCAAAGGACATTAGCAGACGTAACACAGGTAATTGTTCAAGAAGGAATTAGTACCAAAAATGAAGTGACCTACAAATAATGCTGGAAATAAAACAAAGATATAATTTAACACTTTAGAACTAGGATAACCATGGCATGGATGCAAGAAATAATATTAAACTTGAAGGGGAGACATTGGCATAGTGGTCATGTCACCAGATTAGTACTATAAATGGCAGGCTAATGCTCTCGGTGGGGTGCAGGGGTTCAATTCCCATTATGGCAGCTGGTGGAATTTGAACTAAATTAATAAATCTGGAATTAAAAAGAGTTAATGACTACAAAATTATCTTAAGACATTGGCTGGCTACTGTACTATGTCTAATTCTGTGCACTCAATAATGGGAGGATGTTAAAACAGCATAAGGAGTATGGTGAAGATTCACAAACATGAAAATTCATAGGAACACATTATGAAGAAGTAATTCTTCTAAGGTTATAGGGGGAAAATCAAAATTAGGAATGACTCGGTTGAATAGTAGCAAGAGGGACTAGATTCAGGCACAGAGGAATGAGGTGCAAACTTAAGTGCATGTAAAGATTCAAGCGTTTTACCATAAGTGGCAATTAAGACAGATATTACAAGACACTTTAAAATGGAAATATAAATAGGATATGGGGAAAGGCTGAAAATAGAATTAAAACTGAACATGCTTATTTTAGGAACTAGGACAAGCACAGTAGGCAAATGGTTTTCTCCATGCTATAATTTCTGCAATACCAGGTTACTGGTGTGGAAGAGGAAAATGTCAACCTTGCGCAGTTTGGTATGCCATTCAGCGATTAAAACCACGAGATGAAAGGCAAAATCTGATCTGGGAGCATTTGATATGGAAATATCACTTGTTATTTTCAGTCATATAACAATTCAGAAATCAAAACACCTAAGAATGCAGAATATCAATCAGACAGCAATATCGATATTTTTGTTAAACTGATATCATTAGCATGAGAGAAATACTGTCTTTTTCTGTTTTACTACAATGTGGCCATCATTAAAATAAGAGTCTAAAGCAACAAGAGGGAGCATATTTTGGAACTATTCAATCATGATTTTATTTCATTATGAGAAACAGAAGTAATCCATCAGATTACCTTTCAAATAGTACTAGGGAACCCATTTAACCTGTGGTGAGGACAGTGCTACATCTCCGGTATGGAAACTTGTTTCTGATGGTTCTTGATCCAGTTTAAGAATTTTCTAAAATATTTTTTGCAATATCTTGGGCCTGATTTTTTTTTGACGATTTCCCTTTCATTGTGTTATTACACAACAACCAGTTAACTACATTACAATACCACTTGACTTACCTTAAGTAAAATATTTAGGTTCAGTAAACGTTAACTCACCAGAATTTGATGCGAAAGCAGAGGGCAAGACTCATGCCATTGAAATATATTGAATGGGATGAATTGCCAAATTTCCAGGTTAATGTTAACTAAATTTGTCACAGAAAATAGTAGTATATAAACAGAAAAAAAGCATTTGGCCAGACAGCCCCTCAAGCTCATTCTCCTGTTCTCATGGCTTTTCTCCTATCTGAACTAAACTTTTGTGCCCAATCCCTTTGTTGTTCTTTAGTGTCAAAAAATCTAGTGATCACTTTTAAATTCCCACAAGTGAGTTTCCTAGCTTCCCTACCATAGAACTAGCCCTTCATAGCCCCTTGACTTCCAGCTGACAGATCTCCAGGACTGACCATGGCTCAACCCCAAACAAATGAACAGACCCCTGTAATCTGTGCAGCTTCCTGACTGAATTACTGCAACTCCCAGACTACTGGAACTATTTTCAAATAGAAGAAATCAACATTATGATTCAAGAATGAAACAGACAGAAAAGATATGAAGGTTGTTTAGCATGTATGGCATGATCATCCTGTCATTAGAGCAATAGATTTAATGACAAAATTTGAAGAAAAAAATCAGCATTCATCACCAAAGCCTTTTAGAAATTACTTGAAGAAATGCCTACTTTGAGCAAATTACTTCACAGTTACCACGAAATCAAAAAATTTTACCTTGAAAAGGTTCTTCTTTTAACTAAGAGACATTGAAGAACTCATTCAGAATTAGGCCTGCAAAAATTTCCTTCTCAAGTACTTAAATGTAAAATACATTCCAGAATCTCAGAACTGTTATGGTGCAGAAGGTGGATATTTGGCCCATTGTGCCCACACCCATATGCCTATAACTAATGACCCAAGGGAGAAAGAAAAGTTAAATTCCTGCACCAAGAAGCTTCCCATTTCTCAGGGGCTAGTAAGTTAGATTAGATGCTGACTAAAAATACTGGGAATCACTAATGTCAACATCTTCTTAAATGATCTCAGAAAAACTAAAGATAATTGCAAATCCAAACTGGGCCCTCACGCATGAGGTGTCTTCAGTAATAATTATACTGAATTTACACATGTTTTTTCATTTTGGACGACATTTGGTCTTATACAGGCACAATACTGTAAGCAGCCTTGAAAATTGAAATTAACTATTTACTATTACAGTCCTTTTTACACTAGATGCAAGTGAAATTTTTTGGTGCTCACTTACCTGCGAGATCTTCCCTTGATGCAGTGGACTGTGGTGTGCTGGTGCCAGGCTCAATTCTTAATGATAGTCTGTAAGAAAAACATGGCTAAGTTATTAGGGAAAGAAAATGAAGGCAAGGTTTTAAAGGTGCAGCTTCTATCTGTTACCCAACTAGAATGTGATGCTGTAGTTTTGGCTGCTACTGGACAATTTCATAATTCAACAGATATGCAGTATTTGCATTACATCTTTGCAATTATAATGAACAATGGCATAAATGTACAGATGAAGATCTATCGACTGATCTTGAACGTCTTTTACTGTCAAGGGTATCAAATCATACACATTACTTAAAGACACCTATTGTTACACTACAAAAATTTAGCATGCAATAAATTTATCTTAGAGCAAAGAAAGTGAATTATAACCAAGAAAGGCAAAGCAAGATTTGAACATACTACTGTAATGGATAGATTCCAATGTGAGATTTGTCAAACCCACTTCTTTTATAGCAGAGAGGGAAGACAGACTTGCAACTCATCATTCTTCTGGTTTTAATCAAGTTCTCAACAGAAATACTTTTATATTGCCAACTGGCATTTCACTTCTCATAAATTTTGGAATAGTGTGCTCAGACTTGGTCAATTAAAAAAAATGCAAAGTCATTTAAAAAATCTGATGACATCAAAATTCCAAAGCATCCACCAATAATGGTTACAGAGTGAAGAACTGCCCTTGGTTTGTCATTTAAAAGCTTTTACAAAAACATTTTATAAATATTGTTCATGGAAAAAGGGGGATACATAAAAGTAGGAATATGCTATTCAGCCAATTGAGATCATGGCTGATTAGCTTCCACAACACCACTTTTCCTGCAATCTCTCACAGAATCATTGACAATAAGAGTATGATATCCTCTACCACAACACCATACTCGCATTTCATACCTTGATAACTTTAATGTTTAGAAATCAATGACTTCCTCAAATATGTACATTTACTTAGCCCCCACCACCTTCTGTGGCAGAGTTCCACAGGGTCACAATTAAGAAATTTCTCCTCACCTCAGACATAAATGGTCTAACTGTATTCTGAGACTGTAACCCTTCATTCTAGACCCCAAGGCGGAGGGAACATAATCCCTCCATCCAGTCTATCCAGCTTTTTCGGAGTTTTTTATGTTTATATAAAATCCCCTTTGATTCTTATAAACATCTGTGAATGCAGGCTGTTGATAAATCTCTTCTCATATGACAAACCTATAATCACAAAATAAGCCCAGTGAATCTTCACTGACTTCCTCAATGGCAAACAGATCCTTCCTTAGATAAGAAGACCAGAAATATGCACAATATTCCAGATGCAGTGTAACTAAGTCTCTACATAATTGCAGCAAGACATCTTACTCCTGTAATCAAAACCCCTTGCAACGAAGGTGAACAAACCATTCCAACATAACAGTGCCTACCTAATTGCTTGTTGCACCTTCATGCTAGTCTCTAGTGACTAACGAACAAGGACATTCAGGTTCCTTTCGACACCAAAACAACCTCTCACTACTTAAGGAATACTCTGGCTTTCTGGGTTTTACTCCCCAAAAAATGGATAGCTTCCCACTTCTTCACATTATATGTCATCTGCCATGTTTTATCTCATTCACTTGGCTTGTCCAAATCCCTTTGAAGCTTCTTTGCACCCTCCTCACAATGTACACTGCAGCCAATTTTGAGTCATTAGCAAAATTGTAAAAGTTACATTAGGTCTCCACATCCAAAAGATTTATATAGATTGTGAACTGCTGTGGCTCAAGCACTGATCCTTGCAGTACCCCACTAGTCACAGTCTGCCATCCTGGGAATTATTCTTTTCATCTTCTCTGTCATCTACAATACTGAATCTATGTCAGTATGTTACCCCCAATTCCATGTGATATAATTTGTTTAAAACTCTCCTATGTGGGACCTTATCAAAAACCTGCTGAAAATTCAAATGCTCCAAAACCACTTGTTTTCCTCAAGAAAACTTAAATAGGATTGAGGGGATAAAGGAAATTTTACCGACTGAACTTTACTTACACTTATGACTGAACTCTCCCATGTCAATTTAAATAAATCCCAAAATAAGCAAACAGATTATACAACACAATTTTTAAATTAATGCATTAGTCTGACATGCATGAAAGATCTGTCACTTGCCTGCCACTTCAACATACCACCCTGTTCCCTGGCCAATGTCTCTGTCTCAGGCTGCTGCAGTGTTCCAGCAAAAATCAGCACGAGCTGGAAGAACAGCACCTAATTTTCCACTTGGGACCTGTACAGCCTTCTGAACTCAATGTCGAGTTCAAAAATTTTAGGGCTTGAGACACCTTCTTCCATGTCCTTATCGCAACCCCAATGTAATTACATGAGCTGCCATTATTCACTACCCATTGTTAGCCACTAATATTCCCTATTAGCAGCCATTCATTCTCCTTGGCTGACTGTTTTCCACTCCTTTGTCTGTCCAACTGTTCTTCTCTCTCTTTGGGCCCTTCCTACACCTATTCCTTGAACCCTCCACTTACCCTATCTTCTGCATTAAAAAGCAACTTTTTCCTAGCTACCGTCTGTTCTGAAGAAGGGTCACTGGACCTGAAACATTAACTCTGATTTCTCTGCAACGATGCTGCCAGACCTGCTGACATTTTCCAGCAATTTCTGTTTCTGCTTCTGATTTCCAGCATCCACAGTTCTTTTGTATTTTTTATTATGCATGAAAAATGAATGCTTAAGAGTCTGAGACAAGCTATTTGAGCATTCATCACTTCAAGGCTTTGCCTGCCTAACGCAGATTACAAATTCTCTAATTGTAGGGTGATATGCTGCCAGGCTGTTTGGAGCACCTCGCCACAGGCTGGCACAGCTGAATTTTCAAAGATCTTCAAGTGGACAGGGGGTATGGATGAAATTTAAACATTAAAATTTGAGAAGTCTCCCAGTACAAACCATGAGAACAGTCATACTGGAGTTGAAACACAAACTCTGTTTCTTTTACCACAGATGCTGCCAGACCTGAATTTCTCTAGCACTTTATACTCAACAAATAATTATCAGAAAAGTTGCCAGCTAGATGGTGGAGATTTATACTTGCAACCAGACAATGTTACTGTAATTTTCACATGATGGAATTTAACGAAAGGAGCTCTAAGTGACACAGTGATATACAGTCATTAATTTTAAGTTTTAAACAAAAATGTGATCTTTTGCTGGTTATCATTATCTCGGCCTTTTACCAATAAGTCAATGAGAACCTGCTAACATAACATAGCAATTACCATTGCAGGAAACTAAGAGCTGTCAAAAATCATAGAATAGAATAGAATCCTTACATTGTGGAAGCAGCCCATACTGAGTACATACTGACCCTCCGAAGAATATCCCACCCAGAGCCATCCCCCTACTCTATCCTAGTAACCATCCCTATATTTCCCATGGCTAATCCACCTAGCCTGCACATTCCTGGACACTATGGGCAATTTACCATGGCCACTCCACCTAACCTACAGAGATTGTAAGAACTGCCGATACTGGAGTCTGAGATAACAAGGTGTGGAGCTGGAGGAATACAGCAGGCGAGGCAGCATCAGAGGAGCAGGAAAGCTGACGTTTTGGGTCAGGACCCTTCTTCAGAAATGCGGGAGGGGAAGGGGGCTCTGAAACAAATAGAGAGTGGGGGCTCAGTGATAGCAGGTAGATTGTGGAGCAGATAGGTGGGAGAGAAGACGGACAGGTCAAGGAGGTGGCGATGAAACTAGCAAAGGTGAGTGTAGGTAGGAAGTGGGGATGGGGATTGTTCAGTGAGGAGGGAGGGGCAGATAGGTGGGAGAGAAGACGGACAGGTCAAGGAGTTGGGGATGAAGCTAGTGAAGGTGAGTGTAGGTAGGAAGTGGGGATGGGGATTGGTCAGTGAGGTGGGAGGAGCGGATAGGTAGGAGAGAAGATGGACAGGTCAAGGAGGCGGGGATGAGAGGGGTGGCTGGTCTTGGGATGAGGTCAGGGGTGGGGAGATTTTGAAGCTAGTAAAGTCCAATTAAGATCATTGGGTTGTAGGCTTCCAAGGTGGAATATGAGGTGCTGTTCCTGCAGTTTCTGGGTGGCATCGTTGTGACACTGGGGGATGCCCAGGATGGACATGTTGTCCAGGGAGTGGGAGGGGGAGTTGAAGTGGTTCGCGACTGGGAGATGTTGTCATTTGTCGTGAACCGAGCATAGGTGCTCCAGAAAGCGGTCTCCAAACCTCCGGTAGGTCTCCCCGATGCAGAGGAGGCCACATCAGGAACAGCGGATACAACAGACCACATTAGCGGATGTGCAGGTGAACATCTGTTTAATGTGGAACGTTTTTTTGGGGCTTGGGATGGAGGTGAGGGGGGAGGTGTAGGGGTAGGCGTAGCACCTCCTGCGGCTGCAGGGAAAGGTGCCAGGGGTTGTGGGGCTAGTGGGGAGTGTGGAGCAGATGAGGGAGTCGCAGAGGGAGTGCTCCCTCCGGAAGGCAGATAAGGGTGGGGAGGGAAATATATCCTTCTTAGTGGGGTCAGATTGCAGGTGGCGGAAGTGGCGAAGAATGATGCGTTGAACCCGGAGGTTAATGGGGTGATACGTGAGGACAAGGGGAATTCTGTCTTTGTTTTTATTGCAGGGAGGGGGTGCAAGGGCTGAGGTGCGGGAAATGCAAGAGATGTGGTTGAGGGCATTTTCCACCATTGATGGGGGGAAATTGAGGTCCTTTTAAAATGAGGACATCTGGGATGTCCGGGAGTGGAACGCCTCATCTTGGGAGCAGATGCGGTGGAGGCAGAAGGAATTGGGAATAGAGAATTGCATTCTTGCAGGAAGGTGGGTGAGAGGAGGTGTAGTCTAGGTAGCTCTGGGAGTCGGTTGGCATTGACCTCACTGACCAATCCCCACCCCCACTTCCTACCTACTCTCACCTTTACTAGCTTCATCCCTGCCTCCTTGACCTGTCCGTCTTCTCTTCCACCTATCCGCTCCACAATCTACCTGCTATCACTTCACCCCCCCCCCACCGCACTATTTATTTCAGAGCTCCCTTCCTCTCCCCCATTTCTGAAGAAGGGTCCCGACCCGAAGCGCCAGCTTTCCTGCTCCCCTGATGCTGCCTGGCCACCTAACCTACACATCTTTGGACTGTGGGAGGAAACTGAAGCACCTGAAGGAAACCCACGCAGACACAGGGAGAATGTGCAAACTCCACACAGACAGTTCCTCGAGGCTGAAACTGAACCTAGGTCCCTGGTGCTGTGAGGCAGCAGTGCTAACCACTGAGCCACCGTGCCTACCAGTAAACTTGCACTGAAATGGGTATCAGATTGACTAAAAGCATTAAACAGAACTGGAAGAAACTTTTACAGACTTTCTGCAAAAAAAGGTTTGGAAAGAACAAGTAAAAACCATTTCCCCCTTGCTATAAACGTTTTCTCTTCCCACTATTTATTCTATGCTGTAACAAATTAGCTTTTTCTCATTCAGTACTGCCTTGCCAAGCGGTTTGCTGTATAGACTGAAGAGCGTATAATGGTAACCAAACCTGTGGAACTCCTATCTATATCAATAGATTATTAGATCATTGACAGGCATGAGTATTTAGAGGTTGTGGGACTCGGGCATTTAAAGCACAGGTTGTCATGGTTTAACTGAATGGCAGAACAAACTAGAGGGGCTCAATGATCTACTAGTCCTCTTGTTTTATGCTTTGCTTCAGTGAGAAAATTAACTATTTAATGATGTTACAGATTCTCTATAGGATGGTATCACTTTCATGTACCAATGCAATCCATGTCTAAAGAGTAACAAGCTCTGAAGTGAAGAAAACCGTAATCGGATGTTTGATATCTGGAGTTAAAAAGTGGGGACAAAGAACTGTCAATTAACAATCAGTATTTTAAAAACTAAAAATATTTATGTGCACGTTAATTGTTTAAACAGTTTAACTATTTTGCAATTCATGCAACCTGGAGGTTTCGTACTGGCAGATAGATGTCTGGCTTAAGGGCTCTTTAACCACATTAGTAGTATCCCCAGGAGCTAGGAGGCCTGAGTTCAAGTCCCACCTGCTCCAGAAGTGCAACATCTCTGAACAGTCTATATTTTACAAATATTTATAAATCTGGCTTCCAAAAGTTACTTGCTCCAAACAATCTGATGCACCCTGCAACTTGCAGCTTTCCCTTTGCCTTACTGATTAAAGTGTTGGTGACTAAATTTGGGTGTCAGTAATTATCAGCACTTTCGCTTGAAGGATTAGTGCATTTCCAATATGTCAGCATTAATGCACATGGTCAGCATCTCCTCTCAGTTTTTCAAACTTCACACAGCTACATTTGTTCCATTGCCCCACCAAGGACGAGGCCTGAACATAACAGTAGGACAGTGTGAGACTCGAGTGGAGACTCTTCCCTCGTGTAAAAATGTAACACAGAAGGCTCAATTTACATTTAATCCCACGGCTCACTAAAATGTGACCACAACAAGCTCAAATATTTTATGATAAATTATCCACAGATTAGAGCCACAGTCTCCAGCAATTTTGAATTATAAATTATTTACCATGAGCTGATCTAATTGAAGTGGTTAAATGATGAAAAATTTGATACATTATACAGGGAGAGAAAAACTATTTAACAAAGTGGGACAATCCAGAACAAGGGTATGTCACCATTAAATGAGATCCAAGTCCTTCAAGGATTATGCCAGGAAGCAAAAAAGTGGCTCTGCAATTCTGGAGTGCTCTCTGCTTTTAAAAAAAAGTGGCTGAATATTATTGTTAAAATTTTATTGTTAAATTTTATTGTTAAAAAAAACTGAGATTGAAAGGTAAGTGTATGGAATTAAAATGCTGATCAGTCATAATGTAATAATAGGACAGAAGAGGCTGGAAGACCTGAATGGCCTCTTATTCTGATGGTCCAAGTACTTACACTATCGTTGTAAATATTTCAATAATTGATAATTTTTAAAAAATGTAACCATTAAGTCTGATTGACAGCGTGAACCATGGTGGACAGCTCCCATGACGGGCCTGAGAGGGGACTGGAGCACAGCAAAGGTAAAATCGTCATACTCCTCGTAGACCATTGAGCTGCTTTCTCAGTAGAGAGGGATGACTGTTGGTGATTTAAACGGAGGGTTGAGAAGGAGGGTCCTTCATGGTAATCTCAGGTGGTTTGGGAACAGCATGGACATTATGAAGCAGAAACTCATAAGTAGTACAAATCTGTATGCAATCTTTGACATGATTGTCCACACCTTTCCCCTGCAACAGCTCTCCACTATTATCCGGCTGGATGGGCCTGGAAACTCCTGATTCCATTCTAAATGTATCTCCTTTCATAAGCAGAGAGTCAGCTGCATGGTCTTTCCACTCGTACGCCATTAACTTGGGGTCTATTTTAAAGTGGTCCACAAAGGAAAGAAGAGTGAAGTGAGAAAAAGCTATTTTCACTCAGCAAGTAGTTGGGGTCTGGAATGCACGGCCTGCATGTGTGGTGCAGGCAAATTCAAATGAGGCATTCAAGAAGGCATCAGATGATTAGTTCAATAAAAATACTGTGCAACAGTGTGGGGAAAAGCAGAAGACCAGCACTGGATAATGATGTCCATTTACTGGGCTGATACAAGCACAATGGGCCAAATGGGCTCCTTTGGCACCGTAACCCTATGATTTTCAGCCCCTTCCTATTTCTCATCCACATTCTATCCCTTGCACATCAACTGATAATGCATGAAAGTACCTCTTCCCTCTCCACCTGCCAATCCCACCATCATTACCCAAAACCCTTCATATGCTTATCTTCAGAAAGCATAGTCTAATTCTTTCTTTCAAGTTCAAGTTATTGGTTAACCTGTTGCAGAAATGGTTCAGGATACTGTTAACCTCAGAAGTTCCTCAGCTGGAGAAGTCAAATCAAAGAAATGAGACCGAGCCCTCATTGCTTCCTAACCTCTCCACTCAGAGCAGTTCACAGCAGGTTATCAGGTCATGTAGAGATGCAGGCACAGCCACGAGAGTCAACATATGAATAACGTGCAATGTTGCAGTGATACAAGACAGTTGATCATTCCAGTTAGGGAACAGTAGGTTCCCAGTGACTTCACAACTGCACCCAATACTGTCACTATTTGGAAGTGAATCAATCATTCCACAGAGCTTGCAAACAATTTATTCTTTAAAATATTATTAAGTGTAAGCATTAAAAGTTGAAATTGCATTAAATTGAATGAAATTTCCAACTTACTGTGGTTGTAATGCGATCATATTGCTGTGTAGTGTACATGTGGATTAGCATAATTGGAAGCTATGATTAACGGAACCCTCAATTATCATACCACAAGGACATTTCAATCCTCAGACGGAAGATCGAAATGGGAGTTCGTAAGGAGAAATATGGCTGACATCAAGTGTGAAGTGTCAGGATATGATTTCCTAAGTTCAAACTTACTGTCAATGGAACATGAAGTTTATTTTTTTTAGATTTCAGTTCCCAAGAAGAGTTATATCAAATTCAGAATGTTAACTTTGTTTCTATCTCAACAGACGTTACCAAGATTTGCCAAATTTCTCCTGCATTTTCTGTTTTTTACTTGTGGGCACAGCTATTTTTTTTAACCAAGAAAAGAAGCAAGGTATGCCTTTTCACTGAGCTTCCAACTAGAAGCAAGAGTAATCAAGTGTAAAGTATTCCTAGAGCTAGAGGCGCAACAACTGAACACTGAGGCAAGTTTGAACAATGGAATTGACAGCAAAAATAAATTACATAGCCCGTCCAAGCTGCTTCAGCACTCAATAAAAACATGTCTGATCTTTTTGTGTTTTGAATTCCACATTTCTATCTAATCTCCAATAACCTTTGATTTTCTTGCCTAACTGGAATCTATCTACCTTGGCCCTACCTCCACTGTCTTGAGGCAGAGAGATCCAAAATTTACCACTCTCAAAGAAAAAAAATTTTCATCTGTCCTCAAATTTTTAAACACAATTGCCTAGCTCTGACTTTGTTCTCAACAGCAAACATCCTTTCGATGCCCACCTTGTCAAAACTGTGCAGGATCTCATATATTTAAATCAAATCACACTTCACTCTTTAAACTCCCTCCCCATAAGACAACCAGCTCATTCCAGGTAAAAATGCAGTAAACCTCCTCTGGACCACCTCTAATGCATTTACATCCTCTCTTAAATGAGATCAAAACTGCACACAGTATTTGAAATGTGGCCTCACCACTATAAGCGAAGCATAATATCATCTCACAATAAAGGATACTGTTCATTTTGCCCTCTTAATTAATTGCTGTGTCTGCATATTAACTTTGTGTGACTTATGCAACAGAACATCTAGATCTCTGCACCTTGAAATTCTGCAAAACAATATACTGCTTTGTTATTTTTCTTGTCAAAGTGAACAATTCACAATTTCCTACAGAATACTTCATCTGAAAGATTTCTGTCCACTCATGCAATCTACCTACATCAGACAGTAACTACCCTAGTTCCTCTTCATAATGTACTTGCCTACTTTGTCTCATCTAAATTTAGCTATCGTGTAAATTTAGTTACCATGCCTTTGCTCCCCTCATCTGCTTTCCTTGTCCTTCTGAATGATGCTGATTGTGGGTTTGGAAGGTGCTGCCTCAGGATCTTTGATAAATTTCTGCAGTACATCTTGTAGATGGTATACACTGTTGTCACTGACTGTCAGTGGCAGAGGGACTGGATGTGGTGCTAATCAAGCAAACTGCATTATCCTGGATGGTGTCAAGCTTCTTGAGTATTATTTGAGCTTCACTCATCCATGCATGCGGGGAGTATTACATCAGATTCCTGACTTGTGACTTATAGATGGTGACAGAATTGAGGGAGTCACGAGGTGAATCATTTGTTGTAGTATTCCTAGCCCCTGACCTGCTCTTGCAGTCACTGCATTTATATTGCTTTTTTTCCATATTTTTTTCAAATCTCATGTGGATAGTCCTATTTTCTATATTACTATGCACAATGATTTTCTGTGGAAAGATTCCATGGCATTTGAATTGTGTGTGACAGATAAAAATAAAAACAAATTTAGTATTGGAAGTCAGGTTTCTGGGGCCCTTCAATATGCAGAGTTACATATTAAGAAGAATAAGTCAGATGTGATTTTGGATAAACAGCTTTATTCATAAACTTTTAACAGCATTTATCAGCCTGAGTATAGCTTGAGTGCACAGTCAGATTAACTATACAATTAAACTTCTTATCTGGTCTGTTTCTTCCTTGGATGCAAAATCTTCTTCCTGAGAGGATCAGGCTGATAAATGCTATTAAAAGTTTATGAATAAAGCTGTTTATCCAAAATCACATCTGACTTATTCTTCTTAATATGTAACTCTGCATACTGAAAGGCCCCAGAAATCTGACTTCCAATACTAAAGTTGTTTTTATTTTATCTGTCACACACAATTCAAATGCCATGGAATCTTCCCACAGAAAATCATTGTGCATAGTAATACAGAAAATCAAGAACATCGCGCAGAAGAGATTAAGTATTGACCTTGCTAGTAGGTTGAAAATGTTAGAAAGAAAAGGGACTTCCAAAAAAACAAGGTGTCAGTTGTCAGATGTTTGCTCCAAAATATTATGGGAGATCCTCAAAGCAGGAAGACTACTAGTAATAGGAGTTCAAAGGTATGAAAAAATTAATATATAATCAAAATATCAGCATTTTCTTAGGTTGCTTTGTAACTAAACCAGCTATAATTTCTTTGTTAAAAGGAAGGAAGGGGAAATATGGAATGTTGATTTTTATTGCATTGAAAATGAAAAACTAATGTTGTTACTGACTGGTTGCATCAGACAGGTAAGATGTAGAAAAATGGAAATATTTTATAAATATTCATTTGTTTTGTTGTAGAATTGATTGTATTTCCACCAGAGGTTGTATTTAAAGAGAAGAATGTATTAATATAGCAAGTGGTAACGCGAGTGATTGTGCTTAATTATGATAATAAGCTCAGGGGGTTCTTGTGGTGCAATGGCAATGGCAATGTCACTGGACTAGTAATCCTAACAAACCAGATTAAAGTTGAGACTGAGTAAGGAGAATCTTGTGACACAGTGACAGTACCCCTACCTCTGAACCAAGAGACCCACTTCAAGTCTCACCTGTTCCAGGGATGTGTCATAACATCCCTGGACAGGATGATTTAAAAAAATGTCTAAGACTGAATGGTTGATAAATTCTCTCCATAAGGAAATGTAGCTTGGTTTCTGTATCTCTGATTGGACTTGGATCCAGATTGACAATAACAACCTAGTCTCCGTGTAGGACAAGATACTTCCTACCCTGAAAATTTTGCCATGCACAAAAACATCTATAATGTGCAGTATGAGGATACAACACATAATGAAGCTCCATTAAGGAGAGAAATAAAAGACAATGAAGGGAACTGTACAGCTGTATAACACACAAAACTCCCAACTGTGCCTGGAATATATACTTTCAAAGATGAACTTGGAGAATAAAATTGTAGAAGGTCATCATGTAAACCAGCAATGCTGCAGCTCTCTTAAAAAAAAGTACACAAGATACCAAAACACTTACAAGAAAGCCCAAGAGATAAGTCGAAATCTCAGAAATGTCATACTATTATGTTGACATTTAGACTCTTTGCTTCCTAAGCTCTTAAATAAAGACTTATCTTTGGTGAAAATTGCTTGTGTAAATTGTCCGTGTGCATGCATTTTTACTCAACATGCAATATTATCTAGCAGAAAAGGGATTTTCTAATATAATTTTAACAGTGAACATGCTA
The DNA here is from genome assembly GCF_021869965.1 of Rhincodon typus. Taxonomy (NCBI): domain Eukaryota; kingdom Metazoa; phylum Chordata; class Chondrichthyes; order Orectolobiformes; family Rhincodontidae; genus Rhincodon; species Rhincodon typus. The sequence goes on from NC_063341.1 coordinate 5,673,775, forward strand.
ATAATTAAATAAGCAGGATGTAGAGCATGTGACCATCAGCCATTGCAAAGTCTAGTTGGCAGCTTATACTGCAGAGTAGCTGGGGCTGTGCTTTCCTGTAACTCTGTATGCTGAATCTTTATGATGGATCCATCTTCTGTAATATATCTTCAATTATAGAGAACCTATGATTTGTTTACCACTACTGGTGTAAGATTAAAAGAATTATATCATCATATTTAACACGAAAAGCACCATGTAATTGTATGACAAATTTATTGAAAAAGCTCAGATACAAAGAAACCTACTTGTAATTGTCATCTTCGACAAATTTCTGAAGTTCTTCAATGTATCTCACCGAGTTCAAATACTTCTGAACATGAGGCAGCAGGGGAATATCTAAAGAAAATAAATGCACCTGTAAAAACTGGAAGTTTGAACCGTTTTGTTGCACAGAATAAAACTGTTTGTGGTATAACTTGAAAGAAGTGGAACAGCGTAGTAATTTGAGACAACAAGGTGCAGGGCTGGATGAACACAGCAGGCCAAGCAGCATCATAGGAGCAGAGAGGCTGACGTTTCGGGCCTAGACCCTTCAT
>NC_063341.1:5689352-5740219 GCF_021869965.1 Rhincodon typus
ATTTTTCTGAAGAAGGGTCTCGGCCCGAAACGTCAGCCTTCCTGCTCCTCTGATACTGCTTGGCCTGCTGTGTTCATCCAGCTCTACACCTTGTTATCTCAGATTCTCTAGCATCTGCAGTTCCTACTATCTCTCATTCTGTAGCTCAGTCTTTTGGTTGCTAGAAGCTGCTTACATCATTTGTCTGAGGATAACACTGTTACAGTGCAATTGCGGAGCCATATAACAAGTTGCTAATAGCACAACTACATTTAAAAAATGAATTCCATATGTTGGTTGTACTTGACATAGGTTTGAAATTGTATCTTGGAGACTGAATTCACAGGCAGTTTCTCACATGTCAGTTTGTAAAAGGAACCCAGAATATGATGAGAGGAAGTTTGGTTAAAGCCTAGTGAAGTGTCTACATTTCCTGTGTCCATTTTGGAAAGGAACCAGCTGTTTGATACAGTTCTGAAACTGAAAAAATTGCTGTAAAATTTGAAAACTTAATTTTAAGAAATGCATGAGAGGTCATGGTATTGTTCAGGAATAGATGCAGGTAAAATGTACTGCAAGGTCAAAAAAATTAATTGCTTTCAAAACCAAATGCTGAAAATATTTAATTCATTATCCTTTAAATGGATGCTAGAAAGGCATGTCACATCATATTTGTGCAATCAAAAGACTGGAAGAGATCAAGAATGGCATTGATATCCTGCAGTTTAAAAGAAAACACTGGCTACAATAAAAGAACTGAATTTGTAGTTTATAGCAAGTGCGTCTTACAGGTAAACTTTCATACTAATAATTACTTATTCCACTAGAAATTGGAGGCAAACTTGTATGAGAGTAATTATAGTAAATTTGCTGCACTGTTCTACTGGATATCTACGACGTTCATTTTTTTTGCATGTCATGCAATATTAAGAGCTACATTCTTTTTCATAATCATGATCAAAACTGGATAGAACATAAGGGGAAATGAAGAATAATCGTGGTGGTAAGATCAGCAGGTGGTTCACCTCTTGGGCTGTTCGTTCCTCACCTACCACCACCCAATGCAAATTGTGGCCAGAGAGGGGGCAAGACTTTGGTACTATTCCCAGCAGGTTTCAACACTGCCCCACTTTCCACTGCTTCCTACGATCACCAACTAGATGCACAAACTAGGGAACAGCATCAGGAATCCTAAACAAAGACAAATCTTAATGCAGGTCACTGTTCCCTCCAATTCATTAACAGTGCTCAGCTCACCGAAGGTCCTGATCTCGACCAAGGCCTTCAGCGAGTGGTCTGGTTCAAGTATCAGGGTCCTTCTGCCCCATAAAATGGAGGCCCTGTCTCTTCTGGTGCAGTAGCAGTGTTGCCACAATATTAGCATTCTTGTGTTGACAGAAATGGAATCCCTCTTGGCTTCAAGAATTTTGGCAGAAGCCTGCTCCTCATTGTTACTAATTTTTGAGCGAGGGATATTGTTTGGACCAGATTTGGAGAGGCAGATCTAGGTCTTGCCCTCAAGGAATCCTATCAGAAGAGAGGAATTCAGCCTTAAAATATTTGTGGGTGCGCATGTACAACGAAGATTACAAGAGAAAACATTTAGGTGTCAGGAGTAAATGTGACACTGAAGGGATTAAATGCTTTTCTATACACAAAACAGATTCTTGAAGTACTGCAGAGATCAATAATCCCAACATTTGTTAACAGTTAATAACTAATGATGCTTAAAAGGAATGCAGCACAAATATTTGCAACTTTATCAACAAAGTCCATAACATATTTCCAGAAAGTAACAAAGTTAAGATAAATCACAGATGATCACACATGATCCTTGGCCATGCAGCTTCTTCAGATGCTGTGATCGGTTTAAGTGAATGATGCATATGCTAAACCAGAATTACAGGGCATAAATATCCTCTGAAAGCCATCCTTTGAAGTAAAGTGAACAGTGTGTTTTGACTTTCCTGCATTTAGATTTACTTTTAACAGGATGAAGTGAATGGTTATCTTGTGGGAGAAAATATATGTTTTAAACAATGACATGTCCCTTTTGGTTCACATCCATTGCAGATGTCTAAACAACAAAGAATTTAATTTGTATTCCGTCTGGCTGTACCAGGAATCTAGGAGTATATCCTAGGAGGAATAAGGAAACCTCTTGCTCGATTAGTTCTAACTGCCATGACATCATAGGTGGGCTGATCCTACAAACTTCATGCTTGTGTTTTTAAGGAGCCTGTTAGTCTGCCTTATGTTGAGATTCTGTGCATACCAGCTACACACCCAATCCAACAGAGCCTGGCCTTGAAGCAATAAAAGCAGCACAGACAGTGGCATCAGCAACAGCTAAGAGTTGCATGATCTCTCTGCTAACTGAAAACAGAACCCGGATTTGAGTATAGCACAGAACAATTCTGCTATTTTTCCTTCAAATTTATTACTGCAGATTACCATATGTAGACAAATTTTTATCAGGAAACAATGCTTATGGATCTTTAATATTGTGGGACATTCATGAGTCCATTTATTACTTCAGAAATCCATTTGACATTACCACAACCAGAACGGCAAACATTTGGAAACTTTTCATCTGACTTTGGAGCTTTACTGCAACACGCACACAGGAAAGGAATCAGGTTTGTATAATACATGAAAATTAAGTGAGCTTTCTTTGTGAACTAAAATGTGTCTTATTTTTTTCCTTCAGTTCAAGTTTTCTTTCAATGCATGTTAAGTGAAATGTAACACAAAAGAACAATCCTACCACTCAGCTGGCAATCGTAATTAGTCTGGGTTATGAATATTTAGGAGATAAAACAATGAAGGGATTATATAGATTACAACTTCAGTTTTACTTTCTGAAATGTGTTTTTTGATTTAGTTGGTTTAAATTAGACAGAAACCTGTTGCTTTCCACTTCTAAATAATCTACAAGAATCATTGGTAGTATTCAATAGTAGCAGTTTTTAAAGATATTTGCTTTTTAAAAATTGTCCAAGCAAGTCAACACTCTTGTATCCAATGTTACATTTTTGTCTAATATTACTTAATCAATTAATGTATTCATTAAGTCTTACAGGCATCTTTCATTCTTATGTCCAACATACTTGTGTCAATAAAAAGGAACTCCACATTGTATACTGTTGCAAATTTTACATATCATATTTCTTAGACAGATAAAACTTGCCAGACAGAACAGATTTAGTTAACAGAATAATAAACCTTCCCCCTGCTTGAACAGTAAAATGTGTTTCCTGAGCCCACATTAAGATCTGCCCAACAGTTTGAAGCCAAGGTTTTGAAGGTTAAACCAAATTACAGTACAACTTACAGCCAGTTTCGCATATCATTGTAGAACGCTAAAGGAAATTTCATTTCAGCAACATTAAAGGTCAAAGCACTAGTTCAATTGACTCTTTTTGTTTAAATTGTATTTTTGGAATATAGTGTCTACTCCTGCAGATAGTACCATTTTCAGTTCATGTCAAATTACAGACATAGGCAGTCTCATGTAAACAGTCCAAAACAATCTTGTAGTCTTTGTAACATATCTTTTGAGTAATATCAATTTCAGCATATATGAATAATAAGTTGACAACTATACACATTCAATTTAGATGCTTGTGTAACTGAGTATTTTGAAAATAGTTTGCATCTCAATACTAGCCAAATGGAGTCATATATTTATCAGATAATGTCTTGTCCTGCTGGCATTAGTTCTCAACACAGTGAGTAATGTCCTTGCCAGATTTGTTTGTAGGAAGTACACTCTTGGAAGGTGGTTCTAATCTTCCACTGTCCTTTTTTGAAAGCAGGTAAAGGAAGAAGTATAAAAATTGTATGCTAAGAGGTCAGTCGGGAATATGAAGAATGTTTAGTTGTAGCCCAAGTTGCAAGTAAACTGGATTGAGGTTTGAACCATCTCCTTGAAAAAAATTAAGTCACATAATATGAGTAATTCATCTGTATTAACATTGCGGGACTAACAGTCACCTTTTGCAAGCAACGAGTAGTTATACCAGCAGTGGATGCTGTGAAAACACATTGCATGCTCAACTTCAAATAACGTAAATAGCAAAATCTATTGCAAAGTTGAATTTATTACTTTAAAAAGACAAAACAAAGCAAGTAATTAAAGTCATTAGGTTACACTAGCCATGGTTTTATTTCTAAGAATCACATGGAAAGAATTCTAGGAATTTACAGAATGGAAGGAGCCATGTCTGCATGGGCTATAAAGAATAATCTGAAAAGCTTTCTCCTCAAATATACTTTAAATCTCTCACTTTAACTAAACGTGTGCTGCCTGGTTATGGATCCCTCAACCAAGTGAATTAATGCCTTCCTATACAGGCCACCCAGACCCCCGAAAATCTTATGTAATTTTATATTTCTCCAATTGAGAACCTTGATTTCCAGTTGATCTTTTCTCTTTTCCATTACTCACCAAATTTTAACGGAATTATGACCACTTCCACAAAATGCTCAACTGATATCCCTTTCACCTGTCATTAACACTAAGTCCAGAACATCCCTTGTTGTTAGACTTGCCATATACTGGATAAAAACATTTTCTCTAAAGCATTTTGAGAAATGTGCTCTCATTGAATCTTTCACACTGTTCGATCCCAGTTAAGATTAGAGTTGTTGAAATCCCTCATTTATTACTGCTCTGTGGCTTTTGCACCTATCAATGATTTGCTTGCATATCAACTCTCTTTCCTTCTCTTGAAGGTCTAAAGTGTATTCCCAACAGTGACAGTCATTTTTGGTTCTTCAGTTTAATCCATCTAAGCATTTGATGATTCTTCTTTCATGTCATTCCTCCACACAGCTATCAATACAGTGACGCCCTTCCTTTGTATTCCACTATCTCATTGAAAGATCCAGTAAACAGGAAATATTGAGCTGTCATTCCTGGCTTTCATTAAGTCATGTTTCAGTAATAGCCACATCATATTCCCCAGTGGCAATTTTGACTTCCAATTCAATAACATTTTCCCTAGACTTCTTCCATTGAAATACGTAACATTCAAAACTAGGAAACTCTCTCAGTCTATCATCTGGCTTTATTTCCACTGCCTTCTAAGCATGCTAACAAATTTTCTACCTTACTTTCCATTTTTCTCCACCCTTCTGAATCTGCACTCAAGTTTCAATTTGCCTGTTAAGTGAGTATAACCATTCTCCAAAAGCACCAGCAAAATCCTTTGGGAAAATATTGGTTCTAGTCTAATGAAGTGCATCCCATCGGACTTGCACACGTTCACCCAAAAGCAGTTCTAATGGTCAACATATCTAAAGTCCTCCTTCCTGCACAATCTGTATTAACCATACATGGAAGAGCTCTATCTTCGTATTTTTGTATTCATTCACAAATGGTACTGTTACTAGAATCATTAGATGGCAAAGCAGAAGAGATCTTTCAGCCCACCGTGTCTGTGCTAGTTTTTTGAAAGAGCAATCAATTTGTCCTACTTCCCTTTCTTTCCCCTGTAAACATTTCCCTTCAAGTGCTGAGAGTTACTAATGAATCTGCTTCTATCACCCTTTCAGGCAGCACATTCTATACTGTTGTGATCCTGCATGGGACTGTTCAGGTTTAAATAAAAAAATCTGAATACCAGCAATTCACTGACAACCAAATCATAAGATTTCATGTTTGTAAAGAAAAGCAAACTTCATTATATACCAATTATTCAAATTAATCACTATTAATTTATACTTCATAACTGGATATGGGCCAGGAGCAGGCAGGTGGGATTAGTTTAGTTCGGGATTAGGTTTGGCATGAACTTGTTGGTATGAAGGGTCTGTTTCCATACTGTATGACGTTATGAATATTATGAATGCAGTTTTATTTGTTGCTTTCCTACAATAGTTCCTTATCTTACAAAATCATGAAGTTTCCTTCACAGTTCTTAGGACCAACCCTAAAAGTTAGGCTGTAGCTCTCCAAAATTTACTTTCATTCTCTTTACCACTCATTATTACTTAAGGTACAATTTTATTGGAAATCCTTTAATTAGGATTTACTTAAGCAATCCTCTAATTTCATTTAAATATTTTCAAGACTGTGGATTCTTCAGTTCAAGTATGGGTTCCATTGTCACCTTGTTTATGGATTTAAGCATCAGGAACATCCCCAATTGCTAATAACTCGCTAAACTCACACAACCTCTGTATAGCTGTTGATCTCACAGGTGATTTTAGCTTTTGTTAGATGCTTTCTCCTGTTTATTCCAAGCTGACCAGTTACTTTCTGGCACAAGGGTCTGTGAGGATCACTATAGATTTCTTCTTCAAGCTTCGAACTTGACAAATCTTGCAGTTGCTCACTTACATTCTTTGAAATGGATGGTAAAGTTGATATTTTGCCTGCTCAAGTGCAGGTCTGATTAATGTTAAATTCCTTTGGCTCACTCAGTTAGTTGCAGCCCAGATAAGACCAAAGCTGTAATGGTTCTGTCCGTTCCCAAACTGAAAAGCTTGCATCTGTCAGCAAATCCACATAGATAAGCTAAACAAAGGAAGCTTATACTCCAACATTCTACCTCCATGACAACAAGAGGAAATAAAATAGTTTACCTTCAACACAACTCCTTGCTTCTGTAAATTATATGAACAACTCATGTTTCTCATGGGAGTGTTAGAACTTCGGTCTCCCCACATTGCTGGCTCTGTTAAGGAATTGTCTTGTTCAAAACCTGGATTTTTCTTATTTGGATCTGAAAACCACAGACATAACTTAAAGCTTTTACAAAAGCAAGTGTAGATCTTCTGGATCCATTACATGCCCAGAGGTGGGTCATTTATGTCTAAGTAACAAGTCTCCTCTGATTTTGTTGTGATAAACAGGTAAGCTTTTAACTGTAACCATCTCCAAGCTTGTTTGAATTGCATATGTTTCAGATCTGAGTATCGGTTTCTCAATCAGATGTCCTCATTAATCTACAGCTAAACTTTAATGCATGAACCAAGAGCTATGCTGCAATGAATATCAATTATGGACTAGAATTTACAACCATACCATCCCAAATGTTGCCTCATGTTACATCAGCTTCTTATGCCAAATACCTTACTTTTGAGCCTTTGGATTTCAAATCCTTCTGTTACCAAAATAGACTGACCTTATTTAGTCTTTTGTAACCAACAATAAGCTTCAAAGTCAGTGTCATATGAGCATTTGCTGAGTTCTCCAAGTCTTTTACCAAATTATGGAAATTATAGAAGAATCAACACATGCATTTATAATTTTAATGTGATACGGCAACCCATATGTCACACAAAATGCACAGGGCAGTGGGTTAATTCATCCCCGAAAGCTAGCAAGACACCTGTGAAGGTTAAATCATGGGAGAGACCAACTAAAACACTTAACACCTTCACAAAGAGAACTGACAAGTTTAGTGAAGAGCTGCTTCTCCAATAACAGACTGTTTCTCTTTTGTGCATGCTGCTGAAAGGTTCACTAATGAGCCTATTAGCTGAAAACACAGAATAAAAACAGATAATGATTGGCTGAAAAACAACGGTTCAGAAAGTAAACAGTGGTAAAGAAGTGGTTGCCATGGTACCTTTTGTCAGGAGCAAATGGGCAGAGAGATCCAGCTCTTGTATCCGTGGAGGACGGGATGGTGGTGGAAGAAGGAGGTTGCAAGGAGAGGTTGGTAGGAGAGAGAAGCTGTAAGGGGGATAAAAGAAACATACAAGAATGGGGGAGTGGGAGGCTGCAAGGGGGTGATAAAGGGAGGCTGCAAGAAAAAGAAAAGGGAAGCTATGAGAGGAAGAGAGGGAGGCTGCAAGGAGGAGAAAAGGTCTGCAAGTGAGTAAGGGGGGAGGAGGATGCCAGGTGAGTAGGATGGGAGGAGGCTGCAGAGGGCTGGAAGAGTAGGCTGCAAAGGGGCTAGAGAAGAAGGACAGAGGAAGGAGGATAGTGGGACAAGAAGTTTTGATGTGGAGGCAACAAAGGGAGAGGGGAGTGGGAAGATGAGGTGGAGGATACTCAGTGGCTTCGACATATTAGGAAGGAGAGGGAGGCTGCAAGGAGTGGGGAAGGAGGTTGTTAGGGGAGGAAAGACAAAAGTAGAAGGGAAGAGGAGGCTGCAAGAGATGAGAATAGTTAAGTTGTAGGGGGTTGGGAAGAGGGAGGATGTGATGAGTGGAGACAGGAAGGCTGAAAGGGGGTAAGGAAGCACGGGGGTGATAAGAAGACTGCAAAGGAGATAAGGCCGTAAGGGGGCAATAAAAAGGCTAGGAGGACAGAGAGGGAGGCTGCAAAAGGACAGAAAGCAGTTTTAAAATTGTTAACAAAGGAAGTCTGACAACCTGGGAGACAGGAAGAAATCACCAAGTTATTAAATTCCTTGAAAATGAATGTGGAATCTCTAACTTAAGGTTGCTTAAATTCAGTAGCTACGAGTAGTTGTTATTAAAGTGAACATTGTATGAAATGTTAAGCTCAAATCTGAGATCGAGATCCTTGACATTATAAATGAGCCTGATTAAAATCTTTTATCTTCTTTCTGCATATGCGATAGAAATGCATTAGTTGTGACCCTACCATTAGAGGGTATGCTTAGGGTGATAGCTTGTTTGTAGAGCTACTGATCAGCTATTTTGGGGAAAAAAAGATTATTAATTTATAACTGTTGTATTGTGTCAATTTAAATACCATGGCATCTAGGAAATTCATACTTTCATTTTGTGTTGTCGCTTTAAAGTTAATGCGAGGTTGATAATTCTTGAAGATATTGTTGAACTCTTCCAAAGCTGGTTCTGACCATATGTAATGTAAACTTAAATGCAACAATATTGTTACTACGAAAATGCACCATTTAATAAATGAGTCAGTGAGAATGAAAAAAGATATTGAATGAGCAGCTCCTGAAAGCAAGAAGTATCCCTCGACGGAAAATACATGTTTTGATTACTGGTCTAATGGCATTTCATAGGTACATTCAAACAAAAATTAACACCAACCCAAAGAAGATATGAGGAAAGGTGACAAAGTTCAGTCAAAGAAATGTGGTTTAACAAAGCTGCTTTAAGAAGAAAGTAAGCAACATGGTTCAAGCAGGTAATTCTAGAGTGTCACAGCTCAAATGGCTGAAGGTACAGGTGCCAATGGTGAGGTGAAGGAAGTGGATGATCACACGAAGCAAAAGTTGGAGTGACACAAGAGTTTTCTCATGACAGACTTGGTCCAAACATGGACAAAAGACTTAAACTTAAGGCGGTATATTACCAAATATGGCATCAAGGGGTCCTTGCAAAACTGGAATCAATGTGAATCAGGGGAGGAGTCATACCTAGTTGTGGTTGTGGGAGGTCAATCATGACAGCCTGAGGACACCAGCGCAAAGTCCCCCGGGGTGGTGGTCTGAATGCGACCATATTCAGCTGCTTGAACTCCCTATCCAGCAAATCCTAGGTCCTGAAGGAATGATTAAAAATACATGAAATATGGCATAGGCCAGTCTCCCTCTCCTATAACAGCTGAATAACCAAAAAATTCAATTTCACATGTAAGATGTGAGAGGTATGACATTTTGACTGAGGCACCACCAATTGATTTCAAATAAAATTGAAACAGCTGGAAAAATAGCAATGGGTAAATGGTCCTTGAAAAAGGGATAGGATGTATACAACAGAGTTATAGGTATGCTGAAGTTTCTTCATGATAGAGAATGGAGGGCAGATGTAACAGCAGTGGAGTAGTCAAGTTGAGAGATCAATAATGTTTCAGCATGAGATAAACTTAAGAAAAACTGATGGGGGCAATGAAATAGGCATAGATGTAGCTGGAGTTTATGATGGAGAATATTTGGAGATGTAAACTTAATACACAGTCAACCAGGAGTCGAGATTATGAGTAGTCTTTGTTCAATCTGAGTTAGTAGATGACAAGGGGAATGGGATTGTAGCCAAGTAACAATTTGTGGTGGGGCTAAAGACATTTGCTTTTATCTTTCCATTATTTGCCTGTAGGACACTAATATTCATCCAGGACTGAATGTCAGACAAATAGTCTGACAACTTGATGGAAGGGTTCTGAAGAAGAGTCATTCTTGATTCAAAACATTTTTCCTGCACAGATGCTGCCAAACTTGCTGAGTTTCTCCATCACTTTCCGTTTTCATTTGTGATGGAAGGTGAAGTAGAATTGGGTGCTCTCCTGTGTACATAGAGTCTGACCTAATTTTTTTTGAATGCTGTTTCCAAGGAGCAGCCTGTAGATAATGAAAAGAGGGGACTAGTAAGAAGGGGTTGATATACTTATAGGCTATGGACAACTTATTGCAGAAATTGAATTATTTCGCAATATCAATTTTCTGCCTGCTGAACAACCACATGGCTAGATCAAAATGGCACAACTTCCTGGTTTAATAAGCATTAAATGTTTTACTAATCGGTGTGGTGACATCATACTGACAGAACTGCTGCTTCTTCAAAATACATTCTCTAGTTCATAGAGTACAGATCTCAGCTGCCAAGCAACCAAATCCTAGATAGAATGTATGACAAAAAAAAAACCATGAAATGTAGTATGGGCCAGTCTCCCTCTCCCATAGCAACTGAATAACCAAAGCAACCAATTTCACGTGTATGATGTGATGCATTTATGGTGGGTGGAAGCAGCTTAGGCTGTGGCACCACCAGTACTCAAATTCAAATAAAATAGACATGTACTGAAAAACAGCAGTAGGCATATATATCTTCTTTTATGAAAGATGATCAAGTCTTGCTGAGTTTCTGTCAACTTAGTTAGTGTATTTTGGTGCTTTTATGATATACTGTCTCTTCACACAGAATGAAATGTACGGACACTTTGTTCTTAAGTTGTGGGGATACGAGGAACAGGTTTAGAACTCCTCAATTGCAGGGAACATCAAGATCAATTACATACTATGAGAATGGAAATCTGTGTAGATCAACTAAGATGTTGAGGTGCCAGTGTTGGAATGGGATGGACAAAGTCACATGACATCAGGTTAAAGTTCAAAAGCTCTATTTGAAGTGATTTCAGATAAACCTGTTGCATAATAAGCCGATGTTGTGTGACTTCTGACTAGATCAAACTAAAGCAGAGGTTGGAAATTCTTTCATCTCAAGGACATTAATGCACCCATTGAGTACTGTGACAATCTGGCAAGGGATTACATGATGAACAGAAAGACCTGGGAAGCACTGAGGATCAAAAGAACCTTGCTGTGCATGTACACCGGTCTCTTAAGGTATCAGGACAGGCGGTTAAAATGGTCAAGAAGGCACATGGTATATTTGCCTTTATGAGTCGAGGCATAAAATTTAACAGCAGGGAGAGTTATGCTGGAATTGAATTTAACATTGGGTACACCACAGCTGTTCCAGAATCCACATTATTGGAGGGACGTAGTGAGGGTGCAGTGGAGATGTGCCAGGATGTTACCTGGGCTGGAGTGTTTCAATGAGGAAAATAGATCAGATAGACTGGGGCTGTCTTCCTTAGAGGAAAGGAGATCGAGAGAAGGCGAGATCGAGAGAAGGCCAGAACGAGAGAAGGCGAGAGCGAGAGAAGACATGATTGAGGTGTATGAAATTACGAGGGGTATAGACAGGGCAGACAGGAAGAAACTTTTCCTATTGATGGAGGGATCAATGTCCAGGGGAATAGATTTAAGGTATGCGGGACAAGGTTTAGAAGAGATGTGAAGAAAAACTTTTTCACCTAGAGAGTGGTGGGAATCTGGAACTCACTGCCTGCAAGGGTGGTAGAGGGAGAAACTCTTATAACATTTTAGAAGTATTTATATGTGCACTTGTGATACCAAGCCATACAAGGCTATAGGCCAAGTGCTGGAAAATGGGATTAGAATAGTTATGCGGTTGTTCCTGAATGAAGTAGGTGTGATGGGCTGAAAGGCCTTTTTCTATGCTGTAGATCTCTGTGACTTTTCATGTTCACTTTGCTGGTGCGAACCCATAAATATTTCGATTTACAAATTAAAATTTCACAACTTGTTCTAGTGATAAAGGCAGCCAAAGGAATGGGAAAATTTAAATGATATTAATAAAAATTTATTCTGGTTAATAAATACTGGAGACTAGCAGTTCACAATTGATCAAGGACTACTGTCTGAAACATAGCATGTTCAAATCTCAGGCACATGAAAATTATTCTGTCACAGTGACACAGTTTTTTTTAAGAGCCTGTGGTTTACATTCTCAAAGCAACCCAGTATCGCATCCTATTGGCATGATATTGCCCAAGTGATAAGTGAACATAAAGTTATTTAACGGAAATGCATTAAATGTAAAAGAAATCTTTGCAATACTGGCTGATCTCCCATAGCACTGTTAGACAATATACAGGCTTCAGCATGGCAGTTTCGTAGTAAAAGTGCACCTGTATTTAATTAGTTCTGACCCTTTTAAGGTCAATTCTGTGATGGCAGTTAAAGGTTAACTGCTGTTGATCAGGAAACGGGCAGCTGCCAGCAAATCCTTAGCTTCTCCCCTTGCATAATTAACTTTAGCAGAAACCAAAAAAAAAAAATTTCTTGTTCTTTCTTGTTATATGATAATTATGTCATTTAATGATGTGGAGATGCCGGTGTTGGACTGGGGTGGTCAAGGTCAGAAGTTACACAACTCCAGGTTATTGTCCAATAGATTTATTTGAAATCACAAGCTTTTGGAGTGCTGCTCCTTTGTCAGGTGGAGGGAAGTGCACAAACACAGAATATGTAGGCAGACGAATCCAAATCTTCTGCTCTCCACACAGTCAGGGGCTGAGGTACCATCCCCAAAATGCGCTATTGAACCTTTTTAAGCCTCAATGCAAAAAAAACTCTAGGAATTCCCTTGGAAGTTTGAACTCCCAGATTTGAAAATCAATTCTGCTTCCTAGGATCCTCTAAAATATACTCTAAGTTACAGGCAGAGACTTTGGACTGTTCTAACATAATTACTTGGATGGCTAGTCAGAAAATGTTAAGACAGAAAAATCAGAGTCTAACTCCTGGGTAATTACACATCTGAACACACCACCCCTGCAATACTCGCACTGACCTTGCTACTTGATCGCCCCCACCCCTCCCTTACTCAACCTGACTGGTTTCTCACTTGCCAACCCCTCGACTCAATCTACCACTTGACTTCTCAACTAAACCCTGACTCACTCTTGACCTGACCTGACTGCCCTTGATCCACCTCACCCAGCTCCCACCCCACCTCTCTCACATACCAAACCACTTCATCCATCTGCCACTCTACCCGTCTCAATGAAACTTTACCCCTGACCCCTCCCACCTCCCCATCTAACCCATCAACTTCCTTATCCATCCACCCTACTGCTTAACTCACCCACCTACCTTATACATTTACATTACACACTCATCTGCTCTTTCAAGCTTTTCAAAACAGCTTTGGAAAATTTCAAGTCTTCACTAACTGTTGTACAAAGCCTTTGCAGATGTGATGGGCTGAATGACCTCCTTTTGCACTGTAACATTTCTATGAAGAGGAGGGTGTGGCTTCTGCTTGCATTCCAAGTTCTGCTCCCTTCGAGTTCTGCTCAATTTAATCAATCAGTTACAAAGGATCTGCCATCAGAAGCTCACACAGAAAAATTGGAGGAAGGCAAGTGCATATTCCTTTGTATTGGTCATAATAAGAATTCTGATCCTTATCAGAAGATTCAGACCATTATTAAAATATATTTGTATTTGAAATTAAAATAAAAATGTACTGAGCACAGACTTGCAATGCTAAAAGCAGTTAACTAGCTTCTTAGCTACTGTTGAACTGTGGCAAAATCTGGCCACATAATTTATTACTTCAGAAATGAACATTTTTGGCATCCGAAAATGTTGGTGCCTCAGAACACAATTTCACACTTAATTGTTTCGCATTATCATTTCACAGTAAAAGTAAATAATAACAGAAATAAATGACAGATGAATAATTAGATGTTTTAACACCTCTAAAATTAGAAAATTAAAAATAATCTTTATTGCACGGCTACTCATGCATCATGATTAATCTACTTCTTGCAATATCTATTGGAGACACTCAAGTGAGAAAAGTTATACTGCTTCATATCCTGTGCTTGTCTCTGCAATAACCCATAAAAAACAGAAATGTTATAATTGAACACTTGTCAAAATTGGAGAAGAAAATGGGCATCAACTCAGAAATTGAAAGTGTATTGACACTCAACAGAATAGCAACATTTATAGCACTAAAAGTACAATACAGGTCATAACCGAACTATGTAACAGCGAGTTACAAAAGCAGTACCATTGTATCCATTCTGATCCTGTTTTCTTACGAGCATCCTTTTCATTGCCTTAAGCAGTTCAGGCTCAACATAAAATTTAAAACCGTAGAACTTGAACAAATCTTGAATATTTTTAAATACATAATATATAGCAAATGAAATTTGACTTGGGCAGGGATTAAAATAAATGGGATCATAATTTGGGTGTCACCTCAGGTGGTAACATTGGCCAAGCAAAATTATTCACTTTTCCAGCCCATCCCTTTGGCCAAGCAAAGGCATGGGCTGGAAAAGTGAATCATTTTAAAATAATTCTTTCAGAAATTGATCATATAAAAACTTGCCTACAATTTTTAACCTAAGATGACATGTGAATAACGCTTCCAGCTCGCTTGACAATGCAATTATGCTGATCTGTTGGTATCATTTTGTAGTTAATAAGTGAGTAGCAGAGATTTGGTAGCATCTTTCAAGTCAAATTTCTTGAGGCATAGAGTGATACAGCATGGAAGCAGACCCTTCGGTCTAACCAGCCCACGCTAACTATAATCCCAAACTAAACTAGTCCTACCCGCCTGCACTTGGCCCATATACTTCCAAACATTTATTCATGTACTTATCTAAATGTCCTTTAAACATTGTAACTGTACCCATATCCACCATTTCCTCTGCAAGTTCATTCCACACAGAAGCACTCTGTGTAAAAAAATGGCCCCTTGTCTTTTTTAAAATCTTTCTCTTCTCACCTTAAAAATTTGCCCCCTAGAGTTGAAATCCCCCACCCCAGGGAAAAGACGCCTGCCATTCACCTTATCTATAGCGAGACAGAGATGTACAACACAGAAACAGAGCCTTCAATCTAACCAGTCCATGCCGACCAGATATCCTAGATAAATCTAGTCCCATTTGCCAGAATTTGGCCCAAATCCCTCGAAACCCATCCTATTCATATACCCATGCAGATGCCTTTTAAATGTTGTAATTGTACCAGCCTCTCCCAATTCCTCTGGCAGCTCGTTCCATACACACACCACCCTCTGCGTGAAAATGTTGCCCTTTTGATCAGTTTTAAATCTTTCCCCTCTCACCTTAAACCTATGCCCTCTAGTTTTGGACTCCCCTACCCTGGGGAAAAGACTTGTCTGTTTAGCCTATCCATGCCCCTCATGATTTTATAAAACTCCATAAGGTCAGCCTTCAGCCTCCAAAACTCCAGGGAAATAGCCTCAGCCTATTCAGACTCTCCCTACAGCTCAAACACTCCAACTCTGGCAACATCCTTGAAAACCTTTTCTGAACCCTTTCAAGTTTCACAACATCCTCCCGAGAGCAGGGAACCCAGAATTGCACACAGTACTCCAAAAGTGGATGATCCAATGTACTGTACAGCCGCAACATGACCTCCCAAGTCCTATACTCAAAGTACTGACCAATAAAGGCAAGCATACCAAAAAGCCTTCTTCACTACTGTTTCTTGAAAGTGAAGTCGCAATGAACCAGCACTCCAAGGTCTCTTTGCTCAGCAACACTCCCCAGCACCTTACCATTAAGTGTATAAGTCTTGCCCTAATTTGCCTTTCCAAAATGCAGCACCTCACATTTGTCTAAATTCAACTCCATCTGCCACTCCTCAGCCCATTGGCCCATCTGATCAAGATGCCATTGTACTCTGAGGTAATCTTCATCAGTGTCCACTATACCTCCAATTTTGGTGTCATGTGCAAACTTACTAACCATCCCTCCTATGTTCACATCCAAATCATTTATATAAATGACGAAAAGCAGTGGGCCCAGCACTGATCCTTGTGCCACACCACTGGTCACCGGCCTCTTGTCTGAAAAGCTACCCTTCACCACCACCCTTTGTCTTCTATCTTTGAGCCAGTTCTGTATCCAAATGGCTAGTTCTCCCTATATTCCATGTGATTTAAACTTGCTAACCAGTCTACCATGAGGAACCTTGTCGAACGCCTTACTGAAGTCCATATAGATCACGTCCACCACGCTGCCCTCATCAATCCTCTTTGTCACTTCTTCAAAAAACTCAATCAAGTTAACAAGATCCCTCATATATACCCCTCATTATTTTATGAGCCTCTATCAGGTCACCCCTCAACCTCCTGTGCTACAATGAAAAACATTCCAGCCTATCCAGCCGCTGCTTATAACTCAAACCTTCCATTCCTGGCAACATCCTGGTAAATCTCTTCTGAGCCCTCTGCAGCTTAATAATATCCTTTCTATAGCAAGTTCACCAGAACTGGACACAGTACTCCAGAAGAGGCCTCACCAATGTCCTGTACAACCTCAATATAACGTCCCAATTCTAGTACTTAGTTTATAGGTAGGGTGTAAACCTTTTAGGACTGAGACGAGGATACATTTCTTCACCAGGGAGTAAGCTTGTGGAATTCACTGCCACAGAAAGTGGTTGAAGCAAAACATTGTGTGTTTTCAAGAAGAAGGTAGATATAGCTCTTGTGGCTAAAAGGATCAAGAATATCCCAGGGAGAGGGCAGGATTAAGGTATGGAGCTGTGAGCTATGATCATAATGAATGGTGGAGCTGGTTCAAGGGGTCAAGTGGCCTACTCTTGCTCGTATCTTCTATGTTTCTATGTTAACAAGAGGCATAGCTAGAGCATTGTCTTCATTAGTAAAGGGGTCAAAGACAAGGGGGCAGAGATTTAAGGTAACAGGTGGAAGGCTTTGAGGATAAAGTTTTTTTTTCCCTCAGATGGTGGAGTGAGTTTGGAACATACTCACTGAAACGATGGTTGAGTCAAAAACTATTATAGCATTTAAGCAGTATTTAAGATATTAACTTGTATTGCCATCACATTTAGATCTCAGGGCCAAAAGCTGGAAATGGTATTAGTATAAGTCAGATCGTTGTAGACTGGCAGAGGCACAACGTGCTAAATGGACACCATGTGTGGGTAAACATCTATGAGCCTTCTGAGGCAAGGTCCAAAGGTCACACAGCCCTCTGGGAAATAATTTCTCCACATCTCTGTCCTAAAAGAATCCTAATCTTAACCTTAATATTAATCTTAAAACAATGTATCCTAGTTCTGGACTGACTCACAACAGGAAACATCCTTTCCATGTCCACTTTGTCAAGACCATTCAGGATCTTCTACACTTCAATCAAATCACACTACATTGTGCTAAACTCCAGTGGAATCGAGCACAGCCTATCCAACCCATTCTTGTTTTATAAGACAACCATTAGACAATTTTAGGGCTGGAGTAGAGCATTAAAGCTGCTTCTGGTCCCTCAGTATCCTTGAAGATTCAGACCATTCTCCAGGATGTGAGTCTGGTTCAGTTCAAGATGAATCTTCTTACTCTGCAGCTCTAAGCTGCCTAGCTATCTGTGGCTTATGTTCGTGGTTTGTTCAAAATATATACAACAATGCCAGAAAACCCACTTAGGTTTCTTGTTTGAGTTACAAAGCAAGTGTTTGGTTTGACTTGCTCACCACTCACCCAATTAAAAATGGCTCCTGTTGTCATGTAACAGCTTGAAAAACACCTACAACACTTCTGCATAAAAGATGCACGTTTATAACAAAGATGACAAGTAAAAGGACACAAGTGCCAATGTCAAAATATGTAAATCATCCAGCACTTTCCCGTTATTTTAGGTCTACTTATATTCTTCACTCTTTCAATCTTGCCTGATATCATTTGACTCGTCAACATGGATAGCACAATTGCAGACATGCAGCTTAAGGAAGTGCAGTCAGAGAAGGAATAGGTGACCACCAGTCAGAAGAGTGGCAGGGAGTTAGTCAGGAAAGCCCACAGTGCATCAAGAAGAGATTCTATGTTCTGAGGAAGGGTCACCAGACCCGAAACATTAACTCTGTTTTTTTCTTTCACAGATGCTGCCAGACCTGCTGAGCTTTTCCAGCAAATTTGTTCCTGATTTACAGCATCCGCAGTTCTTTCGGCTTTTATTGAGAGATTCTATGTGTTGGAAAGCAGTTAGAGTTACAGTTCCTTTGGGGAGCACAGCACGAGCCCAGCTGCACAACAGAGGAGCAAAAGAAAGGGAGAACAGTAGTGGCAGGAGATTTAATAGAGAGGGGTGAAGACAGGCATTTCTGTGGCTGCAGATGTGACTCCAGGATGGTGTGTGGCCTGCCTGGTCGAGAATGTCATTGAATGGCTGTAGGGTGTTCTGAAGGGGAAAACAGTATTGCACTGCTAGCGGAGCCAATCTGTCCTCTTGGTTGGATGTAAAGCGTTTCATGGAAAGCATATTCAAGGAAGGTGAGCAGAGATCCCCCTCATTTACAGCATGCAGTTCAATATCTTTCCTTCAAACAACATCACTAAAAAAAGCACATTAACTGGCTCCCTATCAGATTGCAGTTTGTGCGGTCATGCTGCATGTAAAATGGCTTCCATGATTTCTAATGTACAACCGTGAATATAATTCAAAAGTTCAATAGCTTTAAAGCACTTTGGGATGTCCCGTGTGGTCAAAGACTCAGTATAAATGCAAGCACTTTCCTTTTTATAGCTAAATACAAATTTGTAATAGATCAGAACAATACATACTGTGTTATTGAGTTCTTTTTTTCTCTATGCTAATTAATGAACATTGGAACGGGGATGGCAAACACCACCACAAAAGGAAAATCTGTCTCTATGTTATGTTCTTTAAGAAGGTTCATTTCACCATTACACAGTATGCAGTCTCCAAGGTGACCCGCTTACTGTTGCGACCTGGTGTTAGTTTTTAATTTACTGAATGCGCAGAGGTTGTCTTTGAAAGAATCTGATATACTATTTTGAAGTAAGATACTTACAAATCTCTGAACACTTTGCATGATTTACAAGTGAATAATTAAGTGCAGTTACTTTTAGCATAAACAAACTATTAATAGTTTCAGGCATTTCCTAGTTCTATGTAAAGGGACATACTCAATTTGGAGACACCCTCTTCTTCTATAGAGAAGATCGCCTGATCTTAAAATAATACTGAGCACATATTATCGAAGTTTATTAAAATATTGGTATTTCATTTTAAAATATTTTCTTTTAGAAATATATAATTAGCCAAGAGACACATGGTATGTTATAAAACAAACCCCTACAAAACACATTTTTTCATAATCCAATTCTCCTTCTCTGCCCTTTCTTTCCTTTCAAGAGGGTTCTTTTGCGCCAAGACTGAAAACATGTCTAGGAAAGTTATTCTCAACTCCCAACCATGCTTCCTTGCAGCTCTTTGCAAGAAGTCACACAAAAGCAGACCTGATCATCCTCCTCCTCAGACTGTGCTTCTCTCCTTAAATGGAAACAGCCAATTTTGGCTTGTTACCTCCATACTATGACATAGTTAGGATCAGAATGCACGCAAGAATTATAAATAAGAAGCAATACCTATAACATGAGAAGCTTTCATTCCCAAGACTGTTCCCTTCTGATAAGTTTCTATTTTTGTGAAACAACTGTAATCATTCTCTATTGCAGCAATTTTAAATACTTTTAGATTAATAAATAAAGATATTTTGAAGCCATCTGCATCATTTAAAATCCAGAAGTTGTTTATGGCAAGTCATCAGTAGCCATCTAAATTACATTATGGGTCAGATCTTGTTTCTCATGGTGTTCTATCTTAATTAGATTTCTCTGTGCACTTATCTTTTATTTTTTCTCTTTCCCTTCTAAGTTGCTACAAGCGTGGGTTAAGAACAATGCAACGAAGCCAACAGGGGATAGAGGATTTTGGTGAATGAGAGAAATGGTGTACTGCTCTTACCTTTGAGATTTCAGGATTGAGGAATAAACAAGGAGGAGGACTGAGAACAGTGTATTAGAGAGATCAAACTCAGTCAAATTCAATTAAAGATGAGAAGCAAAGAGAGAGAAAGCAAAAGAATAGAAATATAGAAATATAGAAATGTTACTTTTTTTTGAATCTCCTAAAACAACTCTCAATAAAGAAATTAGACTCTGTAATTGTCTACACTCTGAGCCAGTGAGACTGACTCGGAGTCATGAATCACATGATTCAAAGGATAATTAATGTAATTTAATTACCTAATACTGCATAGTGCATTTAAAGGGAAATAAATATGCAAATGCAGCAACATCATGAAAATTCGACAGAAGGTCAACATTAGAGATTGTTTTCACAAAGCAGATGTTAGAGCTTGGCAATTCAACTAGTAGCTTTTATTTGGTCAAAGAACATTTTAATACTGGCATGTTTTGTCAATGTTTTAGTTTTTCAGCAAAACTTGGCCCTATATTGAAAATAGAAAGCTTAAGAACAAATTAATTTATATTATAGATATTTTGAGTACATTAGAAAAGATGCAAAAAATAAAGCGACTACTGCAGGAAATCCATTACTCACCATCACAACAGCAAAACATTTAGAAAATGTGTTCAGTTTAAAATAACTGCTTTAAATACCAATTCATAAATCAACTCAATTGCTGCATTTTAAATAAATTTTTTACTTTATCAGTGATTGTATTTTAGTGGGAAAAGTTTTTATTTTGCAGCAAGATTACTCTTTGGAAATTCAAGACTTTTGAAACTACTTTGATTTTAGTTCCTTTTACATTTCCTTTTTACATGAATAGTATTAATTATACCTTCATCTTACGCCCAACTCTGAAATGAAAGAAACAGAGCATGATGCATATCAAGGCAACACCGTGCTGCTGACATTTTGCCAAAAACAAGATTAGAAGATCAATGTGACACACTGGACAGTTTGTCAGTAGATAATGCCAACCAGTCATTTTTGAGATTTAAGAAAACTTATTTGTCCAAGTTGTGGGGAATTTTGGGTCTTAGGCTTGATTTGTCACAATACATTCAGTTAAGTGCTACTACTTTTCTGCTACTGACGGTATTTACAGGAATAAGTTTGGCCTCAATAGTTTAAAGGAAGAAATATGTAAACATTATGACTTTACAAAAAAGGAAATGTTTATACTTCACAGCAGCCAGCAAATATCTGGGAAAATTTAATCCTCCTCTATTGCTGATACTTGACCAAATGAAAATTACTGTATGTGAAACTGAATTTATCTAACTGTATACCATCAACCGAAATTAGGAATATGAACTATTACAGTACTAAAGACAAGTTAAGAGTATCCTAATACTGTGCAGATTAATACAGAGAGTCCTGGATTTTCATACAACTGTCAAACTCATAGGCCCACTATAAGTCCATGGCAGTTCTGACCAACAGACCAACTCCTTTTGTCCTACCTGCTACAATAGCTTTGTCTGATTATTTCCAAATCATACTTGATGCAGGTCCACCCTTCCATATTCCACCTTCTATTCAAGAAAATAAACAGGTCCTGTTCATTATTACTTGTATTCCTAATGGCATCCACTGGCTATCTTTATTTCTAATAGAATAATATTCACATTTATCTTTTGATGTCAATTTAATGCCAGCATTAATACATTCACTTTAAACAGGTTTATAATAACGACAATCAGAACATCTCAGCTGTCATCTACCTAAACAACGTGACAAATTAGGGTTTAAGGGCAATCCACCTCAAATGACACAATTTTTCCAACATAATAAGAAAATGTGCTCTACAAGGTCAACCATAACTCTTACAGAAAGAATTGCTCAGCTTCACCACATTGGTCATCCTCTGTGAATGTCCTGATAGTGATATACAAAACCAAAGGGATGCAGTTTTAAACACAAGTCATACATGTTTCCCCCAACTTCTTAAGCTTCTGTGTTTCTTACAAATGGTGTTACAGTAAAATCTTATTCAGAAAACATTTTCAAAATAATAACAAATGATTGCAAAGCTTAATAACTGTAGTATTGAATCATAACACTAAATGAGGGAAATAAATGCTGCTATTTAAAAATAAATCCTCCAAACTTTAAAAAAAAATTGAAGCATTGACAAGAATTAATCATGTCTGCAATTCACAGTAAGTGTCTCTGAACTGGGCATATTTAAGCCCCTTGGTTAAATATGGGGTCTCTAATAAAAACATTAATTCGGACTGTTGTTAGCAAACTATAAATAAGCCACGGGCAGCTTGTATTTACTGGAAAGAACAAATACACATACTGAACACTGCTTTCTGAACTAGTGTTTGAAAGAACATTTGTTGTAGCACACAGGCTGCCACTGAAAATGGTCAGACTATACTTTTCCCAGGAAAAGTAACAAAAATTGATTATAAAAGATCATTTATATTCATTTATCCAAGTTAAACATTTCTTTCTAGACTTATGAGAAGACTCCAAAAGTTAAACTACATCTTTTGCAAACAAAGTCACAAATAAAGTACATTTTGAAAGGTTCTGATATCACTCAGACAATACTGTCCACTTTTAAAAGTAATTTTCAATCGTTTAACATTAGGTGATACAGAAGTGTGAAGACTGACAATGATTTAAAATTCTTATTAACACCCATTTTCAGTCATATTAACCAAACTTGGCAAAGTCACCACATTAATAATATCAAGGGATGCTGTTTAAAGCAAATTTAAAAAACATATTTTAAAATGTTGTGCAATTACACTCAAAGATATATTGACAAGTTGGAAAATAGTTGATCATGTCTAATTTAAATCATTCAACTGCTCTCTTTTATTTGCATGGCATCATGCACTGTGCACCTAATACCAACTCTTGTTTTACAGAATAATTTTCTTGGAGACCAGAGACTTTCTCTCAGCTTTCTCCTAGCCAACATGAACCCACTCATCTGGACTTTGTGCCTGCTGCTAATTAGTCTCATATCTGCAGGAGGAAAGAGACAACAAGTCCATGCCGAAAGCAACGCTGAAATGCACACTGTTGCTCATAATCGATACAGGCGTTCACCTGATACCAGCAACAAATGTTCTTACACTTTCTTGGTTCCACATCAAAGGATAACAGGTCCTATCTGTGTAAGTTCAAAGAGTCCAGACACAGATAACCATGGGATAAATAAAATAGATGTGGAAGAGCTGAAGGAGATTATGTCCAAACAGAAGAGGCAAATTGAAAACCTTCAGCTGTTAGTGGAAGTGGATGGAGGAATAGTGAATGAGGTGAAACTACTACGGAAGGAAAGTCGGAATATGAACTCACGTGTAACACAGCTTTACATGCAGCTCCTACATGAAATTATTCGCAAAAGGGACAATTCGCTGGAAATCTCTCAGCTGGAAAACAAAATTCTGAATTCCACAGCTGAGATTCTGCGAATGGCTACCAGATACAGACAACTGGAACAGAAGTATGCAGTACTGTCTGCTCTTGTTAATAATCAATCTGTGATCATAACTAAACTAGAACAGGAATGCATACGTAGTCTTACTCCAAAGGAATATGAACCACCACCTCTTGTACAAGTTGTACCACAATCCATACCTCGCAGCAGGCAATACCAGACCAATTTATTTGGCAGTAATGAAATACAGAGGGATCAAAATCCTGCATTTGCACGGGAACGAGGGCTTCGCTCGAAAGCACCTTCACATGAACCTTCTCCTACAACTTCTACCATTACAGAATCACCAGTTACTGAAGGGTTAGATGGTATGTTTGCATAATTAAAAAAGGTGTTGCTATTAATACAAGACTGTTGTGTAATGCAATATTTCCAGCTTTCAAAACTGTGCTGCTAAAGGTTCTTATGTCACACTAATGATTCCACTTACAGGCCATAGTTGATTTCCTAAATATCTTTAGAAATACCATTTCAGTTCACATTTCAGTCATGTGAACCTTCACTCCTCCTGACACACACTAATCATAAATAATTACTTTGTTTTTCAATGTGGTCAATTGAGGGTTATGTAGAACAACCATATTTTGTTGAAGCTGAGATGTTTGCCATGAGAGCTTTGATAATTGGTTAACCTTAAAATTGCATTGCGTTCGATTTTCTTTTTGATGTGCACAAATAGTAGAATCTGAACAGAAGAAATTTTGAAAAACAGAAAATGTAGATGTTACTCCTGATAGTACTGTGATTACAAATCAGAATGCTTTCAGTCAATCTTTTAGACAAAGAATAATAATATATCTGCTGTATTACAGACAAATTATAAACATAAGGTTACCAACAGTTCACCATCAGGCTTCAAATATGGGTTATCATATAGAAATGGACTTCAAGTACAAAGCTTGAGCTGCACATTAATGTTTACATAACTCACTGCTAGTTATGTACGTTTCCCTATAAGTTATATTTTGAAGAAAAATTTTTAAATATGTTAAAAATTTAAAAAGTGAACAAAAGTCTTCTTATTGCCATTTCTGACTATCATGTATGCGATTTTATTGTGGAAGCAGCAAGAAATCATTGATACTGTCATGAATAAGGTATTTAACCAGTTGTTCAGTCAGTGATGAAGGAACAATGTCTGCTGTTCACTTCACTCAAGCCTTCCACAGAGACTTTGCTGAGTTTTTGAGTGGAGGCATGCTGTCATTGGACATTTGATCCAACGCAGTGACCTCTACAGAGAACCTTTGGTGTATGAACAGCTCAAGGAACAGTGAGGTTCTTCAATCAGGTTGAAAATTCTGACACGAGACATGCAGACCAAGGACTACAGGAAATACAAATCAATTTACATGACATACAGAATCAAAACAAAGAAAATGATTGAAAGTTGCGATTAAGACACACAAAAAGGAGACAAAATAAGTTTTCAAAAATATTTACATTTCAACAACTAATTCAGAAGGAAATGAAACTCAACATCTGAAATATTAAATATGCACTATTTGTGAGATCTTTTGCCAGTAATTATTATTTATCATAGCATTAAAAAGGGATTATAACTGATTGTGCCAGCTCTAACATTTCCTGCCTTTCTCAGAGGCTAAGTATGGTACTTTCATGTTCTTACAATGATTTCAGTGGAAGTCATTGATGCATATTTAGCCACACAAATGCCTGGCATTGACCATTTCCAATAATAGATGCTAACTATCATTGCTTAATATGCAATGGCATTATCATCACAAAATCTTCCACTGTCAACATCCTGGCAATTTAAGATTAACTAGCAACTGACTGGACTAACCATATAAATATTGTGACTACAAGAACATGTCAGAAGCTAGAAAGTCTGTGGCGAGTAACTCACATTCTAACTTCCCAAACCCTGTCCACTATCGATAACACACAAGTAGGAGGTTGATAGAACACACACCACTTGCCTGGATGAGTGCAGCTCCCGCAGCACTCAAGAAGTTTTGACATCATTCTGGACAAAGCAACCTGCTTTATTGGCACCCTATCCACCACCTTCAAAATTCACTCTCTCTACCATCGACGCAGTGGCATCAATGTGTACCAGCTACAATGTGCACTGTAGCAACTCAGATAGTGCCTTCTAAACCCCTGTGATCTCTGCCAACTAGAAGGACAAGGTAAACAGTTAAGACAATAAGACCAGAAGAAATAGGAACAGGAGCAGGCCGTTCAGCCCCTCAAGCTTGCTCAACCATTCAATACGATTATGGCTGATCCAACACTCCTCACATCCACATTCATGCTCTTTCCCCATAACCACTGATTCCCTTACTAATCAAAAATCTACCTCAGCCTTCAATACAGACAAGGACTCTGCCCCTTCGAAGATTCTCAACTCTCAGAGAAGAATTTCCTCCTCACCTTCATTCTGAAACTATGCCCTCTGGTTCTTAGTCTCTCCCATGAGGGGAAACATCCTCTTAGCTTACTCTGTCAAGCCCCTTAAGAATTCTATATATGTCAAATAGACTACCTCTGATGCTTCTAAATTCCAATGAGTACAGTCCCAACCTATTTAACTTTTACTCGTAAGAGAATTCCTCCATGCCGTAGATCATCCTAATGGGCCTTCTTTGAACTGCCTCCAATGAAATAATATATTTTCATAAATAAGGGGACCATAACTGCTGACAGTACTCCAAATGTGGTCTCACTAGCACCTTGTATAGCTGCAGTAACACTTGCCCACTCATACTCCAAACCCCTTGAAATAAGGGATAACCTTCCCTAGTCTTCTTGATTATCTGCTGCACTTGCTTTCTGGATTTCTGTCCTTTGTGCACAAGTATCCACATGTCCCTTTGTGTGGCAGCTTTCTGCAGATTTTCTCCATTTAAATAATACTGTTCTTTTGTTATCCCTTCCAAAATGAACATCTTCACATTTTCCCACATTATACTCCATTTGCCAACATTTTGCCCACTTTCTTAACCTATCAATATCTCTCATTAAACTACAAGCATACTGCTCTTAACTTACCTTTCCACATATTTTTGGGTCTTCTACAAATTTGGCGACAGTACATCCTGTTCCTTCTTCCATGGCATGAATATATATTGTAAAGAGTTGCAGTCCTAGCACTGATCCCTGTGGAACCTCACTAGTTACAAGTTGCCAACCTGAAAAGAATCCCTTATCCCCACTTGCTGTTTCCTGCCCATGAGCCAATTCTCTGTCCATGCCAATATACTATCTCCAATGTGAACACTACCACTTGCAAATTCACTTCCAAGCCACATGACATCCTGACTTGGAACAATATTGCTGTACGATCACTAATGTTGAGTCTATATCCTGAAACTCCCTTCCTAATACCACTGCAGATGTACCTACACCTCATGGACAACAGCAGTTCAAGGAAACGGAGCATTTATGCTTTCTCAAGAGCCATTAGGGATGTGTAATAAATGTGGCCTAATCCGTGACTCCCACATTTAAGAAATAAAGATTCTTCAGGGTAAAAAAAAGTTCTTCAGGGAAAAAAAATAACATGAATTAGATATTCTTTGCCATTCTACAGGATAACAAAATTGGAACCAGCAGGCAAGCACAGAACAATATTCCACTTGGACTAGTATTTTGGGTCCTGGATATATTCCAGAAATCCTCATGAAAGTTCTTAATAATCTTACTTAACTTCCCTTGCCAAGAGAGAAGACTAAAACTGATTTTTTGAAAAGCCAGGAGAATTAAGATAGCTTCAAATTTTGTTTGAAAGGATTTCTTCAAAAGTGAACTTTCTCCCTATGAAGTTGAGTCATATTTTTGGATTTTCATCAGATTATCCCTACTACAAGGAAAGAATTGTGAACGAATTATGTTTAATTGTTGCATTTTAAGAAACTTGGACTGGTTTACAAAGTAACACACTTGCAGCCATTGAGGCACAGTAAGAAAAAAACTTTAATCTGATTTATACAGGATATGGGTCACATAAATAGGCCGCTTCACCCAATCAGGCGATGACTACGTTTACAGATATTTTAAACAACCTATTCAGATATGAGACAACACATGCCTGGGGCAACTGACTTGAACCAAGACCTTCTGACCTAGAGGTAGGGACATTAGCACTCTTGAACCATAAGAGTCCTACGCCTATGTTTAAATGCTTCACTCAAGTCTCATCCTAAGTTACTTCATGATAATCTGTATAATTCTCCATTAGCTTCTCTCTCATACAGCAAGTTGATTAGAAATTTTTTTTTATTTTCACTCATTAGATGTGGCTGTCACTGGCTGGGCAGCATTTATTGCCCATCCCTACCTGCCCTTGAGGAGGTAGTGATGAGCTGCCCTTTTGAACGGCAGCAGATGACATGCTGTAGATTGATCCACAATGCCGTTAAGAAGGGAATTCCAAGATTTTGACCCAGTGACAGTGAGGGAATGGCGATATATTTCCAAGATAGGATGGTGAGTGGCTTGGAGGGCAATTTGCAGATGATGGTGCTCTCACGTATCTGCTCCCTTTGTCCTTCTAAATGGAAGTAGCCATGGATTTGGAAAGTGCTGTCCAAGGATCTTTAGTGAATTTCTGCAGTGCATCTTGTAGATAGTACACAATGCCGATATTGAGCATTGGTGGCGAAGGGAGAGGGTGTTTGTGAATGTGGTGCCAATCAAGCAGGCTGCTTTATCCTGGATGGTGTCAAGTCTCAAGCGTGTTACTGGAGCTGCACCCATCCAGGCAAGAGGACAATATTCCATTACACTCCTGACTTGCGTCTTGTAGATAGTGTATAGGTTTTTGGGAGTCAGGAGGTGAGTTACTCACCACAGCATTCCAAGCCTCTGACCTGCCATTGCAGCCACTGTTTATTTGATGAATTCAGTTGACCTGCTGTCATAATAAATTATATCAAGACTTACTAAATTAATTTCAATGGTAATCCCCAGGATGTTGTTAGTGGGAAATTCAGTGATGGTGACACCATTGAATGTAAAGGGGCTCAGAGCTGCGATTACACACCTCTGGAGCAGGCAGGACTTGAGCCTTAAACTCCTGGCTCAGAGGGAGGAACATTACCACTGCACAACAAAAGCCTTATGTCTCTACTTAAATGCTTCATTCAAGTCTCATCCTGTTTATCCTCATGAAAATCCAGTGTAATTCTCCATTTTTCTGAAGAAGGGTCTCGGCCCGAAACGTCAGCTTTCCTGCTCCTCTGATGCTGCTTGGCCTGCTGTGTTCATCCAGCTCTACACCTTGTTATCTCTAATTCTCCATTAACTTCTTTCTCATATGCTTGCCTCGCCTCCCCTTAAACAACAACACCTGAGTTTCACATTTTCACTGTGGTTTAGGTAAAGAAGTTTAATCTTTTTTGTTCGTGTGTAAAGTATCTTTAGTCTGGTCAACATTAACACTGAAAATAATTACAATTTTCTCCTATCATTCCTAACAACAGAATCATATCAATTATGGTGAAATAATTTCACTCATATGAGACCAGCATGACATGCCTGCTGACAATACATGCTTGAGTCAGATGGTAGTCAATTTGGTTCACAAGACTATTGGTGAGTGTCTCAACGTGGAAGGAATTTAAGCACCATTCTTTCCTTTGAAAAGAATAAAGGAAAAGGTGGTGGCGTTCAGTCAGGTTTTGAACAGAGCGTTGCACCTAGAGCCAAGAATGAAGGCACAGGAGGAAATCTTTTTGTAATTAGCAGCTGTCAAGATGAAAGGCAATACCAACAAGTCAGTCAGTCCACTAAAAAGGACAGAATTTGTGCTTTTTTTTTGAGAAGAATAGTGGGACTGATTGCAATATGTAAGGCTTGATTGTTAAAATCAATTCCTACCTGTGCAATAAAACTTCCTACCGATACATTTCCAAGTCAATACAGTACTATTCTTCAGAGAACTTTCTGAACATATGAAAAAGCAAATGTGAAAGACATGATATCCCCTTCAGAATGCAAGGAAATACAATTGTTACATACTTCGGTTATGCCTTAAATAATTATATAATGGCTCTTTTCTCTCGAAGAATGGATAGAACTGGAGTAAATCTTTGTTTATTTTTAGAGTTACATGTTACAAGCACAAACCTCTTAATTCTGCAACCACAGTTTGATTCTGTTAATTTGTAGGGATTTTTCAGTTAATGTCCACTATCTGCTCAAAATAAGGCACAATGCTATAGATATTAACTTAGAATTACTATGCATAGTAAGAGACATTGTTCCAGATATAAGCATCCAGACTTCTAATGGTAATGGCAACTAAGAATATCTAAGGCAGACCTGAAATCTACAGTCTCTATCTTAACTTCTTTAAGCATTCTGTTCAGTTATATTTTCCCCTCTCTTTTCCTGGAATTTCCTGTTTGTACGGGTAAAATGTACCAATGATGCAAAATGGATTATCTTTCTATTTATTAACACCTGATTCCACCTTCAATCATCCTTTCAGGTGTGACAGTAAAGAATTTCTAGGATATGGCCAATGTACCTTCCCTCCAAACTACATCACCTTATCCAATACCATAATAAGTACTGTACTTTACACAATAATGAGTGACTAAGGCGGTTTTCATTTAACTTGAGACAAATTCTACAAATCTGTGCTTTGAACCTGCTGTCATAATAAATTATATCAAGACTGACTAAATTGATTTCATTTTAAATCCTTACAGCCATCAGATATATTTTCAGATACCCAATTCCCAAAACATGACTATTCAAACAATCCTACGAAGAAACAGCATGCAATGTATGTTAAGGAATATTTCATTCTCCAATGCATAAAAGCTCATTTCTCATAAAAGCTTTAAGTTATATTAAGATTTATCATTTTGCACATTCAACTCATTTTGAATAAACAAAAGCAAAAATGTACACCCATATCATAAAATTATTTAGAATGCTGACTTAATCACCTAAAATCTGAGAGAGAAGCCAATAATTATGAAGTCAAAAAATTTCAAATAAGAACTTGGCACAAGAAAAATCTGAACACATCTTTAAGTTCACTTCAATAATCCTTATGGTGGATTAAATTATGATAATTGATACAGAAGAGCTGTTTTAGTCAGAATGATACTTCTCATTGCAATACTAAATTGCTGTATGAGGGGCTGAATATTCGCAACCTCTGAACAACATGAGCAATGGCAAGTCAGTTGGGACAATAGGTGTGAATGGAAAAGATAAGAATATTGACATCAAGAACAAAAAGTATGCTTTTCTATGGAAGGTTCAAAGGTTAGATGAGTATTTTGCTAGTGAGGTGCCTATTTGCATGCATTAGCATCTCATTGTTAATTCACCTCACCAAATTTTTATATAGATTTCAATTTTCACAGATTCTGGAGAAAAACCGGACATCAGTAATTCCTGACTTTGAAGTTAGAGTGATAATCTGGCAACTGCAGCTTGCTGGCATCTTTTATGCCATCAGAGGGTAGTATTGGCAAAGCACTGGACTCACCACATCACCATGGCATATTTTAGAATTACTTATACCTGATACAACTTCTTCACTGCACTTTGGAGCTCATTGACTCCTTGCAATACCACTGCCGGGATGCTTTGCACACAGGGACACAGGCACTACACTGGAACAGGGTGCACCTTAAGACTGTTAGCTTGCGTTCTTAGTGCTCACTCACTCTGCACTTACTTGGATGCTCATGGCATCTCTGCCTCATCTTGCCTTTTACCACAGACATAATGCCAGGTAGCACGTCATGTTTGCCAGCAATGAACATTCAAGAAGATGGACAAATTGGTGTGTGGCATCATGCTACATCAACGTCACACTTACTGCACATGACAGCAACTTACACAGCAAACACACTGCATGTACTTCAACAAATAACCGTGTGTGAAAACAAAAAGCAACAGTCCTCAGTTCAGTGAGAGGAGACTATTGGTGAATAAGGGGGCTGGGTCTATCCTCAGTCAGGATAGGTGCTGAGGTGCCCCAAGTGAGTCAGTCAGAAGCACAGAAGGAAGGAAAGGTTTAAAGTTTGGGGAAAATGGTGAGGGTGAGAGCCAAAAAGGAAGAAGCTGCATGCAATATTGAGCATGGTGGGCCAAGAGCCCTTGGTGCGAGGTGTGTGCAAAGGTAAAATCAGAGTTATTATGAGGCAGCAAAGAGAAGATGGTGACACTTACCCTGGCAGAGCGCAAAAGGTCATTAATTTTACTGCGGCACTGCTGCATGTTCCTCTGGACTGTGGACACTTCAAGGGCCCAACTGACTACCTCAAAACAAATTGTCGGCATTTGAAATGGTGTGCATTTAAATATGGCACACAGGAGGAATGCTGCAAGGGCCCAGCACCAGCGAGCATTTTATGCTGCTATGGTGCACAAGATTGGGAGAGAAGAACAACATGGAGTCAACTTAAACAGGTGAGCAATGTAAAACTGCATGAAGAACGTTGCTGGGACTTACTTCCATGAAGCTCCTTAAACTGACAGCCAAATTTTGGGAAAATTCCAGCCCAAAAATTGCTCAACTCTGAATTGTGAATATAATAAAGAATTTTTTAAAAAAATTCAGGCAAACACAGAAACTAATGTCAAATATACTTAACAAATGGCTGGGATAGGAAAAGATTTCCTTTTCTCCAAATTTAACTTTCTCCCTGTACATTATCCCAAATAGGTAAATATTTTCCTTCTTTCCTCCCATCTTATTTGATGTATTTTCATGGCACAGTAAGTTCAGCAATAATTTGGCTGTCCACTTATACAATGTAAACTAAAATATGACACAAAAGGAACATCTACTCGCAGTTTCATTGGTGACGACATATTGTATCGTCACCAAAGAAACAGAAATCTAAGTAGGCCATTCAGATCATGAAACATGTTACATCACTCAGTGAGACCATTTCTAAAATTTGCCCAATCCTCCAACCTACCACACCTTCACAGAACTTGAGTCTTTTCTTCACATGCATTTCCATCCATGGTTGGCCCTGGATGGTGCATGCTTCTTGTACAGTCTTTCTTTCTCAACAGAATATATTATTCTTGACAGTTGTGAAATTATGAAAAGAAAGTTACTAAATAACATGCCCCTGTAATGGCCATTCTAGTGCTTGTAATAAGGTCAGCAGGTGGTCAGCATAGAAAAGGAGTTAGAGACAAAAAATACTGTGGATGCTGGAATCCAAGGTAGACAAACAGGAGGCTGGAAAAACACAGCAAGCCAGACAGCATCTGGAGAAGGTGAAGTCAACATTTCAGGTATTACCTTTCTTCAGGACTTCAGAAATATCAGTTCCCTGATAGGGCTGTTAATCTGGTTGAATCCGGGAGTCCTTGCTGACAGATAAAACAGGAGTATCAGACATCCTGTTCACTCTGAGAGCTGGCTCCGAAGGAGCTGGATCAGTGTCAAGGACATTCCATCAGTAAATAAAGGGTGACTTGTTGAGAGGATACTAGCTTCTGTGTCACATTAATTTATTTCTAATTATGTTATCAAT
This sequence comes from Rhincodon typus, assembly GCF_021869965.1. Lineage (NCBI taxonomy): Eukaryota > Metazoa > Chordata > Chondrichthyes > Orectolobiformes > Rhincodontidae > Rhincodon > Rhincodon typus. The sequence continues at coordinate 5,722,339 of NC_063341.1, forward strand.
TCATCTAACTTATCATGAATGCTTTGTGCTTTTGATTATCTTTTTGCCAGTTGTCCCTATCTGACTTTATAGGCTGGTACATTCTCACTTGTACGTTCTGTGCCTTTCTGTCACATTCTGATCATTATCTTTAACAGTATCCCAGCTTAATTCATCAGAATCTTGAAACAGATTACACATCCAAGTCTGCACGTATAGTTCTTCAAAACTAAAAGTATTGTTGAACATTTTTCATTCTTACTCTTATAATGCAAATAGTACAATGAAGCCATATATCTGAGAAGTACTATATTAATCAACATATAGCCATGTTCTCAGTTACGTTATTTAATCATCTCTGCACAAAAGTTCTTGAAAGCATTTTAGTATGCCTTACATCACAAAGGTTGCTGAATTCAACATCAAGAAAAGAAGATTGTTCAGAGAAATATGGTGCCTTGACAATTGATAGTGGTGATAGAGATGAAAATTAGGAAATGATGAACATGTTAAACATTTCCTTTGCATCAGTAGTTATAGATGAGAAAGAGGACAGCATGCAGGACATTTCAAAGAACAGAATACTGAATAAGGGATGGAGCCTTAGCATAATTAGTGTTAGCAAATTAAAAGTGAAAAGTAGTATTACTGAAATAAAACAGAACAAACCCTCAGGATCAAGTTATTGTCATCCCAGGTTTTTAAGATTAATTAATGCGAACATTGTAGATGTCTTCAAAAATTCTCTTAATTCAGGAACATTCAGCTTTAGTTGGGAAAATAACATGCCACTCCACCATTCCAGAAAGGTAAGCAGTAAACCACTGTATTGCAAACCAGTTAACTAATCACTTATAAATTCTTTGGATGCCCATGTGAAAGACTGTTTGATAAAGGTAAAGTTCAAAGAATGGAGGGAAATTATTGAGCTCATTGTGAGATTGGTTGCACAGTAGGAGACAAAGACTATGGGTAAGGAGGACCTAGTTTAATTGGTATGATGTGATTAGTAGCATTCTACGGGGATTGGTATTGGGAATCAAGTACTTGGTATGTTTATCAATGATTTCTAAAATGTACTTTTCAGCTGATTGATGTATTTTTAAAAAGGAACAGAATTTATGTTCTTAGCACCACAGCAAGCAAGCAGTGAGATATGTACATCATCTGGATTAGATTATCCATTTAACACATATTTTGACAAAAGGATATTAATTCAACCAAAGGATCAGATTGTCAGGCGTAATTTTAATCAAAGCTGTCACTGCATACAAAGGGCATGTTTAGCCCATTTCTTGAATATCTTGAAAGCTTTCACAGAAGTCAAATATTCAGGTATATATTTACAACCTACCTCCTGTATAAAGTAAAATCCACTTAACCTATACTTCTACATAACTTTTTGATCCCAGATTTCAAAACACCAAACTAATCCTCACTGCGCTACACATAAGCTAGTTTATTTTTCTTAGCATTCGTCTTCCACATATTTATAAATTCTACCAGGGAACGAGATAACAAATAATTTTGGTTGTTGGTCATCGGAAAACAAACTTCATTGCATCATTAGAACACAGCAATCTGGAAGGGGAAGGAGATAATGATATCTCAGATAGAATAGCACAGTTATTTTTTATTTCAATCACATACTTGGCTTAATTTGAAGAATTATAAAGTTCAGTTCGTAGCTTAAGTCTATATTTCCTGATATTAAAGCATCAAACACACTGTAGTTTCACTAAATCAGCATGAGTACTTAATGCATCTCATCTTCAACTGACATACTGTTTATGCTCTCTCTAAAAGCCTAGTAAAGTGTTGCATTATTCTGTATTATTACTATTATTATTTCAAATTATTTTATTATTATTTTCTATTACTTGGATCTGTAGAATTCCTTACCCAGCCACGAGAAATTGAAAAATTCCAGTAAAATTCTCAAAAATCAACATGAAAATGTATGCGTTCAAATTTGCTGATCTGATGTGAAAGAAATCATCCTGAAATACAAACAAGTAGCTTCTTGTGGTTGGTTGGCTCTCCGAGCTGGTTCATTGTTGTTCTGCAGACATTTCATTACCCTGCTGGGTAACATCATCAGTGCAGCCTCCGATGAAGTGCCATTGTGTTTTTCCGTCTGGTTTTTAACCTCTGGAGTCCGTTGAGCTGGATTATTATTAATTAGCTTCTACAATGCTAAATCTGCACTTGGTACATAAATGCCTTCTGAAGCAGACCAGCATTGTAAACACATCTGTGCTGCTTTGGGACTAATACCATTTAGATATAGATGAAGCTAAGTAAAGAACTGCAATTAAGAGTCTAATCTAGAAATGGTCTAAATTTTATAATTCTTAAACTACTTAATGACTTTATAACAAACACTAACAGTGAAATTTTGGTAAGTGAATATAAAGCTTACCAATGTCACATGATCATTCATAATTCATCATCAATCAATAAGGAGACAAAAGTTAGAGTACAAGAAAAAACTAACCAGAAACACAAAAGCAGATAGTAAGAATTTAATAAAAGAGGTAACAAAATGACCATTTTAGAAAATTAGACTGGAGCATTAATATTGGAAAATAAGGAAATACCTGTGAATTGAATGGATATTTTGAATCTATCTTCACGACAGTGAATGGACATAACCTCTCATAAGCAATGATAAATCAGGAAAAGGGAGGGAGAAATTCAGGATATCACAACTGCCAGAGAAGTGACACTAAGTGAACTGTTGGAGCTGTGGGCTTAGAGGTTCCCGGGTTCTGACTGTCTTCATTCTAAGGTCTTAAAAGAAGTGGTTAGTAAGATTGTTAATACATTGATTTTAATTTTCCAAAGCTCCATTAGATTGAAAGATAGCAAATATAACTCTTTCATTGAAAAAGGAAGGTAGACAGAAGGAGAAAACTACAGGTCAGTTAGCTTATTATCTGAAATGGGGAAAATATTAGAAGCTGTTTTTATAGCAGCAGAGTTAAATGCATTCAAGATAATCAGGAATAGTCAATAAAAACCAAAAGAACTGCGGATGCTATAAATCAGGAACAAAAACAAAGTTGCTGGAAAAGCTCAGCAGGTCTGGCAGCATCTGTGAAGGAGAAAACAGAATTAACGTTTCAGGTCCGGTGACCCTTCCTATGGCTAGGTTAAATAAGTAGATTAAGACATAGCAAATAATGTGATATTGTTCATTTTGGCAGAATGCATAGAAATTTTTTTTCTAAATGGTGAGAGATTATGGAGCTATTAGATGCAGAGGATCTGGATGCCCTAATTCATGAATCATGAAAAGAAAATGTAGATATAGCTTATACATTATTGCAAGGAAAGCAGAATATAAATGTTTCAGTTATACAGGGCACTGGTGAGGCAGCATCTGGAGTATTGTGCACAGTCTTGGTCACCTTGTTTAAGGAAGGACCTAAAGCAGTGGAGGCAACTCGGAGAAAGTTTATTGACCAATATCTGGAATAAGTGGGCCGCCTTATGAAAAAATGTTTGACAAGCTAGGCTTCTATACGCTCATAGAAGTGTAAGAGGTGACTTGAATCGTGAGGCATCTTGACAGGCTGGATTTACATCATAAGGGAGAATGGGATGTTTCATCATACGGAAGAATTGACAACTAAGGGTCATCCTGTTAAAACAGAGGATAGCAACTTGTTTCTTTGAAAAGGTACTGAATTTTTGGAACTTTTCCTGAAAAGGTGATAGAAACAGAATTGGTTTAGCATCTTAAAGACAGAGGTAGCTAGATTTTTGATAATCAAGATGGCGGGGGTGGGGATGTTATCAAAGGTTAGGTGGGAATGTAGATTTGAGATTACAGTTGGATCAGTGATGATCTTAATGATTGGAAAAGTAGTCTACAGTGGCTGAATGGCCTACTCCTGCTCCTAATTCATATATTCATATTTTAATCACTTTGTGCAGAAATTGTATAGCAATGGTTACAGTCTCTACTGCAGAACTACTATCTACATATTTTCACTTATTTCCAGCTCATGTTTAATGGTTGGAAACAAATGCTTCATTCATTAATCTTTATAGTATTGAACTTGGATGTTGGGTTATATTGCTTGTAGCTTTTAGATAATGGCAATTATACGGCAGGAACGAAGTAGACAAAGACAGACAGATATAACTCTCCTCCTTTTCAGCCACTGTAATCTGATCTTCGATTCCAAGATGCTTCAGGTAATTTTTATAATGAAGCTTTCCAAATAAACACACTACACCAAATCATAACTGGGAAAAATAATGTTAATGAACCACACAATTATTCATGCAGAAATCAACCAGCAAATTCACAGAATTAAGAGATGTTAAACGATTTACAAACAGCATCTTACAACTATCCACAGGTTGATAACTAAAGCTGATATCAGTACGAACCTAAGTCCTAACTGTACATTTTGGTTACGTTATTCTGTTATGACGTAGTTCTAAATCTCTGTGTGGAATATCAAATTTCCAAACTTTAGTCACTGAGAACACTTTGTCATCCCAGACTAAACGTACTGACCACTTTCTCAAACAGGCTGAGTCTGAGTTTTTCTACTTTACATTACACTCCAACAAATAAATATGACAGCAAAGTAAATTGTGCATTCCTGTACTGTATTCTTTTGGTTATTTTGTGGCATTTCCTTATACAATGCAAAAATATCAACCTGGCAATCTGTCTACATGGACAGAAGTAAAGCTGACCTATCAGCAATAAAAGGGTATGCATAAATTTCAAAGCAAGATTCTGTAGATGTTTTGCACACTAATTGAAATCAATGTGTCAATCCAGTTTTATTAATGAACAAAAACAAAATTTAGATTCAGATTCCTGAAAAGTAAATCCAACCCTTAATGTACACCAGCAAGAATTCAAGGCCTAACCAGTCTTTCCAGGTGAAGCAGCATTTCACCTGTACCTCCTCCAATCTTGTGTATTGTATTCGCTCCAACCACTCTACTATTCGCCTACTTTATGTTGGAGAATGCAGACTGGGTGACCGCTTTGCGGAACACTTCCGGTTCGTGTGCAAGCATGACACCGAACTTCTAGCAGCCGGTCATTTTAACACAACATTTTGCTTGCAGCTCACTTATCTGCCCTCGGCATGCTGCAATGCTCCAGCAAATTACAGCACAAATTGGAGGAGCAACATCTCATCTTCAAACTAGGCAGTTTACAATCTTCTGGGGCTCGATAGTGAATTCAACGCCTTCAAATTGTGAACTTATTCCTTCCCTTTCTTTTGGCTTTGCTTGTTACATTCTCTATCATCCTGTCTCCCCTACTCCCACCCCAGTGGGACTGTCGTTCCTTCCGGTGTGGCAGTCAGACACACCATTGTACTGCCTTTCTCACATTCCTATCACTTAATCTGAGCTATCAACATCCTTTCTCCCCAAGCACACCACCACCAACACCCCACCACCCAACTATTGCATAAATGCTATCCCTTCCACACATCATTTCAGCTCTGGTGAAGAGTTATCTAGACTTGAAATGCTAGCTCTCTCTCTCTCTCCATGGATCCTGCCTGACTCGCTGTGATCTCCAGCATATTTTGTTTTCAGTTCAGATTCCAGCATCTACAGTAATTTGTTCCTATGTGGAATTAACAAGTCTGTTTTACCTATGGAATTTAATCAGTTTACAGATTGTTCTTCTCTACAGCTGTACTTCAATACACAACATACCGTGAATAAATTTCCTGATTACCTACACCCCAGTGTTACTTTCTAATCACTGGCAAATTAAACAAAATAACTTAGAATGACTTGCACCAACCATGAAATGATACTTTGACTCTCGAAATCCAAGAAGAGAACAATAGGTAATAAGTTGTCCTGGATCAAAGTAGAAAGCTCACTGCTACAGAATAAATTGTGTTTCACTGTAACAATACCAGAACCCAAAAAATGGAGTAGAGGGGCAGCTTTAGCTTAGAACCGGTCTACTCCCAATTGTGTAGGAGATCAAGCAGACTAAGATTCATCCTATCGATCCTAGATAGGGCTTTAAACTAATCAGTAGGGAGTCGAGTTCAATTGCATAGAAAATTAGAAAATCTATGGTAAAGGAAAAGGTAAGACTGCAGGTAATGATGGGGCTGATTTTACTAGAAAATAAAAGGAAGAGACAGATTAGTTAATATCATATTTCACCAAGGAAGCATAACAGCGTAGGGAAATTTGATAATAGAACAAGCTTAAAGGCTTTGTACAATGTACAAATAATTCAAAATAAGGTAGACAAACTGATGGGGCAAATTGAGGTAATCTCGTAGCCATTACAGAAACACGGTTACAGGGAAACCATACAGGGAAATCAAAATTGGGAACCTGCCATTCAGGGATATTTGACCTTTCAGAAGACAGGAGAGATGGAAAAGGTGGTGAGAAGGCACTGTCAAAAAGAGATGAAATGAGGACTGTTGAGAGAGACAATCCAGGCTCGGAGGATATAGAGCTCATTTGGGCAGAGGTAAAAAAAAGCAGCAAGGGAAAGAAGACATTTGTAAGAACAGTGGACAGACCCCCCGACCAGTAGCCATTCTGTAGAAAAGGCTATAAATCCACAAATTTGTAGGAGTATGTAAAAAGGATTAAGCAATAATTATGGGTGATATTAATTTTCATGTCGATTGGGGTAATCAAATTGGACAGGATAGCTATGACAACAAATTCAAAGAATGCATTTGGGATAGCTTCCTAGAGCAATATATCATGGAGCCAAGGAGGGAGCAGGCTATCTTGAATCTGGTAATGGGCAATGAAGCGGGCTTGATAAATGACCTTAGAGTAAAAGATACTCTGTAGCGCTCATAACATGACAGAATTTAATATTCAGTCCAAGAGTGAGAAACTTGGGTTGGAAACAACTTTGTTTAACTTAAATACAGGGAATTACAATGAAATGACAACAGAACTTACGAAAGTGAACTAGGCAGATAAATTAGCAGGAATGACATTATGCAAGCAGTGGCTGACATTTAAGGAGGTAATATATGACTCTCAGCAAAAATACATTGCAGTAGGGAGGAAAGATTCTAGGAGAGGGATGAACTAACCATGGCTAACCAAGGAAGTTAACGAGAGTATTAAGTTGAAAGAAAAAACATGTAAGGAGGCAAAAGTCAATGTTAGCTCCAAAGACTGGAATAAACTCAGAATCCAGCAAAGGAGGACTTAAAAGATAATAAAGAATGAGGAAGTATACTACGTGGAATCTACATGGAATTAGTGAGGAATATAAAAACTGACAAAAAGAGCTTCTTTAAATATATAAAAAGGAAGACAAAGGTCAAAGTGAACATAGGTCCTTTTGAAAATGAATCTTGGGAGACAGTATTGGGGAACAAGGAAATGGCAAAGGAAACAAACAGGTATTTTACATCAGACTTACAGTGGAAGATACTTCAAACGTTTCATTAATACTAAAGAATACTGGGTTGAATTAAGTGCCATTACTATCACTGGACATGTAGTATTAGACAAACTAATGAGACCAAAGTCAGGTAAGTCCCCTGGCCCTGATTGTACAAAACGAGCAGTGGCAAACATTTAAAGAGGTAATTCATGGCTCTCAGCAAAAAATACATCAAGGTAAGGAGGAAAGATTCCAAGAGAGGGATAAACCAACCATGGCTAACCAAAGAAGTTCAGTGGAGTTTTAAGTTGAAAGAAAAAGCACAAGGAGACACAAGTCAGTGACAGCGCCTGAGACTGGAATAAACACATAACAAACGAAGAAGGGCTAAAAAGATAACAGAGAGAGAAAAAATAAACTACAAGGGCAAACAAGCAAGGAGTATAAAAGTGACAATAAGGGCTTCTTTAAATGTGTAAAAAGGAAGAGACAGATTAAAGTGAACACAGCCCCTTAGAAAATGAATCTGGAGAGATGTTATGGGGAACAGGGAAATGGCAGGGGAGTTCAACAGATATTTTGCATCAGTCTTTACAGTGGAAGATGCATCAAACATTCCATTAATACTAAAGAACGTGGGAGAGGAATTAAGTATTGTCACCATTATGAGAGAAGTAGTATTAGACAGACTAATGGGATTTAAGGTATATAAGTCCCTGGCCCTGATGGCTTGCATTCTAGATTCTTAAAAGAGGTAGCTACAGAGACAGTGGATACAGTGGGTGTAATTTGGGCAGCACAGTGGCTCACTGCTTAGCAATGTTGCCTTACAGCTCCAAGGACCCAGGTTTAATTCCAGCCTTGGGTGACTGTCTGTGTGGAGTTTGCACATTCGCCCTGTGTCTGCATGGGTTTCCTCTGGGTGCTCCGGTTTCCTCCCACAGTCCAAAGATGTGCAGGTTAGGTGGATTAGCCATGTTAAATTCTCTATAGTGTCCAGGGATGTGTAGGCCAGGTGGATTAGCCATGGGAGATGCAGGGTTACAGGGAAAAGGTAGGGGTCTGGGTGGGTGGGGAGGGTAATGTAGACTCGACGGGCCAAATGGCCAGCTCCCACACTGTAGGAATTCTATGAATTTTCCAAAAATCATTGGATTCTGGAGAAGTACCAGAGGATTGAAAAACTGCTAATATGACACTCCTTTTCAAAAAGGGAAGAGCATCAATCGTGAGAAAAGTATTGGAATCAATTATTAAGGAAATAATAGCAAGACATTTGGAAAATCATAATCTAATCAAGCAGAGTCAGCACTGCTTTACGAAAGGGAAATTGTGTCTGATTAACTTTTTGGAGTTTTCATCAGAATGGAGAGATGGGAACCAGTAGATGTTATATTTGGACTTCCAGAAGGCATTTGACAAGGTACCTCAAAAACAGTTAAGTCAAAGGAGCCCAAGAAGGTGGACGTAGAATACTGGCATGGACAGAATTGGCTAACTGACAGGAAACAGCAAGTGGGGATAAGGGGTTCTTTTTCAGATTGGTGACCGGTGACTGGTGGGGTTTCACAGGGAACAGTGCTGGGATAGCAACTGTTTATAATATACGTTAATGACTTGGAGGAAGGAAGAAAATGTACTGTAGCCAAATTTGCAGATAACACAAATATAGGCGGAAAAGCAGGTTGCGAGAGGGATACAAACAGTTTACAAAAAGATATTGACAAGTAAGAGGGCAAAAAGTTGGCAAATAAGAGTTTAATTTGGGAAAATGTGAAATTGTTCATTTTGGAAGGGAGAACAAAAGAGCATTTTTTAAAATGGAGAAAACTGCAGAAAACTGGAGCACAAAGAGACGGCCACAGAGAGCTGTTGGAGCAGAGTCCTTCTGTATATTTAAGGCTGAGATAGATAGATTCTTGATCAGTAGGAGAAATGAAGGATTAAGGGGAAAGGGTAGGAAAGTGGAAGACAGGAGCATCAGATCAGCCATGATCCGACTGAATAGTGCAGATAGCTCAAGAGGCCAAATGGCCTACTCTTTTTCTTATTTCTTTTGGCCTTAATCAAGTTGAGAATGGAAAAAGACATCTTCAAACAAAAATGTTCTTTATGCTTCATCTTACTCCCTTTCAAACTTACGTGGAAAACTGGAGAAGTCACATAATCCTTGTTTTTCAAAATGGAAGGACAAATATCAGTTGTGCTCATAATTTCATGTTTGTATTCTTGCACAATGTTGCAAGTTTGTGCTACTTTGTGAACTATTTTATTTCCAAAGGCCACAGCTGCTTTGAAGTTACGAATACTTCCTGGCATAAATTTAATTTCCCCATTGAACTTTCAAGATGCTATAAAGCAGTTTTAATCTACTTAAATATTAAAATAAAAAGAAGGTGCAATACTGAATGCAGGAAAGAAGAACCTTGGTCAACCTGTGAGGAAGTTCTCACTTATGAACGCACATTATGAGTTGATGCTGTCTGTCAGCAAATAGTTATATTGTTAAAATATAGTCCAAGTCTCTCCAAAATCTTGGATATATCTTTGTAAGCTCCCAGCACATGGGGAACATTCCGTCCTCATTTCGTAGGTGGTTCTGGTTTTTCCCCAGGTTTCCCGTCATAACCTACCACTATTTGATATAGACTGGATACCATATGAACTAAGCTCTGACTGTTAAGGCTAGTTACACTGCCGTTATGAATGTTTGACTCTGTAATGCTTTGCTGTTTTTTTTTTGGAGTGTATGCTCTCCAACTCTATGTACTCAACAACATTTAAAAACAAACAAAAATAAGTCAGTGTATTTTTCCAATAAAATGAGCTAACAGCTTTTGACATACAGTTGATGTAGCTAAAAGTTATGTTTCCAAGAAACTTACAATTCAACCATTCTTAAAAAATTGACTATCTGACTTGATGTTTTAAAACATTTTGGCATAAACTTTTTGTCCAAAAGTTAATTAAGAATAAACAGAATGACCTTTTTGCTGGTTATAACAGATAACTGGCTTTAAAACAGTATGTTTTGCAGAAATATATAGAGTTGATGATCACTGTCCCTTTACACAGGTCCGTGGAAGGATTGCTACCATGTCCAGCAGGCTGGATATTCAAACAGTGGCATGTATCTAATCAAACCAGAAGGCACCGATAAGCTAATACAAGTTTGGTGTGACCACAGCCATGACCAGGGAGGCTGGACTGTAATCCAGCGTAGGGTTGATGGGGCAGTCAACTTCTTCCGGAACTGGGAGAACTACAAGGTAAATCTGTGAAGAACTCCACTTATTTTCTTCAGAGAACACTGCATTCTGTAGGTGTGACAACACATTCTGGTATTGATGACAATGTGTACAACTTCCTACCATCACATTGAAAAAAATGCTAGTCACAGACAACTTCAGAGATCTCACATGGCAGCGATTTTCAAATATTCACATGTGAGGCACACCGTGCAAATACTGGCAACATTGCAATGGAAGCCTGGTCATAAAACTTCCAAAGGATACCTAGAGCAACCAAATGGTGGAGAGCTCCGTGGCCACAGATTAAGTCTTTTATTAATGTTGGCAAAAGAAACGTTGTTCTTGAATGCCAATCTATCCAAATTACAGATGCACTGACAGAAATCCAGATTTTGTGTTAAGACTCATGGGCCCTTTGGGAACAATTTACTGATTTTAGTTTGAATATCATTGCTGCATACATTTTTATTTTCTAACAATCTCTCCCACTTTGTGCCAATTCAGGGAAATTCTGTATTGTGTGCCTGTCACAGATGTTCACTGCATCATCATAAAGCTGCAACAGAATATCATGAAAATTATAATAAAACACTGACTGAGGAGATGGCGGTCATGCAGGTGATGAGGAAATAAAGCAGCAAATCCAAATTTCAGCTCAAGTCAAATGACCAAACACAGATTTTCCAAAGAATGCCAAATTCTCAGAAATTGATAATGTAGTACAAGCCATTAAATTATACTTATTGCAAAAAGAATCATTTACGACAACGTAGATACTGCTCATTCTGGTTTTGGCCTGCGGCACTAGTGTTTTCAATATCAGAATAGGTTACAGTAGCATGTGAGCTGTGAACAGGGAAATACATTCATGCCAATTGTCAAAAGCTATGAAGTAATATATATCTGTTCTTGTTGATAAAGTTGTACCTATTTTTCAAGTTTAATGTCATGATTGATGGAAACAGGAGACTCACTCCATTCAAATGATGATGGAGGCAAAAGATCATAACAACAAAAATCGCTGAATATTACTAAACAGCTCATAGAACCTGCTCTGTCATGCAAAATGTTCATGGCTGTCCTTGGGTTTCAACTCTATTTTCCGGTCTGTTCTCCATTTACCTCGATTTCCTGAGAGATCAAAGCCCTACATTTCAGTTTTAAAGAGATTCAAGGTTGGTACATCCACAGCCCTGTGGTTTCGCAACCATTTTGCTTCAAGAAATTTCTCTTCATCTCAGTCCTAAATCACACCTTGAAACCGTGGCCTTTTGATCTAGATTTTCAGCCAGGGGAAATAAGATCCCAGGATCTACCCTGTCAAGCCACTTCATAATATTGCAAGATGAAAAGAAATCACTACTCATTTATCTAAATTCCAGAAAACATGCACTGAGTTCTTAGCTTTAACCTTTTCGTTACAAGATCAATTTTAGTGAATCTTCACTGCATCACCTCCCCTGCAAGCATATCCTTCTAAATATATGAAGACCAAACTACACACAATACTCCAGATGCTGTTGGATCAAAGTCCTGTACCAAAATTTCCTTATTCCTGTACTCGAATCCTCTTGCGATGAAGGTCAACTTGTCAGTTGCTCTCTTAATTGCTTCCTGCACTTTTACACTAATTTTGTCTTCCTTGAACAAATACACCCATGTCTCTTAGAATATCAACATTTGCAAGTTTCATGCTTTTTAAGAGAGATTCTGTTTTTCTATTCTCACAGCCAGAGTAACTAACCTCTCAATTCCCAACATGATGCCCCATATGTGATCTTGTTGCCCATTCAATTAATCAGAATACATCTCTTTCCAGCCTCTTTGTATTCTGCTCACAGCTACAATTTCCACCTGGCTTTGTATAATCAGCAAACTTAATGTTAATTTCCAAGAAGGACTAGGAGGCTGAAATGTTAAACACCAGGTGCTTTATTATGGAGGTGTTTACTCTACAGACAGGAGATTAGACTAAACTATTTTCAGCCCAAAATGGCTGATGGCATCACCACTGTCACAATTGGACTCTTGAAGTGACAGCCCATCATTTTACACAGATATACAACATCCCTCTCCCTTCACATCAGAGGTTCCTACAATGAAAATATTCACAATATTTGCAATCATATATATAATAGTAGGTAACACATTCTGGAGGACATCTATTCCTGAGTGGACGTTGGCGCATCACAGGCGTTTGTTCATTTTTCTCAGTGGCTCTCAGTACACTGGGAAAATCTGTCACTGTTTATTCCTCAGATGACAATGTTTGGAGGTTCACACAATGTCATGGCAGTCTTCAGTAGGGTATTGTCTCCCTCAGATGCTCCAGTTATTGTTCTGTCTTCAAGTATATTCAGATCTCTATTTGGCACAGTGATTTATAGATCTTCAATTAATGCCTTTGGCACATTCATTCTGGTTGCCAAAAGTTGGTGCATCATCTCTTGTCTGTATGATGTAGGAGACTGGTCCAGTCTGTGCTACAATGATGGCGAGCACCATTTCTTGCCAATGACAGTAATTCCTCGCCAACATTTCTTGACCTTTATGGCAAACAGTGTTTGGTCTTGTTCTTTTTTTGGAAAACCTGATTTTTTTATTTCCTGTCAACAATGTCTTTGGCAAGGGTGATTTCAGCGAAGGAAATGCTGCGTGCAAATGGCGCATTATCATGAGCAATGCTGGAGAACTTTGAGTCCTCAAGTGTGCTGTGCCCTGGTATGTTAAAAATTTGCTCAGTCATTTGGAGAGTGATCCTTGTTTTCAAGTTAGCCTTAAGGAATTGTTCATTGTCTGAACTAACCTTTTTGCCATTTCATTTGTGGCTCGGTGATAAGGAGCTGATCAGATATGCAGAATTCTGTTCTGCTTTAGATAGTCCTTAAACTCTTGTGAGATAAGTTTAGACAATAATCACATATAAGTTGTTCCAGATAATCAAACCTCACAAAGATCACTCCCAGTCTTTCAATGGTTTTTTCTGAAGTTGTCAACTTCATGGTGGCAACTTCAGGCCAATTAATATGTGCATCATCCACTGTGAAAAACACGCGCCCTTCCAAAAGTCTGATGTAATCAATATGGATACTTTCTGGTCATTCCCATGGTTTTAATGGCACTAGTGAAGGTAGGTTTTGAAATCTTGTGCAAGTAGCACAAATTCCCACATTCTCCTCAATTTTAGAGTTGAGCCCTGGCTACCTCCTTCATTCCAACAATGCTACTATGACCTTTGTGCAATTGATTTAACACACATTTCTTCAGTCGTGGTGGATTTATGACCCTCGTTTCCCACAGTAGACATTCTCTTTGTATTGATAGTTCTAGCTTCTGTGTGAATATGGCTTTACTTCTGGAGTTATTCCTGTGTTCTTGCCATGAAGTATTATGTCTATCACTTTGATAGTAATGGACCGTTTCTAGTGTATTTCTTAACTTGGCCTGCTGTTGCCAGTGTTCTTTATATGTTCAAAGTAGAAAATGTCCATATAAGGACTGTTTGCAGTCCGCTCATTTGGCAAAAGTAATCTAGAACATGCATCAGCATTCCCATGCAAGTTAGATTGCCAATAAATTGCATAAGAGCGAGCTGATGGCAACAAATCCCACTTCTGCATATAGCTCACTGCGAGAGAAAGTATCCCTGTGAGGTTCAAATATTGTGGTCAATGGTCTGTGGTTTTTCAGTAGGATAAATTCCCAGATGTACATGTATTGGTAGAAATGTCAAATGCTGAAAAGGATTCCTATAGGTTCTGTATCTTTTTGGTTTGTGTAAAAGCTCTTTCACATTTATAGTCCCATGTCCAATTCTTGTTTTGACATAATCAATGTGACTCAGCTGCTTCTGAGGCACACTTTCAAGTATCAATGAAACTGCTGCTCTCGTGTCCACCTCCATTTTTACCAGTTTGCCATTCAGTGACCCAGTGTGCGTTGGTATCACCAGCAGTGACCAGTATATTTAATAACAGCTCCTCTTTGGACTGATAGTCTGAACTTTTCTCATGCTCCTTTCATACCATGTAAATTTTGATCCTACTGTTCAGTTTCTGTATGTGTAGAAGTTCCAGCTCTTTGTATTTTCAACGACTCCAAAATTTCCCAGCATCTTTTTTAAAGAAAAGGGCCTGTTTAGCATGTAACATGGAAGTTTTTCCACTACATCACCTATTCCCACTTAAAATAAGGTATTCCTGAGGCTGCGAGACAGTAGGAACTGCAGATGCTGGAGAATCTGAGATAACAAGGTGTAGAGCAGGATGAACACAGCAGGCCAAGCAGCATCAGAGGAAGAGGGGTCTAGGCCTGAAACATCAGCCTTCCTGCTCCTCTGATGCTGCTTGGCCTGCTGTGTTCATCCAGCTCTGCACCTTTTTATTCCTGAGGCTGATTTGCTTTCTCAGTCTACACCCTACCTCAAAACATTTCACTCCATGTAGGGGACTTATTACTCAGTGTTCCTTCAGGGTGGAGAATACAGCATTGTTTACCACTTCCTAGTGTGAATTTTAGTTCTCTTGCCGACTGTCCCTGCTTTGCTGCAGCAATGGCATCTTTTGATTTCTTTTTCTGCAGCGAGAACCACGATTCCTTTTCTTGTTCAACATCAGTGGATCTCGAAGCCGTTTTCTTCTTCTTCGCCAGTCTTTCTCTCATGTTAAGTTCCAAGAAGGACCAGGAAATCAAAGTGTTAAACAGCAGAAACTTTATTATGGAGATGTTTACTCTACAGGCAAGGTTAAACTAAACTAATTCTCACCTAAAATAGCTGATGACATCATATGTCACATAATGAGACTCTTAAAGTGACAATCCATCATATTTACACAGATATGCAGCACTTAGATACATTACTCTCTATCTTTTCCACTAACTCATTAATATAGATTACAAAGTAGTAGGGGCCCCAGCACTGATCCTGGCATTAGAGGCTGGAAACTTGAAAATTATTCATTTATTGCTATATCCTGCTACTTGCCCATCAACTAATTCTTCATCCATGCCAATATATCACACCTAACTCCATGGGCCCTTTTCTTGCATATTAGTCTTTTGCATGGCACCTTATGAAATGCCTTTTGGAGATCCAAAAAAACCTACATCTCCTGGTTCCCTTTTATCTACCCTATTAGTTACTGAAAAAACTTGATTAAACTTGTCCAACATGATCTTCCTTATGTAAAACTATATTGACTTGATCTAAACATACTGTGCTTTCCTAAGTGCCTTGTTGAGACTTTCTTGATTCCATCCTTGACAGCTGAATTCAGTTTCCTTTCCCTTCTTTACTGAATAG
Source organism: Rhincodon typus (assembly GCF_021869965.1). Taxonomy (NCBI): domain Eukaryota; kingdom Metazoa; phylum Chordata; class Chondrichthyes; order Orectolobiformes; family Rhincodontidae; genus Rhincodon; species Rhincodon typus. Next base: position 5,738,252 of record NC_063341.1, read on the forward strand.
CAGTGTTACATTTGCTAACTTCCGGTCTGCCGGAACCATCCCAGAATCCTGATAAGTTTAAAAAATCATTGCCAGAGCATCCAGATTTCTCTTTTCGAACTCTATGATGCAGGCAATAAGGTCCAGGGAATTTGACAGATTTTAGTACCTTGTGATTCTCCAGTACTACTTCACTGATATGAATCATTTGAATCTTCTCATTGTTTCTAACCTCTTGGTTATTTTTATTTATGGCATGTAACTTGTGTTTTCTACTGTAAAGGTAGGCACAAAATAGGCTTTCAAAGTCTCAGCTACTTTTTTCATTCCCCATGATAAATTTCTCCTGTCTCTGCCTGTAAGGGACAATGTTTACTTTGGCTACTTTCCTCCTTTTGAAATACTTACAAACATTCCTACTATATGTTTTTATATTGCTGGCTGGTTTCTTCGCATATTACCTTTTCCCTTTTTTTAAATTAACCTTTTCGTGCCCTTTGCTGTTTTTTAAAATACTCTTAATTTTCAATCATCATGCCTTTCTTATAAGTTAATGCTGTGCTTAAGTTGCCTTGAAAGCAATGAATGGAACTTTCTTGCTAAGTTTTTCTTCCGATGGAATACACTTTTATCAAACATCTTCCATAGTTTATTAAAATGTTTCCTATTCTTTATTAAAACCATATTATTTAGTCTACTTGTTCAATAAATCTTAGCCCGCTATCCTCTCACACCTGTTTAAGTGAATTTATTCATAATTAAGATGCTTCTTTGTAATTTAAGTATGTCATTTTTCAACTTATTGCAGAATTCAAATGCATTATGATCAGTATTCCCCATGAGATCTTGTATCATTATATTACTAATTTATCAAGCCTCATTACAATACCAGATCTAAAATGACTTTACTTCTAGTTGGTTCCACAACATATTGATTCAATAGTCGTAAAAGCAAATTACAAACTCATGTTCTGGATCACTTTTGTCAGTTTGATTGGTCCAGTCTACAGCAAAGGTTAAATTCTGTCAGCGTTGAAAATGCAGGTTTTTTTAAGGCTCAAGGAGTTTCGCCTCACAATTGATTGAGAGTATTTGATGTTCATTCAATTTAATATTAAGAGTTGATTTCTTGGACTCTTGTGGCATAGTGGTATGGTCTCTACCTCTGGGCCAGGAGACTCTTTTCCAGAGGTGTGTAATAACATCTCTCAATGGGTTGATTGGAAAAATAGAATAAATAAAAGGGGTTCAGCTCTGGGCCTCTTGTGGAACAGTGATAGTGTTCAGGAGACCTAAAGTTCAAGTCACACCTATTCCAGAAGTGCATGATAACATGGCTGCCTAGGTTGATGAAACAAAAAGACGAGTGGAGGTCCTGGAGGGTTTTGTGGTACAGTGGTAATGCCCCTAACACTGAGCCAGAAGGCCTGGGTTCAAGTCTCATCTGTTTCAAAGGTGTGTCATAACATGTCTGAACATGATTTTTAAAAAAAAGCTAATTTAAAAATATCAAGATCTGAGTTCTTCCCAATAGATATGGGCTTCTGGACAAGGGAAGAGTCCAAAAATGAAGAATGGAAACTTATGTTTTACCATACTAAAGATATGCAGATCTCTGGAAGATTTTTCATATCGGATTCCAAGAATGGATATCAATGTTTGAAACATCCCTCACAATTATTACGCTGTCTCAGTTATATGCTCAATAATTTCCTATATTGTGCTCTGACACAAAAGCTACTCTTAGGGGGTCTATAAACCACACCCACAAGCATTTTCTGATCCTTGCAATTTTTATTCTCCACCCATGCCGATTTTACTTACTGTTTTCCTGAGTTAAGATTCTTTCTCACCAATGTCCTTATTCTTTATTATCAAGGCTACTTCTCCACATTTTCCATTCTGCTTCACTCTTCAAAATGCTGTTTAACCTGGAATATCTATTTTCCCAGACATCAAGGTGCAGGGCTGGATGAACACAGCAGGCCA
>NC_063341.1:5740619-5795676 GCF_021869965.1 Rhincodon typus
ATCTTACAATGGATGCTGCATTCATTCAAATAAAGTGACCTCAATATTTTTTAACTACTATTCCATGCATGGATCTTGCTCTTTTATGTATTTTTATTGTTGAATACTCTACTCCTTCCTGTCTATTCTCTCAAACTTTTCTATTGCTTCAACTGTATCTTTGGCTTTCTACATCTTCCTTCATTCGATATTGCTCCTCCTCTGATAGTTTAAAGTCATATTCCCCATTCCAATTACATTTATTGGTCAACTCTGATGTTTGTAAGCTCCATCCTTTCCTGTCACAATCTGACTCCCATTACCGTTCCACAGGCTTGTCCTTTCCCTTCAATGTTTCAAAATTCCTCTCATGTGAAACGTATCATCCACAATTTAGCTTAAAGCCTCTCTAAGGTCTTGTTATATAATTTTCTAGGATACTGGACACAACATGGTTCAGATGAAGAGTATCCTGTTATGATTCAACACAGACTGCCAAGTTTATTTTATGATCTGGCTAGGAACCTGTAAAATGAGAGAGTCAGGAAGATTAGAATAGAATAAAGCACATGATTTCCGGGTTTTGAACGAATTACAATAAATTTTACGAAACAAAATTACAACAGTATTACAATTCACATACATGTATAACTTGTTTCTAACAGCTAGAAGTAACATGTGATAAATGGATTGTAAATGCATCAAATAGTAAAAGTAATCAAGACTGATCCCAGACATTTCTCAGTGACTTCCTCCAGACTTTAATGACACAGGTAGCTCATGAAATCTCATTAATCCTGACAAGGGATTACAGTTCTTCATTTTCGCTGATCTGGTTTAGAAACTCCCTCTCAACAGCCAATCCATCATGAGTGTCTCAATGATTGCTCCTATTACAGTCAATCACCCTCCTTTCTTAGGTTGATGCTCTTCTGCTCTATGAAGCATTATTCATTTTTAAGCATAACACCAACAGCCAGCTTCACCAAGCCAGTTCTGTCCTGGGATTTTTCCCAAGCTCCAATCACATTCAAGCAAAATGCCTTGAAAGTATCTTCTCAGCTGCACTAAAATAATGATGATTGTAGACTTCTTCTGGGCCCTTCATGACTTCCACAACACAGTTCTCAGTTCTCCAGAATGACTTCTTCTGAGTTCTCTCTTCAACACTTAGTTGTTCACTTATTCCTAGAAGTTCTTCTTGAATTCTAAGCCAGCCTACTGCGCGACTTCTCACTGAGTGCCCTACATCACATCAGTGTAATTCAGCTATCTTCCCAGCAAAACAGCTAAATACAACACTCTAAATGAATCTTTGTCTCTTCCCCTCACTGTATTTTCTAAACTCCTCTTCAGTGACCCCCAAACTGTCTGGAATGATTTATTGGAAACATTGCAATAAGCTCTTCCTACATTGCTGGGCAGAATTGAATTTTATCACCTAGCAACTCTTGGAACCGTTGTTCCATAAAATACTATTAGACATTGAATTCTGGCCTGCTCAGTATAGAGAATGGACACAAATACAGGATTTCATCACATTCTCAACAATACAGTTGCCACTTTCCCTAGTTCTGCTGTCAGCACCCATGAACTGAAACCCATTTCTCCCATATCAGTCTTTGAGCTAAGCAGTAATCTTATTTACCTCATGTCAATTTGCTTCTGGCTTAGATAGAAAAGCAGGAATTATTAGACGGTTTCTGTTTTCAAATTTAGCTCCTAGCTTCCTATACTCCCTCAAAGAATCTCTTCCTTTGTCTTATGTCATTGGTAGTCAGGTCATTGTTGAGTCTCATTTGAAATTTAAATTTCAAACCCTCCTGCTGAAATTTACAATGAACTTCTGAAGCTCTCAGCCAAACCACTTAGAGGTCAGGCATCCCTAATCCTATATAAAAGGAGAATACTCAAATTCCTTGCCAATGCAAATACAGGAGTTTCCTAGTCAGTCAACTGGGTTCAAGCATTTCTTCATGAAAGATCAAAGTAAAGTCCATTTTTTCCTAAGGAAGAAGTGCAGAATACTCATAAAAATTACAACTGTGAGTATTCACTGGTTGACTATGAATGACAATACACTGAAAGCATTTTAGATTAAAAAATACTAAATATAACTTGTGTATAATAAATGTACAAGTGCCTATGCAAAATAGATAATTGAAAGACAGCAGAAAATTAAAAGTTCAAATTGATTAGATATGCACATGAATAAGACAAAGCTGGAAGAAAGAAAACTGAAAGATGTTAACAGGGTTTATACCAAGTGATTATGACAGTGATTAAACAACTTGAAAACTATATTTTTGAAGAAACGTATTATTTATCATGAATACCTTTCTCGTAACAATCTTGATTGAAATCTTGGATTTATTGATTATTAAATCACAATTTCACGGTCTTTAAAATTCAAATTATTAATCACTCCAGAATGATTTAATCATTGTCTTGACTTGCAGCTTACTGTAAGTGCAAGCTGCAACTGCCATTAGCAAAATTATTCAAGATGAGCATTTGCAGATTGGGGTTTTATAAAATATTTGTACACAACCTGCAAAGCAGCTTCGTAAGTGGTATCATATATGTCTTAAAGGATGGGAAGCCCAGAGAACAAAACAGCACAAAACATACCGATCAACAAGCCAAAAACCGAAACTGGAATTTGTAAAATAAAACGCAGCACAAAAACCACACTTTTTTGATATTATCTAAATAAGCATTGTATAAACTCTGGAGATGCGGAAAGAACATTTCATAAATTCTGAAATTTATCAGCACATTCTAAATGACAGTTTGAGGAAGGGGAAATAAATGAACCAGAAAACGGCAAAACAAAAAACATTGATTCTTCCTGTAAAACACTTGACACCTCTGAAACTTATAGAACTACTAAACTGAGGAGCTAGTACTTTTTCTACACATCTAAGTTCAATGGGAATATCAGGTAAATCCAATCAGAAATACAGTAATGAGAACTTATTTCCCTACGTAATAGGGTATCCAATAAAAGTACTGACTTCTGAAATTACCATACTGTGGCAATTTTAGATGTTATAATTCTGAGGTCATAAAGGGGGACGTAGCTTTAAATGTAAGGTAATACGACCTTTCAGTAGTCTGCCTGACAGTGGGGCTGCATAGCTTGATTGTTAGAGATCAAAGGAAGATTTGAATTGTTTTAGGGGTATTTGCAATGCTTGGAAACAATGGTAGCAGTCTCTAGTTTGCTGTAAGTACATTCTGAACCTTCCAAAGGTCCAGAAGGATAATAAAGGTATCAAGGTGTGAACTCTTCACTGACTTCTAAGATGAGAAACAATTGAGGTTGAGAATAGATAGTCATCAGTTGAAAAAGGATGTAAGATGAGCTTTCATGTTGGCATGGGAAGAGATGCCATTTTTGAAATCAAGTTACAAGATTTGCTACAAATCAGTAAACAGCAGACTGTGGTCAGCAGTAAAAAGAGGCTCCTGGTAATGAAAACTGCCACAGTCTGATACATGGGGAGGATTTCTCTAGGTCACCATGTTGCATCCAACAACCCCGAAACGTCAGCCTTCCTGCTCCTCTGATGCTGCTTGGCCTGCTGTGTTCATCCAGCTCTACACCTTGTTATCTAAGGATTCTGGGAGATTAGTCAGAGTCATGTAGTTATACAGCATGGAAACAGCTCCTTTGGTCCAACTCGCCTGTGACAACCAGACATCCCAGTCTGACCTAGTCCCATTTGCCAGCATTTAGCTCATATTCCTCTAAACCCTGCCTATTCATGTACCCATCCAGATGCCTTTTAAATGTTGTAATTGCACTTGCCTCCACCACTTCCTCTGGAAGCTCATTCCATACACGCGCCACCCTCTGATTGAAAAAGTTACCCCTCAGGTCCTTTCCAATTCTTTCCCATCTTATGTTAAACCTATGCCCTCTACCTTTGGATTCCCTACACTTGGAAAAAGACCTTGGCTATTCACCCTATCCATGCCCCTCAGGATTTTTATAAACCTTTATAAGGTCACTCCTCAGCCTTTGAAGTTCCAGAGAAAAATGCCCCGGCCTATTCAGCCTCTCCCTCCAGCTCAAACCCTCCAATGCTGGCAATATTGTTGTAAATCTTTTTTGAACCCTTTCAAGTTTAACAACACCTTTTCTATAGCAGGGAGACCAGAACTGAATACAATATTGTAAACATGGCCTCACCAATGTTTTGCACAACTGAAACATGCCATCCCAACTCCTATACTCAATGCACTAATCAATGAAGGCAAGTGTGCCTTCTTCACTATCTTGTCTACCCATGACTCCGCTTTCAAGGAACAATGCACCTACACCCCTTGGTCTCTTTGTTTGGCAACACCCCCCAGGGCCTTACCAATAACTGTACAAGGCCTGCCCTGGTTTACTTCACATTTATCTTAATTAAATTCCATCTACTGCTACTCGGTCCATTAGCTCATCTTATCAAGGTTCTATTATACTCTGAGATAATCTTCTTCCTTGTCCACTACACCACCAATTTTGATGTCATCTGCAAACTAGGTGAAATCTACCTTGTATATTCATATCAAATCATTTATATAGATGACAAAAGGCAGTGGACACAGCATCAATCCATGTGGCACACCGCCAGTCACAGGCCTCCAGTCCGAAAAACAACCCTCCACCACTATCCTCTGTCAAGCCAATTTGGTATTCAATTGTCTAGTTCCAAACGGATTCCATGTGATTTAACCTTCCTAACTAGTCTACCATGAGGAACCATGGCAAACACCTTGCTGAAGTCCATATAGATAACATCTACCACGCTGCCTTCATCAATCTTCTTTATCACCTCTACAAAACAGTCAAATTAGTGGGACACAATTTCTGACGCAAAAAACCTTGCTGACTATCTCAAATCAGTACTTGCCTTTCCAAATGCATGTAAATCCAGTCCCTCAGAATCACCTCCAACAACTTACCCACCACTGACCTCAGGACATGGACAGGGGAAAAGAACTATTGGAACAGGCTTTAGTGCTTGGTGATAGATCTGAGAAACTCTCTGAAAGCCATGAAAACTCTCTGAAGTCAATCTGAGTGTTCCCCAACTGTAAATCTTGGATGAACGAGGAAATCCAATCCCTAAAGACCAGACATGCAGCATTCAAGTCGAATGACCCAGACCAATACAAGAAAACCAGGTATGACCTTCGCAAAGCCATCAGGGATGCCAAGAAACAGTACCGGACCAAGCTATAGACCCAAACCTACCAAACAGACTCTTGCCCACTATGGCGAGGCCTAAATAACATTACAGGATTCAAAATGAAGCAGTGTATGATTGTGGACAAAGACACATCCCTTCCTGATGCGCTGAATGCTTTCTATGCTCGGTTTGAGCAGAATGCCAGCAGCGTGGTGGTGCCTGTGCCAGGCACACATGCTCCCTCAGTCACTGCTACAGATGTCAGATCAGTCTTCCTGGGAGTTAATCCAAGGAAAGTGACGGGCCTGGACGGTGTCTCCGGCCAAGCAGTCAGATCCTGTGCAAACCAACTGGCGGAGGTGTTCACCAACATCTTCAATCTCTCCCTCCTACAAGCTGACGTCCCCACCTGCTTCAAGAAGACCACCATCATCCCTGTACCTAAGAATGCACATGCAATTTGCCTTGCTGACTACTGCCCAATGGCTCTGACCTCAATTATCATGAAGTTCTTCCAGAAGCTGGTCATGGTCCACATCAACTCCAGTCTCCCAATCTGCCTCAATCCCCTACAATTTGCCTACCGATGTAACAGGTCCATCGGGGATGCCATATCCCTAGCCCTGCACTCATCTCTGGAGCATGTGGACGACAAAGACACCTGCGTTAGACACCTGCTCATTGACTATACCTCTGCCTTCAACATCATTATTCTCTCCAGCCTGATCTCAAAACTCCAAGACCTTGGTCTTGGCTCCACCCTCTGCGACTGGATCCTCAGCTTTCTGACCTGTAGACTGCAATCAGTGAAGATAGGTAACGGCACCTTTTCCACAATAATACTCAACAGTGGAGCCCCCCAAGGATGGGTCCTCAGCCCCCTACTGTACTCCCTGTACATCCACAACTGTGTTGCCAAATTCCAAATGAGTGCCATCCTCAAATTTGCTGACGACACCACTGGAGTGGGACGGATATCTAATAATGAGTCAAAATACTGAAGAGAGATAGAGGGTTTGGTGACATGGTGCAATGAAAACAACCTCTCTCTCAACATCGGAAAAACTAAAGAACTGATCATTGACTTCAGAAAGAAAGAAGGACAACTAGCCACCACCACCCCCATCCATCTACATCAATGGAACTGAGGTTGAGGGTGGAGAGCGCCAAGTTCCTCGGATTGATGATAACCAACAACCTGTCCTACGAGGTTCCCACGTAGATGCAACAGTCATGAAGGCACAACAATGCCTCTTCTTCCTCAGGCGGCTCAGGAAATTTGGCATGTCTATAAGGAGCCTCACCAACTTCTACAGATGCACCATTGAATGCATACTGACCAGGTGCATAACAGCCTGGTATGGCAACTGCTCTGCCCAGGACCGTAAGAAACTACAGCAAGTTGGTGTGCACAGCCCAGACCATCATAGAAGCCAATCTTCCGTCTATGGACTCCATTTACACGACATACTGCCATGGAAAGGCTCCCAACATCATCAATGACACATTGCACCCCAAAAATGATCTCCTACAACCTCTTCCATTAGGCAGAAGATACAGAAGCCTGAATACACGCTCTAGCAGGTTTAGAGACAGCTTCTTACCGGCTGTTATTAGACTGATGAATGGACTCTAGCCTCAAATAATGATTGATCTTGCTAACATGATCTCACCTAACACATGCCCTGTGCAATGTAACGTGTGCCTCTGTCTAAGTCATTTTGATCTGTACATCCTTGCTTACTATGATCTTTCTGTACTGCACATAAAGCTTTTAACTGTACTTTGGTACACTTGACAATAAAATCAATCAAGCAAGCTGAGTGGCTAAAAGGACCTAAAATGTCATGCAAAATATCATGGGTCATAACTATGCAAGGGAAACATAACTTTCTACGATTTAAAGTATAAGTTGTCCTCAAAAGTAAAGCACTGTTGAGAGGGGAGAAATTTATAACTTGTTGCAAAAAGTTTTAAAATATAGGAACATAGAAAATAGGAGGATTAGGCCATTTGGCACTTTAAGTTTGTTCTGCCATTATGATCAAGGCTGATCAGCCAACTCAATAGCCTGCTCCTGTTTCTCCCCCATATTCTTTGATTCCTTTAGCCATGAGCGCTATATCCAACTCCTTCTTGAAATCATACAACTGCTTCCCGTTTATAGTGAATGCCACAGGCTCACCACTCTTCGGAAGAAGAAATTCCTTATCTCAGTCCAAAATGGTTTACCCCTTATCCTCAGACTGTGGAATCCCTGTTCTGGATTCCCCTGCCATCGGGAACATCCTTCCGGCATGAAATCCTACAGTATTCTTTCAGCTAGTGGCTGGAAGCTTGCATTTTTAAAAGAGATCAGTCTCTATGAGATTGTAACACTTAGTATATGTTTAGCCCTTAAGTAAGGACATTTCTGACTTTTGTTTTAGTTCTCTCGTGGTACATGGGCATTCCTGGTTGGCCAGCATTTATTGCCCACCCCAATTGCCCTTGTGAAGATGGTAGTGAGCTGCCTTCTTGAACTGTTGGAGTCCATGTACTGTAGGTAAAGCCAAATGCCTTTAGGGATGGAATTCCAGGATATTTACCCAGCGACACTGAAGAAATGGCGACATATTTCCAAGTCAGGATGGTCCGTGGCTTGGAGGGGACCTTGCAGGTCATGGTGTTCCTATGTATCTGCTGCCTTTGCCCTTCTAGATAGAAACTGTCAGGGGTTGGGACGGCGCAGACCGATGATCTTGGGATGAATTTCTGCAGTACGTTTTGCAGGTAGTATACACTGCTGTTACTAAGCATTTGCGGTGGAGAGTAGATGCTTGTGGATGTGGTGCCCAGTAAGCAAGCTGCTTTCTCCTGGATGGTGTCATGCCTCAAGTGTTGTTGGAGCTACACTCATCCAGGCAATTTGAGAGTATTCCATCACACTCCTGACTTACGCATTGTAGACGGTGCACAGAATTTAGGGAGTCAGGAGGTGAATTACTTGCTGCAGTATACCTAGCTCTGACCTGCTTTTGTAGTCACTGTATTTATATTGAGTCCAGTTAAATTTCTGAAGAATAATAAACCCCGAGATGTTGATAATAGGGGATTCAATGATTGCAATGCCATTGAAATTCAAGGGATTAGACTGTTTCTGGAGATGATGATCGCCTGGCATTTGTGTGGCACGAATGTTACTTGCCACTTGTCAGCCCAAGTCTGGATATTTTTCAGATCTTGTTGCATTTGAACACAGACTACTTTAGTATCTGATGAGTCAGGAATGGTGCTGAATATTGTGCAAATAATCCCACTCCTGGAGGTCATTGATAAATCAACTAAAGATGGTTACCTTGAGGATCTTCTGCAGTGATGCCCTTAAGTTGAGATGACTGACCTCTAACAACTACAATCATCTTCCTAAGTGCCAGATATGACTCTAACCAGCAGAGAGTTTGCCCTGATTCCCATTGATTCCAATTTAGCTAAGGTTCCTTGATGTCAAGGTCTGTCATTGTTATCTCACCTCCAAAATTCAGCCCATTTTTCCATGCTTGGACCAAGGCTGTAATGAGGCCAGAAACTGAATGACCCTGGTGCAACCCAAATTGGGCATCAGTGATCAGATCGTTAGTAAGCAGATGCTGCTTGAAAGGATTGTTGATAAACCCTCCATCACTTTATTTATGATTGAGAGTAGACTGAGGGAGCGGTAAATGGCTGGATTGGATTTGTCCTGTTTTTTGTGTACAGGACATACCTGGACAATTTTCCATACTGTAAGATAGATGTCAGTGCTGTGGCTGTACTGGAAGTGTGGCTTGGGGTGTGGCAACTTTTGGAGCCCAAGTCTTCAGTACTAAAGCCAGAATGTTGTCAGAACCCATAGCCTTTGCAGTAAACAGTGCCTCCAACTATTTCTTGGTATGTGGTGTTAATCAAATTGACTGAAAACTGGCACCTGTGAAGCTGGGGACCACTGGAGATGGCAAAGATGGATCATCCACCTGGCACTTCTGCCTGAAGATTGTGCTGGACTACAATTCTGCTGCTTTTGCTACATCTGTTTGAAATGTGTCCCATTTAGTTTGGGACTGGGCAGAAGGGTGAGGTGGAATGTGTTGTTACAGAGTTATGTGCACATAGAGTGAGGGTTAGAGGGGCTTAATACTTTTATTATAATGAGGATGTAAACCCAGAGTGCGGAGGCAGGCATTTGAGATAGCCGGACTTGGCATTTGGCATCACCTATGCAGTTTCCTGTTGAAATCATTGAATGTTTCTGCTTCTACCACCCATGTGTGCAGCGTGCTCCAAGTCCATACCACTTGCTATGTGAAAAAAGTTTTTTCTTATGCTCCTGCTATATCTTTGCCCAAAATCTTAAATTTATGTCCCATAATTCTTACAATTAGCTGATGGAAAGACGTTTCCTTGCTCACCTTATCTAACCAGAGCTAGACAGAGGTAGTGATCAAGTTGACAATCAAGTTGAACTGAAACTGACATTTCCAAACACCCCTCTTATAATTCCACACCAATGCATCCGAAATGCTAAATTTGTACAAAAAGAAAAGAAACAAAGTTTGTTTTAAATGGTGAACTTTGGGACTAAATCAAATTATGTTTTTGAAATCGCTGATCTTGAAATTCCTTGAAAGGCAATAACAGCTTTCATTTGTTATTCTTCAAAATTTTTGAAAACTATTGTATAAACCTCTAATGTTGTGTTTTCTCATCCTGAAACTATGATATAATGTCACAACCTCCAGGAGTTTCAAAAATCCAACACAACCAACAGAGTTTGATTATTGTCTATGGGCTCACCTTGTTTTAGACATGACAGTATGTGGTTGAATAAGATGGCTAAGAAATGAAAGAGAGAAGCAAGAAGAGACGGCCTGAAGCAAAGGCAGATGGTGAAACAGTAACAAAGAATAAGACAATTTTGGTTTGACTAATTCATTTTTGTCTCATCTTTCCTCTGGTCACTGTGCTGACCCACTTCTAGTTCCATCCCTGCTCTTTTACTGTCAATTTTTGCAAGGTATCAAAAAGAAGAGCCTGGATAACTAATCCTGCAACGTTTTCTTCATTGTACTGTTACCTTCCCTTTGAGGCACAGTTATGATTCAAGGCACACAGCAAAGTTGACAGTGCAATTGTGAACGCATAAGCTGCAGTTTAAAAGGCAGCTCAGGTTACAAATTTTCCACTTGTTGGGATTGAGATTATTTTCAATTGTAGGTATACAGTTCTGCAAAATTAAGTGCTAACTGTGTACTGCTATGTATTTAATCAGTCAGAATTCCACAACCTTAGTTATCTCTGTTTTGCACAAATTAACTAAAAGAAAATGCAAGTCTGGCTGAATCCTATGAAGCCAGAGATGATACCCGCTGTGGTTCCCAAGTGTGTCAGGACAATGACCAATCTGCAAGAATAACAGAGTCCCTAAACATGCATTTCATGTGTTCCAGAAATTATCCAGTTGTTTGTCTGATTTCTCTTTTTTATCGTCGATTGCATCTCACCCTCTCAAATTATCATACTAGCAAGTCAATGTGTTTTAATTATACGGTGCACAGATTTGCTAGCATATGTTTTCTAAATTAAAATTTTTCAAACATATTTAAATGACACATATTGCAAACATTTATTATAACACAGTCATTTTCAATTATTGTTCTTAACATGTATGGAAAAAATAAAAAAGATGAACACTGAATTCCTCGCTTATTACACCATTAAAAGAAAATACTGTTTGTGCAAGTAGTGACTAAGGAGCACATGTACCTGTACATCAATTGTTGCACAAGTAATCAGTTCATGTCTGCTTTGTAGAGTCATTGTATAAAGGACAATAGACCACTTTCATCATGTTATTATTGTCTCAAAAACTCTCAATATATTTACTGATGTTAGATTTACAATGTGCCTGAAAACAATCTTGATGAATTAACAGAAAAAAAACCTGTTTAAAAATACGGTATATAGCTGAGTATAATCTAATAAGATTTTGTCTGATTTCAGAGGGGATTTGGTAACATTGATGGAGAACACTGGCTTGGACTGGAGAACATTTACAGACTAACTGCACAGGGAAACTACAAGTTACATATTAAATTGGAAGACTGGAATGACAAGAAAGTCTATGCCGAGTACAATGCCTTTAGAATAGAGGATGAAGACGATAATTACAGACTACGAGTTGGAAGCTATCAAGGGAATGCAGGAGACTCTTTAATATGGCACAATGGCAAGCAGTTTACAACACTTGACAGAGACAGAGATTCATACTCAGGTACAATTCTGAAGTACTATTTGAACAATTGTGTATGGAGTGCATATTTAACAATGTAAATATGAAGCATAAATTGATGGTAAAGTTACTTGTGGCACAATGCAAAAGAGCTAAATTAGTAGTGATAGAAATTTCTATTAATTTTCACTCCTTACATTACATAGATATATCTAATTGAAACAGTTTTCACAGTATATAAAGTACTGTGGGATCAGGTACTTTCATATTGGAGTGCTGATGTCAGAGCTTTGGCAGCAACAGAGAAAGAGAGGGTAGATAGCTAACATTAAGGGAACTCTGAAAAACCGCTTGGAGGTGGTTATCTGCTCTTTTAGCAGCAGTCATACTGCCTTGCTTAAATTCCATTGCTGCTCCCTAAGTCAAGGTTAACACAGTGAAGGTGTTGCAATGTGAAACAAGTACATGAGATGCCTATGCAACAATATAATTATTACAAACATTTGTGAACCCCGGACGCAAATGCAGTTCAATAGTCTAATCTTGTCAATGCAGAACTTTCAATGGTGAGACTTAAGACTGAAGTGAACAATTGGTGTATCTATATTTTGAAAAAAATGGAATCAGCCTTAAAAAATGCATGTAGCTATAAGATAAAAGTTGCACTTAAAAATGTTTACAAAAACACATACAATTAGCTATGATTTAAATGATCAGGATCACATGGTCATTATGTAAAAATAAATAATACTGGATCCAAACTTGACTTGGTAACGGGAAACAAAGGTTAATGGTTGATGACTGGCTTTGCGACTGGATAGCTGTTTCAAATGGTGTTCCACAGAGCTTGGTGTTGGAACCCCTGCTGTTTGTTTGAAACATTAACAATTTGGACTTGAATGCGGCAGGGCACAATTGGGAGATGTGCAGACAATGCAAAAATTGGCCTTCTGGTGGATAATGTAGAGGATAGCTGTAAGTGCCAAAATGACATAGATGGGTTGGTGGAGTAGGCAGGCAAGCAGCAGGAGGTGTTCAACTCTGATAAGTGTAAGATAATGCATTTAGGGAGGACAAACGGTATAAGGGAATACACAATAAATGTGAATATATTGAGAGGAATAGACAAAATGAGGGATCTTGGTGTGCAAGTGCACAAGTCCCAAAATGTAGCAGTACAGGTAGATATAGTTGTAAAGAAGGCATATGGAATGCTCTCCTCCACTGGCAGAGGTACAGAATACAAAAGTAGGGATAGAATGACGAAACTGTATAAGACACTGGTGAGGCCACAACTAGAGTACTGTGTGCAGTTCTGGTCACCACATTACAGGAAGGACATAACTGCTCTGGAAAGAGTGCAGAGAAGATTTACTAGAATGTTGCCAGGGCTGGGGAATTATAACTATGAGACTGGAGAGGTTGAGGTTGTTTTCTTTGGAGCAGAAAAGGCTGAGGGGTGACACATGATCGAGGTATACAAAATTGTGAGGGATAGAGATAGATTAGACAGGAAGAACCTCCTTCCGTTCACGAACAGTTCAAAAACCAGTGGTCAGAGATTCAAGCTAATTGGCAGAAGCATTAGAGGGGGGATGAGGAAAAAACCTTCATACACAGAATGTAGTGGGTGTCTGGAATTTGTTGCCGGAGTTGGTACTAGTAGCAGAGACTCTAAACCTTAAGCGCTGTAAGCTGGAGGGCTTTGGGCCATGTGCAGGAAGACGAAATTAGAAAGGGCACCTGGGTGCCTTTATGTTAGAATGGATAAAATGGGCCAAACTGCCCTTTTCTATGCTGTATCATTCCTATGGTTCTATTGTTCTAAAGCAAACATAATTTGCTACCAAGCACAGCTAATACTCTCAGCATGTTTTGCTAAAATGGTTAATAGACAAACCATTGGCGTCTAATGACAACATGCATGCATTTGAAAGCCAAATGTGCAATTTAGAGCTCAGTGTATATGGAAAAACAGCATGTTCCATCAGGAGAATTTGTGGCTTCAGCATGTTTTGTGGAGAAATCAGTCTGGAAAAGAAATCAAAAGCATTTTTATTTAAGTGCTTATGACAATGTATAAGTTTTCACAATTTTCTAAAATGTTTGTGTGTATTTGGAGTGAATCGTGAAAACAGATGATGAAAAATGGTTAGATCAGCTTTGTTGACATAAGTTATAGTTTATACACACCTCCTATTGCTGAACAGGACAATATTCATATTCACACATGTGGGAATTAGTCCAAATTATCAAACTATGCTTTTTACTGAGATTGAAGGCCTGGAATTTGATGATAGCCTAAATAATAACAATAGCAAAAGTAAATGAAAAGTTAATCACTCAAAGCAACATTGTAAATTTTAAGTAAAAGAACAGAATAGCCAATATTTTGATGCAGCATGCTGAACATCCAGAAACCAGTGTATTTGAGGCCACAACCCTGGCTCAGCATTAGTATCAGAGATATTATGGTGCTTGTGCACACTTTCCATTACTGAGTTCAAAAGTTGTAAATGCTGATTTTTCAGAATAACTTTTCTTTAAAATTTGGGATCCTTCAGCAAATTATTTATCCTAGATCTCCCATGAAATTTTTTTAAAAATGCAGCTTTCAATATTTTAGCTCTCTTTTAACGCTGAATCCCATCTCCTATGTCTTTTGAGTGTGTCCATTTGGCCTTGATTCTGACTTTAGCTTTTATAATACAACCAGTCTAATGAACAGAACTGTCCTTCTGGGGATATTCATGTCTCATTAAAATCCAACTCTGTGTACTCAGCTATTATTTTATACCTGTAGTTCTTTCCACTTTTGTAATTCCTCTGACTTCTGAAGCCAGCTACTGTACTACACTTTGCAGTTCTGTTCAATTAGCTTGACTGAATTTCATTCAGTACAATTTTCTTTGCTTATTCTATTTAATGGTTATGTTCAAATACAAAATAACTACAGGGTCTGTTGGATTTTAAAAACTATCATATAAATTCAAAAATAACCAGCCATCATATTGTAAATGAACAATGTAACATGTATATGTTTGAACTAAGAAGAGTAGAACCTCAAATGTCTATAATTTTGAAAACAAACTACTACTCTTGGTTAAATTTTGATCTGGTAGGGCTTCCATTTCATTTCACATGAAGAATCAATATCAATTATTGCTGCAGGAGGGTTAGAGGATAACGAACAATTGAACCAGTAAACACAGACAGGTTCCTGTTTTAAAGTTATATACTCAATTCTTAGTTTTGTATAATGCAGAATTTTTTTTATTTGTATAATACTGAAATTATTATTATTGTGTATTCGAAAAGTTAACTTAAACCAAAGGATGTCATCCCTCTTGAGTGAGTGTACAAAATCTTATGGAATTCAAACAGACCTCCCTGATGCCCTGTTTAATTCATCAATCAAAACTCAAATGGATTATCTATTTATTTTCATATTGATATTGATGGGACCATCCTGTGGGAAAATTGGCTGCATTTACCCCAACAGTGTTTACATGTCAAAAGTAATACATGCATTGTGAAGCATTTTGAGATCGCATGAGATCATGAAAGGTGTTGTATAAATGAAAATTATTTAAGTTAAAAATGTACAAACACTTGGTAAGTTGGGAGGTGCAGAATGGAGTTGTTATAATGAGCACACAGGCTCTAGAGTGATTAAAGTTAACAATAACAGTGAACAATAACAGATTTAAGTTTTTTAAAATTCATTATAGATTTTTATTGGAAAACTCTGATTTTAAATTATGGAATTGCTTCATTTTTGTCAGAGAATAATTGTGTTGCTGCACAAGATAAACAGCTCGGTGATAGAATGAAGAGTGTCATCACCGCATTCTTAAAAAACAATTTCAAGAGTTGGATCCATTATATTGAACAGCTGGGACTAAAGTCAAGCAGGAACATAATGTATATTAACTTTCTGTTCCCTCCTTAGGTAACTGTGCGCATTTCCACAAAGGTGGGTGGTGGTACAATGCTTGTGCACATTCTAATTTGAATGGAGTTTGGTACCGAGGAGGTCATTATCGCAGCAAGTACCAAGATGGAGTTTACTGGGCTGAATTTCGAGGGGGCTCCTATTCTCTGAAAAGTACGGTAATGATGATCAAGCCTGAATAACGTTCAAGAAGAAATCGCATGTTCCCAATGGGTACAACTACGAAAACATAGACTCAAAATGTAGGGTTCTTTCAAAAGCAGAACATGTGCTTTGTTAAAGAAGCAACTTGTTTAGCAACATTGAAAAATCACTTAATATTGCTCCTACATATATGGTTTCATTACCTTTTAAAATGCTAGAGGAGAAAGCAAGGATCCACATGACATTATTATGTGCATCTGTACTCAATGCTCACTAGCACTACGTTGAACAACTAGCACCCTAAAGGAAATACTGCCCTTCTCATAAAGGAAGGCATTAGGTATATCCTATGATTTTAACCAGATTATACTATAACCCAACAAAATCAGTTATGACTAATATTTGGATGTATACTAATGTATTTTATTATAACAGACAACTTTTTGTTTAATAATCTGCTGTTGGACATATCAGCTTTATTATGGATATTTGGAGAATCCATAACACTTCATTTTAACACTGATATTAAGCAGTTAGGTTGAAATAAATACTTTAAGTCTTTCATGAATCAGAGTTTAACTTTAATAGAAAAAGAATCCAGAAGTTCCCAGATTACAAGGAAAAGTCTAAGTCGCATGATCAAAAGAGCCTTCATATTCTCCCTAAAACTAACATCTTAAAGCAAGACTAAGTTTAAATAATTGTTCGATCTGAACAGTTATTCCTAATACCAAAACATGCAGTTTTTAGCAAGGAACACCACATTGCCTCTAAAAGAGCAACAAGTCTGCACTAACATAAGTCACATTCTGATAGCAACAAAAGTGTTGGTTTAAAATACGAAAACCATCTACTCCAAGACTGTGTGCTTCTGCTGTGAAAGTACATCTATACAGGTCAGAAACGTCTGGTAGAAAAATGCTGGTGTAACTCTCATGAAGTGTAAATCTGGAGTAAACATGGCCCCAAACATATTTTTGTCAAATGCTTTAAATCCTGATCAAAAAAGCAACTTTCAATTTAAAAAAAGTAAAATTCATCCTTAAATCTCCTTTCCTTAAAAAGGTTATCATATTATGCATGCACAAAGTAATGTAGATTTATGCAAATCAAGCAAGTTTCACAAAAATGTAGCTTGAATATGTATTGAAAAGATGACTGCAGCAGTGGGTTTCTTTATGAACTTGAGAACATAAAAAGAAAAACAAGAATGAAAATATTCTGAATGACCTTAATGCCTATTATTTTGTGAATGTGGCAAATGAATTCAAATTGTATCACTGTTTTTAAGAGATGTTTCTCTTCTTATTTTATGTGTTAAATTGACTTTCCATTGATTAATTAAGCTCATCTCAACAGGTATAAAGTTAAAAGTTGCATTCTGGTTTTATCTTCGGTATGCTGTCACATATCCTTTATTCATTCACGGAATGAGGGCTAGGGAGCATTTATTGTCTATCCCTAATTGCCCACAGGGCAGTCTAAGAGTCAACCACATTGTTGTGGGTCTGGAGTCGCATGTAGGCCAGACCAGGTAAGGAAGGCAGTTTACTTCCCTAAAGGACATTTGAGAACCAGATAGGTTTTTCCTGACAATCAACAATAGATTCATGGTCATCCTTAGATTCTTAATTCCAGATATTAATTGAATTCAAATTCCACCATCTGCTGTGGTGGGATTTGAACCCGCGTCCCCAGAACATATACATGCCCTGCCATGGTATCTCCATCACCATACATATTAAAGTTTTTGAACTGTTTTAATCTTCACTCACAGGTCATCCCCTATAAAACTGTGACTAGTATTTTAGCTTTTTTGATGATGCCATTTCTAATGCTTATACATCTTTTTTCAAGCTGAGTGTTTAGAATGGAAGATGTACCTCTACTTTGA
This sequence comes from Rhincodon typus, assembly GCF_021869965.1. Classification (NCBI taxonomy): domain Eukaryota; kingdom Metazoa; phylum Chordata; class Chondrichthyes; order Orectolobiformes; family Rhincodontidae; genus Rhincodon; species Rhincodon typus. Next base: position 5,758,025 of record NC_063341.1, read on the forward strand.
TTTGGCTTATGAACTGCAAAGGTCTAACCTACCTTATGGAGAATGAAAATGTACATACAAATAGTTATGTTGACATTATACGTCAACTTGCATTATGAGGAAATTTGAGTTCAAGAGTAAAGATGTCTTTTTCAATTTACAGAGCCTTGGTGAGACTCTATTGAGTACTGTGCACTGTTTTGATCTCCTTGTCGATGGAAAGATATACTTGCCATTGAGGAAGTGCAACGAGTCACCACACCATCTCTGGGGTGGTTGGATTGTCTTATGAGCGATGGAGGATACTGGCCCTTTGAAACATACAAAATTATGCAAGTGGATTTAGATAGGGCATTTCCCCTAGTTGGTGAGTCTAGAACCAGGGGACATAGTCTCAGTATAAGTTGTAGGCCATTTCAGATTGGAATGCGGAGGAATTCCTTCACACAAAGGTTGCTGAAACTTTCAAATTCTTTATCCCAGAGATACATAGAATTCTGAATACGAATAACAAAAGGATACGGGGATAGCACATTGGAGAGAGTTCAGAAAAGATTTACCAGGATGTTGCCTGGACTGGAGGGTTTAAGTTATAAGAGTAGGCTGGGACATTTTTCAGTGGGGTATAGGAAGTTGAGGGGTGACCTTACAGAAGTTTATAAAATTGTGTGGGGCACAGATAAGGTGAATAGCAAAGGTTTTTTCCCTTGGGTAGGGGAGTTCAAAACGAGGGGCATATTTTTAAGGCAAGAGGAGAAAGATTTAAAAAGGGACCCGAGATGCAACTTTTTAATACAGAAGGTGGTGCCAGAGGAAGGGGTAGATATAGCTACAGTTACAACATTCAAAAGAAATTCGGATATGTACATGAATAGGAAAGGTTTGGAAGGATATGAGCCAAATGCAGACAAGTGGGATTAATTTAGTTTGGGAAACCTGGTCAGCTTGGATAAGTTAGACTGAAGGGTCTGTTTCAATGGTGCAAGACTCTATGACTCTAAATTACACAAAGATAGCTGATCAGCCATGATTGTAATTGGATGACAGAGCAGGTCCAGTGAACTGAATGACTTTGTCCTGCTCCTATGATTCTACTCTTACCTTTACTTTCTAGATGGAATTAGACAAGCTGACATTTCAGTCTTTAAATTTTTTTTATCTATAAAAATATCCAAAAAACAGCTTTGAGAATATCCCTTGTTTAAAGATGCATTAGCATCTGAAGATTCACCTGCTGAACTCCCTCGGTGTGAGATGACAGCAGACTATCACTCATCCATTATCTTAAATGGGAGTTAAATCCTAAATTGCGAATAAAATTAAGGCAAGTATCACACGCGTGAATCATTTTCTAAGTCTGAAGCAAACAGTTAGGCTTATCCTTTAACTGTTAGAACAACAAATTTTGAAGGAAGGAAAGAAGTGAAATGTAAAGTCAGTGGATAACATAACTGCAGTGTAGCTGTCATATCTGTGGCGGGCTCAAGGCTTTAATGTGTATTAGTGTAATGAGATTGAAATTATTGGGAATATCAAAAATACAAATTTAGTGTATTTTACTGTATTTTATGTATTCTCCCTTAGCCAGTTATTCAGGAAAATTATCCATTTAAGGTTGAAATTTCAATTAATCAAAGCAAGCTTTACAAGGCATCTGGTCATTGTGCCACAGCGATAGTGTTTCTTCATATGTATATAATTAATCACATAATAAATCACTGCAGGGATAGTAGATGTCCTGCTTTCGTCCACTTACACAAACTGAAATCCTGAAAATTGAAACCCAAAAATGTACCATTTTAAAAAAATTAAATTGGTACTCTCAGTATAGGTAAAATAACTCATTACACAAAATTCCCTTATGAGCAAAGAAATTATTCAAAATGAAATATGAAAGAACAATATAGATCCTAGCCAGTGAAAAAGATGCAAAGTAAATTGACTTGTGGCAAAATGCCACAAAATGTCAACATAAAAAGCAACTTGCAAGGGATATCATTATTTTCCATCATTATTTAGCAAAAAGGTGATCAGAAGCAATCTGGGCCACTTGAAAACTAGTAATGGTAATAATGCCAAGGAAAATAAGGTATAACACTAGACAAGACTGAATATTTATTTTGCACAAGTCAGCTTGCCGGACATCACAAGGAGATGAATGTGGAATCTAGGACAGGGATTCTCCATAATTAATGTCAACAAAATAGTACTAATGAAGAAAATAATGACATTAAACAGCTTGAAATTCCTTGGACCAGATGATTTCTCAGTAAGGAATTTGAAACAATAAGTGAGAACACTAAAGATGCCCTAACTATAATCTTCCAAAGTTCTCTCAATTCAGGAAACTTGCCCAAAAGTTGTGCTGGTCACTCCACTATGAAGAAGATGACATTGAAAACTAAACATTATAGGTCCTGCCAGCCTAACTTTTATTGCTGGGAAGTCACTGGAGTCTATAATTAAAAATAGGGTCATTGAGCTTCTTGAAATTTTTCAGCTAAAAAGAGAAAGCAGGCAAGGATTTGTAAAGGCAGATCATGCCTGATGAATCTGATTTAATTTTTTTAAGGGGATAATTGAACCAGTGTACAGGTAGATATGTATGAGTATTAGTTGTGTGGATTTCCACGAAGCATCCAATCAAGTTCATAATAAAAGTAAGAAATGAAGATGAGTTTACAGTCTATCTGTTTCAACTCAACAAAATAGATGTCAGAGATTCTCCCTCCTCAGTATCCAAGAGCCCAACACATCTTCCAGGTGAAGCAGTGCTTTACCTGCACTTCACACAATCTAGTCTACTATATTTGCTACTCACAATAAGGTCTCAAAATGGGAAATGAAGCTTAGACTGGATTACCACTTCACAGAACATTTATGTTTTGTCCACAAAAAAAGACCCTGAGTTTTCAGTTGCATGCCACTTCAACTCACTATCCTATTCCCTGGCTAATATCTCTGTTTCAGGCTTGCTGCGGTGCTCCAGCAAAGCTCAGTGCAAGCTGGAAGAACAGCACCACATCTTCCACTTGGGGACCCCACAGTCTTCTGGACTCAATACTGAGTTCAATAAGTTTAGGGCTTGAGCTCTCCCATGCCCTTACCCCAACTCCCACACACTAAGCCTTGTTATCACACAGTCTGCTGTTAAACACAGCCCATTGTTAGCCACTAACAGTCCCCATTAATAGCTACTCACCCTCCTAGCCAGATCGTTATCCACTCCTTTATCTGTTCAGATGTTCTTTTCTCTCTTTGGGCTCTATCCCACCTATTGTTTACTCCTTACCCCTCCCCCTGCCACTCCATCCTATCTTCTGCATATAAACCGACATTTTCCCAGCTACCATCAGTTCTGAGGAAGGGTCTCTTAACCTGAAATGTTAACTCTGATTCTCTCCTCAGATGCTGCCAGATCTGATGGGCTTTTCCAGCAATTTTTGTTTTTGTTCCTGAACGAACCTTGAATTGATTATTTCTAAAAAAAAATTCATACAAATTTAGTTTAGATCAATATGAATTGTAATATTTAGATTTTATACAACTTTTCACCAAGTGGCCTTTCGGGACTAGAAACTGCAATCAACATTACACTAAATTTAAATGTTAAAATGCGAGAACATATTGTTCAAAAAGGTGTAGACTGATACCACTGGTACTTGAGCCTGTTGTACCAGGTAATAAGATCTCGATTAGTAAACAAAATAAAGGGTGAAGTAAAATAATTCAAACAAAACATTAAAAATATTGAAATACAATTAAATTTCACTAAAAATACAGTTTTCTACTTTAAAAACTACTATCTGTTAGCTGCTGGTTGATTGTGATAAAAAAAAAGCAATTTGTCTGCAGGTGTTTACCAAAATTGATCTGAGATCATCATGGACAAAAAAGCTAAGAAATCTGCTATGAAACAGATTTATGGCATATACTTAGTTTTAAGTAAATAAAACATACACATTACTGTTACTGAACTTGTGTCCTTTGAATTATTAGCAATACGTCCATCCAATGAGGTGAGCAACAATCCCCTCCATTTACTGCTCAAATGGCAGTTAGATAATGTGCAAGGAACACGTCAGCGATGAGCGAAGTCATTTAATCACTGCAAAGTAATTATCTGAATGCCACTTACGAAGATCAAACTTTTCTTGGTGCACTCCTTACATATAAAACAACACCTCTTCCATCACTACAATGAATTTGCTCATTCACCAAATTCCCATGTTTGCAAAGTCTTGAGCTGCATTCAGTGACAAGATGCTCTTTCATATTTGTTAATTTCCATTGGCTAAAGAACCAATAATGACAGCGTAGTTTGAAGGTGACACGAAGGAAAAAAAATCTATGCAACTAGATTTGGGATGCACTGTTTGTCAGAACACAGTTTTAAGAATAGAACACAAAAGTGAATTGAACAAACATTTGAAACAGAAAGATGTGCAGAGATAAAACAAAAATGGGGTATGGGACAAACTGGATTGCTCTTAAAAATTTACTGCGTCACATGGATTCCATTACATTGCATCACGGTCAGAGTTACACCACTTTAAATGACTTTCTGCAACCTGAGACGAGGAATAATGTCATCAACAATACTATCAAATCGGCTAAAGAGAAGTTATATTAGACTTGAAATGTTATCTGTTTCTCCCTCCACATATGATGTCAGATCTGCTGAGTTTCGCCACCATTTCCTGTTATTATTTTAGGTCTGGAACTTGAATGTGATACTTGTCATTTGCCACATATCAAAAATTTGTATGCACCCAATATGGAATATTGGGTACCTTTGACCTCTAAAGGAAATGATTACTAACAGCATAGATAAAGCAAAAAGCATTTCATGGAGTGAATTTATATTTGCAAAACAAAAATTGATAATGTTTAAGATTTCAGTCTTATATGACACTTTTTCTCCAGCATTTGCAGTATTTTGTGTTTGATTTGGTGGGAAAATAAGCTGAGAGAAGGATGTAAAATGGCTGTGAAAGGATACAGACTGATTTAGTGAGCAGAAAAGCAGATTTATTTTTTATGAGAGAGAGACTGGGGAACAGTGGTGTACAAAGTGACTTGAGACTTCCTGTACACAATAACAGAAAGGTAATGAAGGTAAAATAAACAAGTGGTTTGTTAGCCTTTATTATAAAGGATTTATTGTGCCAAATAATGTGGTCTCACTACAAGAAGCCTTGGTGAAAACACAACTGAAGTACTGTGCACAATTTTGGTCTCCTGACAAAAGGAAACAATCTCCTCAGTGGGGTGCCAATGAGGGTCTATTACTAACTCATGGCATGTGCAGATTGTCAGAAGAGGACGGATTGTGTAGACAAGGTCTACATGGTCTGTAATCCCTTCAATTAATAAGATCGAGAGGTTGTCGCTTTGACAAACAAAATTCACATGGTGAATCCTGGGAGGATGTTTCTATGCCAGGGAATTTGGAATTAATGGTTACGGACTCAGAATGAAGTCAGTATTTTAGATCTGTTCAGGGAAATTTCTTCACTCAAAAGGATTGTGAAATTTTAGAATCCTCTACCCAAGAGAGCTATGGATCCTCCATTGCTGAGTAATTCAAGTTGGAGATTGATAGATTTTTGGATTCCAGCGGAATTAGGGGATATGGGAATAGTGCAGGACAGCATAACTGAAGCAGAAGTTCATCCATGATTGTAATGTATGATAAAGCAGGTTTAAAGAGTTGAATGGCCCACTCCTGCTTCTATTTATTATATCTGTAAGTCCAACATGAAAATATTCTGCAACGTAACCATGTGTTCAAACATCCTCTCAACCCCTTTGAGGGGGGAATAATAAATACTTATATTTTCAGTATGTACATAAAAGAGATCATCAGTAAAGGAGTACCTAACAAACAGAATAAATCTTGAGCCTTTTACTGAATTTTGGTACAAATTCATTGCTTAGTTTCAACAGCTTAATGAGAAGAGTATTTACAACCTAAGTCTTTTGCCCATTTATGTAGTGATTGTAACGAGGTCAACTCGGTAGACTTCATAGAATATGGGAGTTTCCTGATTGGGGCTGTTAATCTGGTCCAATCAGGGAGCCCTGGCTGAAAGATATAAACAGGAGTGTCAGTTCTGCTCACTGAGAGAGCTGGCTCTGAGGAAGCTGAAACAATGTCAAGTACTATGCATAGATCGGCCTCTGAGGAGTTACTTCAGTTCATGTATATTTCTTTTATGAATGCACATCCAGTTGGGTCAAGATTCAATGAGTTGCTTGCTCATGAACAAACACATCACCCACAGAAATCTCAGGAATATATAGTAGAACAGCCACATTAATTGACTGATGAATTGCTTTCGTTTTGAGATACTAATCGAGGCAGTCTTGGCACCAGTACAAAGTGTAATGCATAAATCAAGTGTACCGTGAAAAGAAGCTTTTTTCCGCATCCCACAACACTATATAAAACAATTTAACTTATTCAATGGAAAGGTAATTAAATTTCCTATCAGTACAGAATAGAAAGTAATCCTTTATAAATTTAAAATCTCATTAGATAGAGATTTTAATGCAGAAAAAGATGATCAATAATATACAGCTGAAAAAGTTTATTTTCTCACAATTTAATAAGTTTGATTGTAGGATTCTTGTTTTTCTCACCTTGAAAATTGATATTTACAAATGATTAGATAATTTCAATATCTGACTTGTAGATCAAGCTGGGGTGTTTGCTTCAATGTGAAGAATGCTACATAAATGCAAGTTACTGTTGTTCCAAGAGAATGCCAGCTCATGATGCTATATGAACTGCTGCTCATGATAAAGGTTGCTGCCACCATCTGTATTATATGTAGGAAACTAAGGCCTGCTGGGCCTGGTGTGGTAGAGGGAAACCACTTCCTGATCTAGTTAGAAGAGTCACTTGTAGTTAACAAGATACAGTTTATTGCATGTTATCAAATAGGTACAGGTTATGTTAATATGACATATCATTCCATAGACGTTCTGAAGGACCAGTTGTTCAGTCTCACTTCTTAGAGATCCTAAGCTGTTCTGCCCACACAAGTCTATGGGAAATCAACAAAATGTGGTGCTTATGGTACTTTTTAGAGTGAACACTTTAAGACCCATATACAACAAATGTGATATCACTGATGGCACAGAATTTTTTCATCAGAAGCTAGGTAACTTATATTTGTATTAAATGGGCCAGATTTTTCATTGAAAGGCGATCTCACATTCTTTTAAAAAAGAGAGCTCTGTATTTCTGAGGGAAGATTCTACTCAGTTATCCCTCATAAATCTGCAGGTGTTCGTTTATTCTGCCGTTCTTTCATACTGTATAATTGTCAGACGAAGACAAACCACATCGCTATTTCAGAGTAGTCAGCTGCTGTTTTCAGAAGTTTGAAGTTTCTGACAGCTACTGCAAACGTTAAGGACAGAGAGCGAGAGAGAACAGGTGATGGGGGTGGGGTCTGTATACATGTAAGTTGGGGTTGGGTTCCGATCCGGCCTGGGCAAGGGTGTTCAGCTCCTCGGACAGGGTCAGATCGGGTCAGGATCTGGGATTGTTAATGATTAGGGATGGGGTTTCTTTAATAGTTACTCAGGAGTTAGACTAGTCTTTTATAGTCTTCCCGAGTAAATATTTAATTTTATCGGAACGATCTGAAGTCTCTGATTTTTGTGGAGAATTTCAGATTGTCTCAGGTGTAGTGGAATCGTCCAGCAGAAAATTCATTTTCCCAGGTATTCCTTCAAAGTGTGCTACAGTAAGGTTTCCGCAGGGTCCACATGCGTAACTCAGGTTTACACTCACGTCACAACTGTCGGGCAAATGGAAAATCTTCCCCATCATAAAATGTGCCAAAACACAAATAAAACATCAGAAGATAAATCTGGCTCTAATTTTCTCAATACATTATCAATTAACCATAAGTGTTATGCACACTTTTTTTATAATTATCTTCCAGAGGAAAATTAGTTAATTACATATGGTTAATGATATATTTAACTGTAGAAAGCAGCAGGAAATTAAGAAATGAATAATCGTTTTCTGAAATGAACATTTTGTTATGCTTATATCGCAACACAGGAGTTCAGTGAATGTAATCATTGCATACCACTAAGGAAGGAGTATTTTCTGAGTATGCCTTTTGTAACAATATGATTGGCATGCTCATTTCAAATGGTATTTACGGACTGGTTGTATGTAGCACTTTGATAATATATCTGATAATAGATTCAAAATGGTGTTGCCAAATGAGTGAATGGTGATATTGCTTCTGTTTTTATTCACATAACTGAACTGAACTTTGAAGAGAAGTCATAAGGATAGCACATATATGATTCAATAAATGAACAACTGTTGTCGAAATCAATATTTTACACGTATCAACTTTGAGTGAACATGTCCTAAGCGTTACGAAAGCATTTGTTAATTTATTAATGCAGGTCACAGGTATCTGTCTGTTCAGTTTACAGAAAGATGAAATGCAAAATAATCTGCTGAATATATCTAATGTATTATCGATGTCTACATTAAGGTTCATTAATTTTCAACTATAGACTAACAGTAATATGCTATTGTTTATTGCATTTACTTGTTCTCTGATAACATTAGTTGAGTAAAATGAGCTCCTTACATATTAGCACATTGTCACACCCATCTGTGGTGATGCACACAATTCAATGTCTAGTGACCATTTAATGTAGTGACCATTTAATGCATTTAGCTGTATCTGACTATCTGGATGAAATTGAGTACACTGTCCAAAGGTGAAAAGATGATATTTCTACTTGTACTGAAGTCCAAAACTAGGTGTCATAACTATAAGATAATTACTGATAAATCTGTTAGGAACTCAGGAGAAAGTCCTTCACCTAGAGACAAGGTGACATGTGGACCTTGATACCTGAAGGAGTTGAAGTGACACATTTATGGGGGAGATTGTGCATAATGGATGAGGTAACAGAAGGATATGCTGATAATGTTATGTGGAATGAGGCTTGTGTGGATCAAAGGTATGAATCAATGGGCTGAATAGCCTCTTTTGTGTTATAAATCTACATATTATATAATATTGCTGGTTACCATTTGAAGACAAACAATTTTCGTCTTTTTTTTAAGCATCATAATGGAAGTGGCATCATCTTTATGTAAAATAGACATAGAATTGTACATGGGAGGGGGGAAAAACAGGATTATGTTTTGAATTTGACAACAGGATTTCAACAGCAATTGACTGTTAAAATTTAGTGCTTAGGTGCTGCACTCAAAATCTAAGCCTATCAGACAAGTTTTACACTGAACATGAAAGTATGTCTAGAATTTTCTCTTATTTAGTCCCAATGAAGTGTTGTTCATAGATGAGAACATTAGAAAAACATTTGACAAACATCCATTTCTATTTATGATTTGTCAATGATTCAATTTGCACAAGGTCCTTATCTCCATCTAAAATATAAGATTACATCATTATGCTCTGTTTTCAATCAGTGTTCAGGTAACTCCTGTACTGTTGTAAAACTACTGAAAACAAAACATACTTTCTGTGTCAGAGATAGTAGGAACTGCAGATGCTGGAGAATCTGAGATAACAAGGTGTAGAGCTGGATGAACACAGCAGGCCAAGCAGCATCAGAGGAGCAGGAAGGCTGACATTTCGGGCCTAGACCCTTCTTCAGAAATGGGGGAGGGGAAGGGGGTTCTGAAATAAATAGGGAGAGAGAAGGGGAGGCAGATAGAACATGGATAGAGGAGAAGATAGGTGGAGAGGAGACAGACAGGTCAAAGAGGCGGGGATGGAGCCAGTAAAGGTGAGTGTAGGTAGGGAGTTAGGGAGGAGATAGGTCAGTCCAGGGAGGACGGACAGGTCTTGGGGGCGGGATGAGGTTAGTAGGTAGGAGATGGGGGTGGGGCTTGAGGTGGGAGGAGGGGAGAGGTGGGAGGAAGGGAACTGCACCTCCCAGTCGCGAACCATTTCAACTCCTCCTCCCATTCCTCAGATGACATATCCATCCTGGGCCTCCTGCAATGCCACAACGATGCCACCCAAAGGTTGCAGGAACAGCACCTCATATTCCGCTTGGGAACCTTGCAGCCCAATGGTATCAATGTGGACTTCACAAGCTTCAAAATCTCTCCTCCCCCTACTGCATCCCAAAACCAGCCCAGCTCGTCCCCGCCTCCCTAACCTGTCCTTCCTCGCACCTCAAGCCACACCCCCATCTCCTACCTACATCCCGCCCCCTTGACCCATCCGTCCTCCCTGGACTGACCTATCTCCTCCCTAACTCATCACCTATACTCACCTTTACTGGCTCCATCCCCGCCTCTTTGACCTGTCTGTTTCCTCTCCACCTATCTTCTCCTTTATCCAGGTTCTATCCGCCTCCCCCTCTCTCCCTATTTATTTCAGAACCCCCTTCCCCTCCCCCATTTCTGAAGAAGGGTTTAGACCCGAAACGTCAGCCTTCCTGCTCCTCTGATGCTGCATGGCCTGCTGTGTTCATCCAGCTCTACACCATGTTATCTCATACTTTGTGTCACTGAGGTAGAAGATCTGTCATAATCTAGTAGAATTAGTTGAGCAAGATTGAGGGGAAAAAATAGCCTGTTTTGCTCTCACCTCTGATGCTTTTCCCTTACAATAATTTGGTTTCCAATTGCTAACAATATATTCATGCATATTTATATTCTAGACATGTTTCATGTACCAAATGCTTTTTAAAAATATGTACTTCTGTGACAATTATATCTTTTATTAATCATCACTACATGCATTTTTACCTTCAATAGATTATTGTCACCTCCAACTCATGACAGACAGTAAAAGAAATACGTACATAACAAGCCAAATCCATGCTACAATGCAGAGAAAAATCTGACCAAGTAAAATGGATGGCTGATTGGACTGCCATCAGGTAACAATATCACGAGTTTCCCTATTGGCTAAGAGTTTGAACAAGTACAAATGTTTTCTCAATACTTGCTAAAGATACAAGCCGCCAGTGGAGAAAGAAAAAGGTACCTTCCAACTACCGTCCACAACCACTACATATTTGGGTTTGTGCCTGGATTCTAGACCTTTCATGGTCAACAAGTCCGAGTGAGGTTTTTAACACAGAGGTTTGGCTCAGAAGCAGTGGCTGAGGATTCTGTGGTGAATAACTGAACTCTTGACTTCTCACCGATAGCGCATGTGAGGTGCGTAATGGAATACTTTTTATTTTCATGATTCAGTGCAGCTCTAACAACTTTGACCATTGAGGTCAAAGAAGCCTGCTTTATCAGCACCGCAGCTACCAGCTTAAACATTCATTCCTTCCAGCTGTGCAACATGATTTGTGTAAATAAGAAAAACGTACAAGAGCAAAGGAATAGATAGGAGAAGGTCATTGTGGTTCCTTTACTCTGCCTCACCATTCAATGTTTCAACTTCGAGATCAGCTTTCCCACCCAATCCCGCAACCTTTGATTCCCTTAGCCCAAAGATCCATTGGCTTTAGACCTGAATATACTCATACATCAAGCATCTCCAACTGTCTGGGGAATCCGAAGATTCACAACCTTCTAAATGAAGGGATTTCAATATTTGCTCTGTCAAACTCTCAGAATACTTCTAAGACACAGGAATATTCAGTCATTCAACTCAATCACTTCTTATAAAGCAGTCCTCATTCCAGGGATCCATCTAGTAAAGCTTTGCCTCACCTGCATAAGGCAAGTTTCTACTTTCAAGTATGTTACTTGTATAATTGCAGCACGATGGTCCTTAGTTTGAGACAGCAAACTCCTTGTGATAAAAGCCAAAGTACTCCTGCCTTTCTAATTTTTTTTTATGGGAGTGGCATCATTGCTGCAGTCAGCATTGTTACTCATCCTTCATTACTTAAAAAGCATTGGTAAGCTCCCTTCTTCAACTTGTCAGTACGTCCATAGAGATAGTTGGGAAAGAGCAGCAGGATTTTGGCCTAGTTATAGTGAAAGAACTCCAATATATTTTTGCATCAGCATTTTGTACAACTTGGAGAGAAATTTGCAAGTACTGATGGAGGGAAACTTGCATATGGTGGTGTTCCCATGTGCCTGCTGTCCTCTTTCTTCCATATGATTGATGTCTCAGATTTGAAAAGTACTTTGGTTAGTTGCTGCAGAGGATCCCACAAAAAGGTACACGCTGCTGCCACATTGCAGGTGGAGGGCGTAAATGTTTAAGACTTTTATAAAAGTGTTGAAGCTGCACTCATACAGGCATGTGCACTTTAAATTTCTATGATTTGTGTATCAGATACCCTTATATTCCTGAATGATAAGAATTATTAGTCTCCCTACTTGAAGTAAAAATCTACTTTTTTATTCCTAATCAAAGTGGATAATTCAACAGAGATAGTAGGAACTGCAGATGCTGGAGAATCTGAGACAACAAGGTGTCGAGCTGCTGTAGTCATCCAGCTCTACACCTTGTTATCTTGGATAATTCAACACTTCCCCATGGCAGTGTTAGACATGCAGGTCCCACTTAAGGACCAACCAAAACAGGCCATTACATTGTGCATTCAGGAGTGGAGCTCAAAAGCTCGTGCGGTGGTCGAAATAACTCCAAAGAAGCTGATATCCTGTCACCAAGTCACCCTTTATTTATCCATGAACAGTCCTTGACCTTAGTACTGTCTCATTCAGAGTCAGCATCTCTGACATGCCACTTTTTATCTGTCAGCCGAGGCTCCCTGATTGGACCAGATTAACAGCCCCAATCAGGGAACTCATATTCTATGATGTCCAGCTGGCTGACCTCATTACAATCACTACAGTTGTAATGTACCTACCACACAGTTATGCAGACCATGTTCAAGATCCACCTTGTCCGGAGTTGTGCCATAGCATTTCTGAACAGATTAACCTAAAATAGAACTTACTTCTTGGGCCAGAATGCTTTGGTTCAAGTCCCACCTCCTCCAGAGGCGACAGATAATATGTCTGAACAGGTTGATTAAAATAAAACTGAGTTCTGCACTGCTGCTGTGGGTAACATCTGTTGGTTGTCCATTGTTAATTGGGTAATTAGTGGTCCCTACATCTGTGCCAGAAGGTTCAAGTATCACCTGTTATGGATATGTGTCATAATAAATCCAAACAGACGTGAAACAAGAGTTACGTTCTTCCTCAATGAGTGCTGGAAAGGGTCTAGAAGGTAAAAGTGAAAATTGTTGTTTGTGCTAAGCTATAGACTTACGACAAAAATCTTTTAAATCACTTAAAGTCTTTTACTGCCTAATTCAACGAATGCTTATTGGTCTGTTAAATACCCGACTGTGAACTCTGCTACATTATTAAACAACATTTAACTACTCCATCTGAATCCCTCTCCAGCTTCTCTATCTACATCTTACAATGTAATTTCCCATCCAGTATTATACCATCACCACAACTGTATGCTCTACAATCAGTGCCTCAAAGCCATTCATGGTAAATAATTGAGGCTCAAGCATTGATTCTCATGCACGCCATGAGTTTTCCTTGTTACTCTAAAAATGACCTGTTCATTCTTGCACAGTCTTTTTGCTTTTGCCTAATCTTCAAATCATGCCAATATATTAAGTCTTATATAACTGGAGGTAATTTTCTGCAAACCCATGTACCATCCACAAGATGCACGGCAGCACCTTGCCTGGGCTTCTTCAATAAACACTTGTTTCTACCACTGTGAAGCAGGCACTTGTGAGTACAACATCTCCAAATTCCTTTCAATGATACAGACCATCTTAGCTTGGAAATATATTGCATTTCCTTCATCATCATGGTGTCAAAATTCTAGCACTTCCAACCGAACAGCACTGTGGATGCAACTTCACAGAAATGCAGTAAACCAAGTCAGGAACAATTATGATGGTCACTAAATGCTGATCTTGTTAACAATACCCAAGTCCCAAGAACAAATGGAGAAATACTAGAAAATCCTTCAGACATATTCTGAGCATTTCTGCAAAATTGTGACTTCCTGCTCTTGCTTTGTGTGACTGTCATCCAAAATCCCAAGAATAAGATGCCTGTAATAATTAAAAGTTTTTAAAATCATTCAAACTTGGGATGCAAGTGTCACTAATACCTAAGTGTACATGCTGCTGTGTGGAAGACAACTGAACTGGGTGCACTATACTAAATAAACGGAAAATAACTGCAGGCTTCCTTCAGACAGGTTGATAGATTGGAATGGGAGAAGCTGATGTGATTGTAATAGGCGATGTTTGCCTCAAGGGACAGCATCAGAAGCAATTCCCCCACTTCCTGCCAATGATTGTTCTTATTTGCACATGAAGCCTACAGTCTTATCTCTATGCAGCCAAACACAATGGGCTGAAGTTTACAAAAAGTGGTTATCAATTTTGGGGAGGATTTCCATCTCTCAGCTTGAGCAAGATCTTTCACATAATTCTCTGATGGTCTCCTCAGTATGTATGCATGTGTCTCCAGGCGCTTTAGCACAAGCACTGGATATATACCACACTGCCACGACCTTCCAGGGTTTCTGCTCCTAGTGCCTTAGTTAAAGCCCAGCTGTGTACCAGGTCAATCAATGCCCATTCAGAACCCACAATGAGAAGAAAATAAAGAAGAATACCTTCCGAGGGCATTCAAATAAAAACTCAGATTTATAAATGTTTCGCTTGCATTATGTCATCACCAGTCTGAACAACTGTCAACCTAAAAAACTCCAAAAGAACTGTGGATGCTGTAAATCAGGAACCAAAACAAAGTTGCTGGAAAAGCTCAGCAGGTCTGGCAGCATCTGTGAGGGAAACATCAAAGTTAGCATTTCGGGTCTGGTTCTGAGGAAGGGTCACCGGACCCGAAACGTTAACTCTCTTTTCTCCTTCACAGATGCTGCCAGTCCTACTGAGCTTTTCCAGCAACTTTGTTTTTGCAACTGTCAATCTAAATGCAAGTACAAGAATGAAGCTATACAGGCTGTTAGAACCCTAAGGAATACTATTCTTTTCCCTAACTCCCAGTGTAGCTTAACATCATTCTATTATTCAATGCAAGAGTGCAACATGTTGGAAAGTCTTCAAACAGTTGAAAATTTTAACTTTAGCTAAACAGAAAAAGTGTGTCTGGACTGTACAGCAAGGCCCCCTCCACACACAAGAAGCTGATATTAAGGAGTATCGTCTGCTTCACGATGGTTGTGCTGAAATTTGGATCATATTTCTGCTCAAGGTTGCACAAATGACTCATCTGCAATAGTAAGCATCTGGACCTTGAAACGAAGCAAGAACATGAGAGTTCTCAAGGATATAGGCATCATGCCAGCTTCCAGAATATGTGGCCCAGTCTCCTAAGGCATGCAACCGATGATCACAGATGACTTGTAAATTGATGAAACAGAATCCTTTTCAATTCACGAAGCTTGCCATACAACATCGTTCTCATCATGTGTGTGTAGTTTACATCACCCTGAACCAGGGGGAAACCAACTATGTTGGCAAAGCTTACAGCCTGGTTGCAGTGCTGACCTCATCACAGGAAACCAGATAATACAGTGTGATCAGTCACAAACTGCAATGGTAACAGCTTTATACATTTGCGGGTTGAAGATTGACAGATCCCACACAGGTCTCCAGGATTCTCAGAAGCAGCTTACAATTTTAGCAAACCAATACTTTGAGAGCCACCGAAATACGATGGCCATTCATCCCTTCAGGTCACAAGTTCTGGTCTGAAAGATGACAGTTCTGATGGTGTCTTAGGCAACCAATGCAGTGGCAATGTGTCTCACTCATCTTGAGGAAATGGCACTGAAGATGATAGACTCTGATCCTCCTATACCTCCTCCATAAGCTAAGGGGACCTTCAGCTGTGAATTTGTGAGGACGCTGTTTGACAGATATTAGAGATTGCTGTTGGCTCTGGTTTTGCTGGTGAATTTGCTCCTCCTCAATTTCATTGAGACTTCATTGCACTACAGCCATTGTGGGAATAGCCCCTGCTGTGACTAGATCAATTGGTCACAGTTCCAGTGAACCTATGTGTGGAATATCAGAAACAGAACTTGTCCTCAGTAATGTGAGCAGCCAGCATTTGCATCATACACAAATTACTGTTTAACATTGTCCTTGATACAGAAGGCCATGGAGGAATCTGACAAGAAAGCTTGTACATGAGCTTTTGACAAAGTGGAGCTTATCTGATGTATCTACCATGTTGTGCAAATGCAGTAGGGGATTCTAAGTGTGGTATGATTACTGAAACTTTATTCCTCCCACTACCTCCCCAATATGACAGTTAAGAAAGGCAGCATTGCATATAAGAGCATGTTAGCAAATACTTAAAGTTCAGAGTTAGAGGAATTCAACTGTGTTCCTGTGCGGCCTACGTGACCTAGAATTGCCATTGTGAATGTGGCCCTTCAAGTGTTGCTTTTAAAGGTTGCCTGTGATTACTTGTTTCACAGCAAAAACTATAATTAAGATGTAATGATTAATGTCTTGGTTAACAACTAGTTTGTGGGAATGACTTGCATCCCAGATAGTCAGTCACTGCATGCATTTCACATGCACAACTCTGTGATTACGGATGTCTTTAACCTATACTGTGTAAGTACCTAATCAATGCTGCTGCCCCCTGAAGAGCTTCAAATAACTCAAATACAGCCCACATCCTCAGACAGAATAAAACACTCCGAATACCCAGGGTGCGATGGCAGTCATTTTCCATTCTGTATTTGAGATTCAGATGAAGACAGAACACAACACAAGCTGAGCTTCTCAAGAGAGCTGCGGGCTGAATCTGTTAATCTAGGAATCCTAAACCCATTCACCGATCAAGAAATCTCAAACCTGAAACCTTTGTGTTCCTTTCTTTCTTGCAAAGCAAGTCATAACAGGAATGTTGAGAGCCTGTAGGTTCTGAATGAAGCAGTAAAGTGATAAAAAAAAGCAAGCTGGATCTGCCAGGTACCGCTCGTTCACGACAGCCATATGAAAGGACAACAAATTGCATATAAATGAGGCAAGAATAGGTGAAAATAAGATATTATTATGACAGATGTGGAATTTAAGTTCAATAAAGATCTGGAATTGAAAGTCTAACAATGGCCATGAAACCATTGTCTATTATTGTAAAAACCCACCTGGTTCACTAACGTCCTTAAGGAAGGAAACTGCCGGATTACCTGGTCTGGTCTATACGTAGCCCCAAACTCTCTGTGATGCAGTGGACTCATTCAGTTGTATAAACCATGAGGACTGAAAAAGGAAATAAAATCAGACGGGCAACCTGGCATCAACCTAGGCATTGGCAACGACAATGGCAAACCCATTGAACCAAAGTCCTCCTTACTAACAGCTGAGGTCTAATGCCAAAATTTGGAGAAAGCTCTCACAGACTAGTCAAGCAACAGCCTGACGTAGTCATACGCATGCAATTATACCTCAAATGCAATGTTCCAGACAATGCTATCACCATTGCTGGGTATATCCCGTCCCACTGGCTGAGCATTGGTTAAAGTTGGGAGGAAGTTGGCCTACTAGTCCTCAACATTGACGTCATTGAAGTGTCGTGGCATTAGGTTACAAATGGACAAGGAAACCCACTAATTACCTTGTATCAGCATTCCCCCTCACCTGATGAATCACTATTCTTCCGTGTTGAATAATATTTGGAGGAATTACTGAGGGTGGCAAAGACACAATGTACTCTGAGTGGGGAACTTCAATGTCCACCACCAAGAGTGTTTGGCAGTACTACCACTGATCAAGCTGCTAGACACAGTTAGTAGCAGGTGGTGAGGAAACTAACAAGACAGAAAAATATATGTTTGACCATATTCTCATGAATGTGCAAATTCATCTGTCCATTAAGGTATCAGTTAAGACTGACCAACACACAATCCTTGTAGAGATGAAGTTCCCCCCTCCATTAGAGAATATGATCCATCGTTTTGTGACACCATCATCCTGCTAAATGGGTCAGATCTAGCAATTCAAAGACTGGGCATCTATGAGGCACTGTGGGTCATCAGCAACAGCAATATCATACTCCAACACAATCTGCAAGCTCGTGGCCCAGCATATTCCCTACACTATCATTACCATCAAGCTGGGGGATCAACACTGGATCAACAGAGTGTGCAGGAGGCTATGCCAGGAGAGCAGTTCCAGGCAGACCTAAAAATGAGGGGTTAAGTTGGTTTGTCAAAAAGCATAAGCAGCAAATGATAAGACACAGTTGAGCAATTCCACAACTAACAGATGAACTCTAAGCTCTGCAGGCCTGCCACACCCAGTTGTAGATGATAGTGAACAATTAAACAACTCACCGGAGGTTCCACAAACATCACCATCCTCAATAATGTGGGAGCCCAGCACATTAGTACAAAAGTTAAGACTGAAGCGGTCGCAACAATCTTCAGCCAGGAGTGCCAAGTGAGTGATCCATCTCAATCTCCTCCAGCAGTCCCCTGCTTCACAGATGCCCATCTTCACTCAATTCACTCCACATTATTTCAAGATACGGTTGGAGGCGCTGGATACAGCAAAGGTTATGGGCTCGGACAACATTAATGCAATAGTGCTGCAGGTCTGTGCTCCAGAACCTGCTGCGCCCCGAGCCAAGATGTTCCGCTACAGTTGCAGCCCTGGCAATATAAGCAACAATGTCGAAAATTGTCCGTATATGTCCTGCACATGAAAAGCAGAACAAATTCAAACCGGCCAAAGCCTGCCCCATCAGTCTACTCTCCATCATTAGTAAAGTGGTGGAAGGTGTCAACAACAGTGCTGTCATGCAGTACTTCCCTGGCTCACCGATGCAGAGTTTGGATGTCACCCGGGACACTTACCTCCTGACCTCATTACAGTCTTAACTGAAACATAGACAAAAGAGCTGTATTCCAGAGGTGAGGTGAAAGTGACTGGCCTTGATCTCAAGGCTGCAGTTGAGTGCAACATCAAGGAGCTATAGCAAACCTGGAATTAATAGAAAGCCCTCATACTTGGCAGAAAGGAAGATGATTGTAGTCTTTGAAGGTCATCCATCTCAGCTTCAGGGCATATCTGCAGGAGTTCCTGCTGCAGGTTAGTGTCCTTGGCCAAGACACCTTCAGCTGCTTCAATGATTTCCTTCCATCATCAGGAGGTCAGAAGGGGGAGGATGTTCGCTGATGATTGCACAATGTTCAGCACCAAATGTGACCCTTTAGATACCAAAGTATGCAAAATCAAATCCAACAAGACCAGGACAATACCCAAGCTTTGGCTGACAAATAGCAAGTAACATTTGAGATTTTTGCAAAAACAAGCCAGCTTGGCAAGCAAGTCAACAACCTCAGAAGTAACATTCATGCCACACAAGTCCCAGGCAACAACTTTTCCAATAAGAGAGAATCTAACCATCTCCTTTAGTATTCATTAGTATCACCATCATTGGATACCTCACTATCAACATCCTGGGGTGTTACCGTTTACTAGAAACTCAACATGACTAGCTATATAGGTATTGCAGCTACAGAGCAAATTAGAGGCTAGGAATCTTGCAATGAGTAACTCACATCCGGACTCTTCAAAGTCTGCCCACTTTCTACAAGGCACAAGTCAGGAGTGTGATAGAGTATTCCCCACTTGCCTGGATGAGTACAGCTCCAACAACACTAAAAGCTTGAAGTCATTCAGGACAAAGCAGCCTACTTAATTGGCACTGCATTCACTAATATCTATTCCCTCCACTTCTGATGCTCAGTAGCAGAGTATATATACCATTGTATATTACAAGATGCAATGCAGACATTTAGCACTTAAGACATCACGTTCCAAACCTATGACCACTACCATATAGAAGGTCAAGGGCAGCAGATACACGGGAACACCGGTGCCTGCAAGTTCTCCTCCAAGGTCATTCACCATCCTGATTTGGAAATATATCACTTCCTTCAGTGTCACTGGGTCAATGTCCTGGAATTCCCTCCCTAATAGCACTGAGGGTCTACATGGACTACAGTGGCAACACAGTGTGGAGCTGGAGGAACATAGCAGGTCCGGCAGCAGCAAAGGAACAGGAATGAAGGTCCCAACCTGAAACGTCAACTTTCCGGTTCCCCTGATGCTGCCTGACTTGCTGTGTTCCTCCAGCTCCACACCGTGTTGACTCTGACTCCAGCATCTGTAGTTCTTACTACCTCTGATGAACTGCAATGGTTCAAGTTAGTAACTCGCTGCCACCTTCTCATGAGCAATTAGGGATGAGCAACAAATGCTGGCCAAGCCAGCGACATGCACGTCCCATGAGTCAATAAACAAAGAATTTTAAAAAATACACAGCCAACTAGGGACACAACACTGAACCCTGAGGTATGCCACTAGACACAGACCTCCAATCAGAAAAACAACCTTTGACCATCATCTTCTATTTCCTATCACTAAGCAAATTTTGCATCCAATTTTCCCTGGATCCCATGGCTGTTACCAGTCCTCCACAAGACCTTGTCAAAAGCCTTACTGAAGTCCATGTAAACTACACTGATTGCACTACGGTCAACTGCACACCTCGTCACTTCCTTGAAAAACTCAATCAAATTAGTCAGACCTGATCTCCCATTTTCAAAGTCTTGCTGACTAACCTTGAACAATCATTGCCTCTCCAAGTATAGATGAATAACATCCATCAGAACTTTTTCCAATAGTTTCCCTACCACAGATGGTAGACTCACTGGCCTGAAATTTCTTGGTTTATCCCAACCACCTTTCTTGAATAACAGTACCACAATAGGTGTCCTCTGGTACATCTCTTGTGGCCAAGAAGGATTTGAAAATTAATGTCAGAGCCACCGCATTCTCCTCCCTGGTCTCCCACAGAAGCCTGAAGATACATCTCAAGTGGGCCTCTGGATTTACTCACTTTTAAGCTTGCTGAAACTGCTAATACCTCCTAAATCACAATACTAATTCATTCAAGTATATCACAGGCTTCCTTCCTAGTTTCTTTACATTCGTTGTGCTTTTCTACAGTGAATACAGATGCAAAGTGCTCATTTAAACCTTGTCTTGTGGTTCCAAACACAGATTGCCAATTTGGTCCCAAACTGGTCTTATTCTTTAAAAACCGGAAGAACTGCATATGCTGTTAATCAAGACCAAAAACAGAAGATGCTGGAAAAGCTCAGCGGGTCTGGCAGTATCTGTGAAGAAAAATCAGAGTTAATGTTTTGGGTCCAGTGACCCTTCCTCAGTTCTGAGGAATCCCAACACGTTAACTCTGATTTTTCTTCACAGATACTGCCAGTCAGGCCGGACTTTTCACCAACTTCTGTTTTTGGTCCTAAGACATTTCATAAGTACATTATTTTCTTGCTACTAATGTACTTATGAAATGTCTTTGGCTGGTAACGTTAAGGAAAATCCTAAGACATTTCATAAGTACATTATTTTCTTGCTACTAATGTACTTATGAAACGTCTTAGGATTTTCCTTAACGTTACCAGCCAATGTTTTTTCATGAACCTTCTTCCCTCTCCTAATTTCTTTTTTAAACAACTCCAAGACCCTTCTTTACCCTTCTCAGGTAGTTTTCAGCGTTCGATATTTACCATAGGTTTCCTTTTATTTCCTTATCAAAACCTGTCAATCCCTTAATATCGAGGATCCTGTAGGACTTATTGGTCCCACCCTTTACCTTTACACGTATTTATTGGCCCTGCACTCTTTCTCTTAATTTTCTGAATGTTGCTCTGATGTTGTCAGATGCACTGCTCTGATGTCCCCATCTACTTTGGTCAAATCCTGTCTTATCTTAATAAAATTTGCCTTCCCCTGTTCATAAATTTGATTTCTGGTCCATCTTTGTCCTTATCCAGTATTTATCCATAACTACCTTATATCTTACTGAATTAGAGTCACCATCACTGAAATGCTTCCTTACTGCATCTACCACTTGGGCAGATATATTCCCTAAAATTATGCCCAGTAGCAAATCTTCTCTTACAGGAATTTTTATTATATCTATTAATTTAAATTTAAATTCCACCAGATGGCACGTCAGGATTTCAACCAACATCCTCAGAGCACTAATCTGGACCTCTAGATTACGAGTTCAGCAAATTTACCACTACACCACCACCTTGCCCCAGCATCAACATCATTAGCGGTCCCTCGCAGCAAGGATGGCTCTCTCCCACGCTCAGAGCAAGTCCATAGGTGACTGGGCAGTCTGACACAGCTTCTGCAGACTCTACCACACTTGCGGCAGAAAGTGGTCGTGGGAAGGGGTGGGTGGGATGTAGGTATGGTAGCACACTCCTTACACTATTTTCACCTAGTTTCCGCTTTTTCCCCGATGGCAAATCTCAAGGTGCTCAACGCCTTCCCAGACGGTCTTGAGCCAGTGATTCCCAGGTGTCGGTGTGAATGCAATACTTCACCAGTGAGGCCTTGAGGGCATCCCTGTAGCGTTTCCTCTTTCCACCTGGGACTCACCTGCCGTTTCAGAGCTGGGAGTAGAGTGCCTGCTTGGGGAGTCTTGTGTTGGTCATGCAGACGACATGCCCACCCCATCGCAGCCGATCAAGGGTGCTAAGGGCCTCAATACTGGGGATGTTCGTCCAGTTGAGGATGCTGGAGTTGGTGCATCTGCCTTCCCAATGGATTTGCAGGATCTTGCACAGGCAGCATTGGTGGTACTGCTCCAGCGCCTTGAGGTGTCTGCTGTAGATACTCCACATCTCAGAGCCATAAAGGAGGGTGGGAACCACCACAGCTCTGCATACCATGAGCTTGATATTGTTGTCTTCCAACATCCTTCTGCTCAGGCAGTCGAAGGCTGCACTATCATACTGGAGGCAGTGCCGGATCTCTTCATCAATAACTGCTATGGTCGATAGGACACTGCCAAGGTATCGGAAGTGGCCAACATTGTTTAAGGCCTCCGTGTGGACCTTGATGATCGAGGGTTCATTCCACAATACTGGGCCAGGTTGGTGGAGAACCTTCATCTTGTGGATGTTCCGGGTGAGACTTACGCTCTCATACGCCTCTATAAAAGTGCTGACGACAGTCTGGAGTTCATCCTCTAAGTTTGCAAATACTCAAATATCGTCCACATACTGCGGCTCATTGACACTGTTGGGGTGACTGTGAAGGTGGCAGAGGTTGAATAATTTACCACTGGGTCTGTAGGTCACCTCCATTCCAGCGGGAGCTTGTCGCCAGTGAGGTGAAGTATTCCAGTGAGGTAGATGGAGAAGAGTGTTGGGATGATGACGCAGCCCAGTTTGACACCAGTCTGAACGTGGAGCCATTTGTTGTTACCACGACTTCCATGTCATCGTGGAGCAGGCAATCAAACATCATGGTGTCAAGCAGAGAAGGATGCTTTCTAATGCCTCTCAGTTGACGGTGTAAATGGCTTTTGTAAGTTTGAAGATGGGGTACATGTACAGGGGTATTTTCTTTTCTCTGCATTTCTCCTGCAGCTATCACATGGTGAAAATCATGTCCATTGCGCCCCCTTTGTGGCTGACTGAGAAGGACCTTGCCGATTACTTTTCCAACGGTCAACAGGAGAGAGATTCCCCTGTAGTCTCCACAGTCAGACTTGTTCCCTTTTACGAAAATGCTCACGACTCTGGCATCTTGGAGCTCTACCAGGATGCTCTCCTCCTTCCAAATAAGTCAGATAAGGACAGGTAACTGTCTCTTTGCCTCTGCACTTCAATGTCTCAGCGGGGGTACCATATGCTCCAGCAGCCCTGTTGTTCTTAAGCTGGCAGACAGCCTTCTCTACTTCGTGCGTAGTTGGGGT
The DNA here is from genome assembly GCF_021869965.1 of Rhincodon typus. NCBI lineage: Eukaryota > Metazoa > Chordata > Chondrichthyes > Orectolobiformes > Rhincodontidae > Rhincodon > Rhincodon typus. The sequence goes on from NC_063341.1 coordinate 5,781,786, forward strand.
GTTGTTAAGCTCGTGACGTGTAGCATGCTGTGGGATGTGGTCAAGGACGCCATATCGATGACAGAGCCCTGGTTGAGGAGGCATCTGAAGTGCTCCCCCCAGCATTGTCTGATGGCTTCTTTGGCTCTGATAAAAATCACTGTCCTTGGTCAGCAGTGGGGTGGGGCCTTCAGTGTTTGGTCCATAAGTGGTCTTGACAGCACAGAAGAAACCCTGCATATCATGGTTGTCGGCCATTCGTTGGGGCTCCAGAGCCTTCCCCACCCACCACCTGTTCTTTATGTCATGGGTTCGTTTATGCACCAAGGCCTTCAGTTGCCCATAGGTCTGCCTTTTCTCTTCTGAGCGCAGTTGCTGTTTTATACTCAGAAATGTCATGCGCTTCCAGCTGATCAGTTCTTGGATCACCTGATCATTCTTATCAAACCAATCTTAGTGTCTCCTGGTTAAGTGACGGACCAAGTTTTTGCAGGCATTGATGATAGTATCCTTGAGGGCAGACCAGAGACTGTTGGAATCCTGTGACTCTGTGTCGCCGAGGGTCACTACATTTGTAGACAGGAGTTGGTTGTATGATGCTATCTTTTCTGGATCTTTGAACGTCTCAATGTTTAATTTCTTATGGCATTGCTTCTGTTGTCTCCACTGTGGCGGGACTATATTTATGTGGATCCTGGCTTGGAACAGGGGATGGCCTGTCCCACGGTCGTTGTCTTCTGGCATGGCGCAGGTAACTTTAACTTCTTTCCAATTCCTCGCTCTGATGACATAGTCAAGGAGGTGCCAGTGTTTGGAGCGCAGGTGCCGTTGTCTTGTATTTGTCCCTTTGGCAGAACAGTGTTGGTGATGAGGAGGTCATGTTCGTAGCATTTGGTCAGAAGAAAAGTGTCGCTGGGAATTTTGCTTCCCTACTCCCATTTTCCTGATTACATCGCCCAAAGGTCTGTGCTTTTACAGACTCTGGCGTTGAAGTCTTAGTAAGGTAGAAGTATCATACAAATTGCCGGATGGTGTCCCCACATGAGGGTAGGACTTAGTCTCCACGTGGACTGTGCTTTGATTGCTCCTCACAATACTGCAACAGGTAGATTAGTGAGGACACGTTCAAGCAGGTTTTACCACACCTGTCAAGTTCCTTCAGGACTCAACCAATCTAGTCAGGAGTCTTGGAACCAAGTCACTCCTGCAAATTGTTAATGAAACTCCCCATTCAGAATATGTTCTGTGTCCTTGGTACCCATGGTGATTCTTCCAAGTCGCACTCAAAAGAGAAGTACTCAGCTTTTGAAGGAGGACAGAGTGTGATAATCAGCAAGAGGTTTCTTTGCCACTGATGATGTAATGCCCTGATATTTCATGGGCCTGTCAACACTGAGGACTCCTAAGTATTTCTCCTCCAACAGTATACCACAATGTGACCATCTGTGATAGGATGGTGATAGAGCTGTCATGGTGGTTAGCTGCAAGGTATAACTTGACTGATGCTTCCAGGCCTCAGATTTTACGAAGGATGACTTTCCAGGTTCAATTGGATTGTGCCACTATTGTTTCTAGTGCTAAAGTTGTTGCAGGTGGTCCACCCAGTTTTATTCCTTTACAACTTTTTCATAGCAGTTAGGTCCAACTGACTAAGGTAAGGACTGCAGATTTCCTTCCCTTCAGGGCACAAGTGAACCAGATAGGTTTTACAACAATTGATGATTTCATGATCACCATCAGTGAGTCTGTGAATACTCGTTGAAAATATGTTAATCCAGATTTCTTCATAAACTGAAATCAAATTCTGCCAGATGCCATGAACCCACGTTCCCAGAGCATCAGCCTGGGCATCTGCATTATTCATCCAGTAACATAACCACTATTCACCCTTCAGCAATCAATAAGGAAGTATAAACAGAATTGATAAATGTGGAGCTGGAAAAGCACAACCAATCAGACAGCATCCAAGGAGCGGGAAAGTCAACGTTTCGGGCCTAAACCCTTTGTCAAGGCAGACTTTCCTGCTCCGCGGATGCTGCCTGACCGGCTGTGCATTTCCAGCTTCACATTTATTGACTCTAGCTTCCAGCACCTACAGTCCTTACTGTAGATAAATAGAATGGTGTGTACTGTTGCCAGCTGAGCTTTTCAACCAATCTAGGTGCTGTGCCCAGATGTAACTAGAGGAACAGAGACACTGGATGTGTTTGAATGCTCCATCATATTCAGGAACCAAGCAGTCCCTTGCTTCAGGGCATCAGCTCAAATAGAAACAGAGTCTCAGTATCACTCATATCACACTACAACTACTGTTTCTCAGCACTAGAATCATCCACAGTTCAACATTGATTTCGATGCCCTTTTCACAATTAGATACACAAAACAGACTGGTCTAACTGAGCTTAACCAGTAAAAACCGAAAGAACTGCGGATGCTGTAAATGAGGAACAAAAACAAAGTTGCTGGAAAAGCTGAGCAGGTCTGGCAGCATCTGTGAAGGAGAAAACAGAGTTAACATTTCAGGTTCGGTGACCCTTCCCCAGAACTGATGGTGGCTGGGAAAACGTCAGTTTATATACAGAAAATAGGGAGGTGGGTGGGGTAGGGAGTAAACGATAGGATAGAGTCCAAAGAGACAGAAAGACAGTTGGACAGACAAAGGAGTTGTTAACGATCAGGCTGGAGGGGTGAATAGTTGTTAATGGGGACTGTTAGTGACTCACAATGGGGGTATGTAATGGCAGGCTATGTGATGACAAGGCCTGGTGTGTGAGGTAGGGGGCTGGGACATGGGAGAGTTTAGGCCCTAAAATTATTGAACTCAATATTGAGTCCGGAGGGCTGTAGGGTTCCCAAGCAGAAAATGAGGTACTGCTCCTCCAGCTTGCATTGGGCTTTGCTGAAACACTGCAGCAAGCCAGAGACAGAGATGTTGGCCAGGGAGCAGGGTGGTGCATTGAAGTGGCAGGCAACAGGTAGTTCAGGGTTATTTTTGCGAGCAGAACGTAGATGTTCTGTGAAGTGGTCACCAAGTCGACGCTTCATTTCCCCAATGTAAAGGAGACCACATTGTGAGCAGCGAATGCAGTAGACTAGATTCTGGGAAGTGCAGGTGAAGTGTTGCTTCACCTGGAAGGTATGTTTGGGCCCTTGGATACTGGGGAGGGAGGAGGTAAATGGGCAGGTGTTGCACCTTTGCCAGTTACAGGGGAAGGTGCCGTAGGGCTGTGGGAAGGTGTTGGGGGTGAAGGAAGTGTGGACCAGGGTGTCCCGGAAGGAACGGTCCCTGCGGAAGGCAGACAAGGGAGGGGAGGGGAATATGTGTCTGGTGGTGGAATCTCGCTGGAGGTGGCGGAAATGGCATCTGATGATCTTCTGGATGTGGATGCTGTCAGATGGTAGGTGAGGATAAGGGGAGCCCTATTGCTGTTGTGGGAGGGAAGAGAAGGGGTGAGGGCGGAAGTGCGGGAGTTGGGTCGGACCTGGTTGAGGGCCCTGTCGACGACTGAGGTGGGAAATCCTTGGTTGAGGAAGAAGGTGGATATTTTGGAGGCTCCCTTGTCGAAGTTGGCCTCATCTGAACATATGCGACGGAGACGTAAGAACTGAGAGAATGGGATGGAGTCTTTACAGGAAGTGGAGTGTGAGAATGTATAGTCCAGGTAGCTGTGGGAGTCAGTGGGTTTTTAGTGGATATTAGTGGCCAGTCTATCCCCAGAAATGGAAACAGAAATGTCAAAGAAGGGAAGGGAGGAATCAGAGACAGACCAGGTGAAAGTGAGGGCAGGGTGGAAATTGGAGGCGAAATTGTAGTTTTCCAATTCCAGACGAGAGAGGGAAGCAGCACGGATGATATCATCGCTGTATCGGAGAAAGAGTTGTGGGTGGGGGCCAGAATAGGACTGGAAAAAGGAATGTTCCACATACCCCACGAAGAGACAGGTGTAACTGGGGCCCATGCGGGTACCCATGGCAACCCCTCCTACCTGAAGAAAATGAGAGGAATTGAAAGAGAAGTTGTTGAGGGTGAGGACCAGCTCGGCCAAGCGGAGGAGGGTGGTGGTGGACGGGGATGGTTCAGGTCTTTGCTCCAGGAAGAAGTGGAGAGCCCCAAGACTCTCCTGGTGGGGAATGGACGTGTAAAGGGATTGCATGCCCATGGTAAAGAGGAGGTGGCTGGAGCTGGTAAACGGGAAGTTTTGAAACTGGCGTAAGGCGTCAGATGAATCATGCATGTATGTGGGTAGTGACTGGACCAGGGAGGAGAAGACTGAGTCAAGGTAGCAAGAGAGGAGTTCTGTGGGGCACAAACAGGCTAAAACAATGGGTCTGCCCAGGCAGTCCTGTTTGTGGATTTTTGGCAGGAGGTAGAAACAAGCTGTGCAGAGTTGGGGGACTATTAGCTTGGAAACGGAGGGGGTAGATCACCGGATGAAATGAGATCAGTAACCGTAGTGGATACAATGGCCTGATGTGCCATGGTGGGGTCATAGTCCAGGGGAAGGTAGGAGGAGGTATCTGAGAGCTGGTGCTCAGCCTCTGCAAGGTAGAGGTCAGTACGCCAGACTACAACAGCATCACCCTTATCGGCAGGCTTAATGACAAAGTCAGGGTTAGATCTGAGTCCATGGAGTGCAGTCAGTTTGAAGGGAGATAGGTTGGCTTTGGTGAGAGGGGCAGTGAAATTGAGGCGATTAGTGTCACGTCGATAGGTCTCAGTGAAAAGATCAAGTGCAGGTAAAAGGCCGGAGGGAGGGGTCCAGGTGAAGGGAGAGTGTTGAAATTGGGCAAAGGGGTCTGTGGGACGGGGAGAGGACTCTTGTCCAAAGAAATGGGCACAGAGGTGAAGACAGCGGAAGAAGAGTTCACTGTCAGTTCCTCCGTCTCTGTCACATATGTTCAGATGAGACCAACTTTGACAAGGGAGCCTCCGAAATGTCCACCTTCTTCCTCAACCAAGGATTCCCCACCTCTGTCGTCGACAGGGCCCTCAACCAGGTCCAACCCATCTCCTGCACTTCCGCCCTCACCCCTTCTCTTCCCTCCCACAACAGCAATAGCGTTCCCCTTATCCTCACCTACCATCTGACAGCATCCACATCCAGAAGATCATCAGATGCCATTTCCGCCACCTCCAGCGAGATTCCACCACCAGACATATATTCCCCTCCCCTCCCTTGTCTGCCTTCCACAGGGACTGTTCCTTCCGGGACACCCTGGTCCACACTTCCTTCACCCCCAACACTCCCCACAGCCCTACGGCACCTTCCCCTGTAACCGGCGAAGGTGCAACACCTGCCCACTTACCTCCTCCCTCCCCAGTATCCAAGGGCCAAAACATACCTTTCAGGTGAAGCAACACTTCCCAGAATCTAGTCTACTGCATTCGCTGCTCACAATGTGGTCTCCTCTACATTGGGGAAATGAAGCATAGACTTGGCGACTGCTTCGCAGAACATCTACGTTCTGCTCGCAAAAATGACCCTGAACTACCTGTTGCCTGCCACTTCAATGCACCACCCTGCTCCCTGGCCAACATCTCTGTCTCTGGCTTGCTGCAGTGTTCCAGCGAAGCCCAACACAAGCTGGAGGAGCAACACCTCATTTTCTGCTTGGGAACCCTACAGCCCTCCGGACTCAATGTTGAGTTCAATAATTTTAGAGCCTAAACTCTCCCATGTCCCAGCCCCCAACCTCACACACCAGGCCTTGTCATCACATAGCCTGCCATTACATACCCCCCATTGTGAGTCACTAACAGTCCCCATTAACAACTATTCACCCTTCCAGCCTGATCGTTAACAACTCCTTTGTCTGTCCAACTGTCTTTCTGTCTCTTTGGACTCTATCCTATCGTTTACTCCCTACCCCACCCACCTCCCTATTTTCTGTATATAAACTGTCGTTTTCCCAGCCACCGTCAGTTCTGAGGAAGGGTCACCGGACCTGAAATGTTAACTCTGTTTTCTCCTTCACAGATACTGCCAGACCTGCTCAGCTTTTCCAGCAACTTTGTTGTGAGCTTAACCAGTGCCTTGTTTCAAACTTCTCATAATCCCTTGAAGCCCCCATTTTTAAAATCCAGAATACTTCTTAAAGACAATTTTAATGGCTTCATTACCTGCAGCCTTTCAATGAATAACATATGTGCACCCTCAGCTGATTCTGCTCATCCATAGCCTTTAGCATATTTCCATCTCGGTGGACACTCCATTTCTCGCTTTTCATCCCAAATTGCATAGCTCACACTTGTCTGCATTAAAAGGTTGGTGGCAAACCGTCGGATTATTTGGACAGCCTGCTATGTCATTTTGATTTTTTTTGTTAGTGTCTTCCTTTGTACCAACCTAATTCCAAATCTCTTCCTCTTCACCAAATCTTATGCTTCCCATGCACAAATCCAAATGTATGCTTGATGACGAAAGCATGAACATACTATTGGTTTTAGATATATTGTTTCAGCTAATGTTCTCACTAAGCTGCACTGCCTCCATTCAAGGGACCCTGCAGGGCATGCGACGCTGTTCCCAACATTGATTTTCATACATTACCACTGCCTACAGACCTTGAAAGTCCAGACAGGAGAAAAAAGAAGTTAGAAAAAACACCACTTCAGCCCTTCTCAAATCCATACCATCTTTATATCCATTAAGGTGTCATTTTCTTTTGTTCTGTTAAGTGGTCTCACGATTATACTCTGCCTGGATTTATTTTCTAGTTCAGGTTGTTATCTTCTCCTGACTCCCAACACGTTCTGTCTATCAACTTTTCATGGCCTATACTGCTCTGCTCTCTTTTGCATACCTGATTTAAATAAATGAGGGAAGAGGTTTTGTTCTCTTTAAAATAGCAAGGGAAATCAGTAACAAACAACAAATATTCTCCCACTTTTAAATATTCTTCTTAACAAGCCACATGACTGAAAATTTATTGCCTTCATGCTAGTAAATGTACATAGCGAATGTGTTGAATTATGGTACAAAAGGGTGTTCAGAATTCTGTGGAATGAAGTCTCTGCAAAGCTGACAGATAACAAATGAAAAAAATTCATTGTTTTTCAATTAACGGCAGAAACTCAAGACAGTCTAAGATAAACTTGTGTGTTGTGTAATTTATGAATCGAGAAAATACCATTTTGATACTTTTTAAGCTATAGTGATATACCATTCAAATACTTTTACTTTTCTTTATGGTTACCACACTACGCTTACTTTATGAATTTTAATAAATACTCTTGGTTTTGTCACTGGCTGTTTTTCTCTCAGTTAGACTGTGTACAATTTTGGCCATTATCCAAGTCTACATACACCTCCAGGCTTTCAGTCCAACTGATGATTAATAGCTTTCTTTATTGATATTCTAGTGAGATTGTGTGTTTGTCTGAATATTGGCGCTATGGCCTGGAATACAAGTAGCTCTAAATACTTCTTCATGAAGTCATGATTGAGTTGCCACTGCATGGTATAACAATCAGTCATCTGCTAGAAAGTGAAATGACCAGAAAAGTGAGACAATGAAATTTAATTCAAAATCCTGTGAAAGCTGTTGAAACACAATTTCCAGAGACAGCATGTGTTTGTACATTTTTGCAAGAATACTAGGGGGAGAAAAACCTCAAATGCACCAAAAGAGAAAAACATTTGAAACAAATTTTCTTTGCAGCTTTTGTCTGTCTTGGAAGACTGCCTAACATTTTTTTTTTTACTTTTGAACTTTGTTCTAAATTGAAGTCAATCAGAGTTCAATTTTTTTAGACGAAACATCATCAACCTGAAAAGTTAGGTTTAAGCTAACCTTAATGTTTCTCATTCTACAGATGCTGCTCCATCAGCAGAATGTTTCCAGTATTTTGTGTTTTATTTAATTTCCAGCATCTGTATTTGTTGGTAATATTAACTGTTAATGAACAGATGTTTCAAATTTCAGGCTATAGATGAGGAATCAGGCTGAAATAAAATAAGCATAGATTAATAAACAAACAGGCAACCAACTTTATTTGCAGTTCCATCTGTAAAACATCAAATATTAGTCTAAAGCAGGTAGGCACAAAACTTCTTGTATTATAGATTTATTATACAAATCATCAGGATTGAATAAAGGTACGTCATCTGTGTACTGTGCACTTAACAACAAATGTGTGGTCACTCAGTGCATTCACAAGTCTAAACATGTGTCAAAGATCAAGTGAGTCCAAATCCAAGCATAGTGTGGAAGTCTCCTCGAGAGAGCTTCAGTCCCTTCTTTGCCCTGCTGTCTTGGTCAGGCCCTCACTTTGAATATGGACTATAGTTATACTCTGACTGTAGAATTAGTGGAAAAACAAATCTTTTTTCACAAACACTCATTCTTGCCGTTGCATTCAGTCTTGGTAAGAATTTTTCAATGATTCTGTGTTAATAAACCAAAAGCAGCAATTTTTCAATCTCTACTTGTGTATTATGTTGGTCACCCTGTGGGTCAGCAAAATATGAACAAATGCCTAACAGTCCAGAGTCCTACACACGTATTTTTCAGTTTATTTGCTAACTAGCTAAATGTTTAACAAGTCATTGTAAAATGGGCAGTATAATAAAAAAGATTCAGCTCAAACTTTCCCTCATGCTACCACATATGTGTCCAGTTTCCACACACAGCAGAAGGACATAAAGAGTGGCAGATTATGTTTAAACACTACATATCTACCTAGCCCATTGACAGAGGAGATGCACATGACTATCTCTGGGGAAATGTACCCTTCTTACATGGTAAATTTGTTTGAACATGTGGGCTCTTTGAATTGTTTTGCATAGCCATGTAGAAACAGTGTATTAAAAGGAGCCTCTTTGAGCTCTTTCCCTGGGAAGCATTTGGGCTGCTGTACTCTGACACAATTTAAAGAAAAGTTGGATCCCGGGAGTGAAAATCAATATTTCTTTATTTAGCAAACTACTGAGACGTTCCCAATCTAATTCAGGCATAAGTTACATAAGAGCATGAGGGAAGAAGGAATAGAAACAAATGATGAGAGGATGAGAATGAGGTAGGGTAAGAGGATATGTGTGAAGCATAAGTACCAGTATTGTACTTATGGGTCAAATGGCTTGTTTTTGTGGTACAAATTCTATGTAATTCATTGCAAGCCTGTGTCCTCAAAATTTCACATGCAACTGCAATAAGTAAGACAAATCAGCTGTGTACAAAAAAAATAATTTTATATAAATCTGCCTTTAGACAAAATTGAGATGTTTAGGCAATATGAGTGGACAGAAAGTGTTATGAATACGCCCTAGTTTCAGGTGTCGAAACTGAAATAATCCTACCATTACTTCCTAAAGAGATGGAGATGGCAAAGAATATTCTTACACACGATAATTTTATGTAGCACGCTGCAACTCAAGCAATCATCAATTTTGCTGAAGTATACACCACGAATGGTATGCAACAGAAACACACAAACTCTTAAGTTGATAGTCAAGAAGCGCTCAAATGAGCTTAACTAATAAAGCTAGAAACTATGATACTCATTAAGCAAAATTAAATAGAAGAAAATGCAACTTCCACAGGTTTCACTTGTTTATTGCATTCGGTGCAATCAGCGTTTCCTTGAAAATCTTAAAAATCCAAAAGTCTATATAACACAAGTTCTTAACAATACTTGAAATGCTTTTAATTCTTGCTGAAACACTTTCACATGAGAAAACAAAACTCATGAATTTCTACAGGTTTCCAATTGGACAGCAGAACTCCAAGGAAGTAATTGAATAGCCTGTTTTATTAACGTGTGTTGTGTACTGCTTTACCCAGCGAGTTTAAATATTGATAGAATCATAGAATCCCTAAGGTGTGGAAACAGGCCATTCGGTCCATCAAGTCCACACCGCTCCTCTGAAGAGCATCCCTCCCAGACCCATTCCCCTAACCCTGCATTTCCCATGTCTAACACACTGAACCTAAACATCTCTGGGCACAATGGGCAATTTAGCATGGCCAGTCCACCTACCCTGCACATCTTTGGACTGTGGGAGGAAACCGGAGCACCTGGAGAATGGGGAGAATGTGCAAACTCCACACAGTCGCCCAAGGCTGGAATCGAACCCAGAACCCTAGTGCTGTGAGGCAGCAGTGCTAACCACTGAGCCACTGTGCCACCCCAAATATTGCTGAAACAGTTTACACAAGTAGGGTCAATGACTTCAACCAGTCTATTAGGAAACTCTCAAACCCTGTCTGACACTTCTAGGCTAAATATATATCCAAATGATATCTGGTGGGTAAACTGAAAAAGCATACTAACAGCTGGAAATAATGGACAGTTTGCTGATCAACATTAATTATTCCCAGAGAATCTTGGCATCAGTGCTATCACACTAATGTATCTAAAGAGAAAATGACTCATTTACCTTAGAAATGTCACTTTGCATGCAAGCCAAGCAACTACTCCTCCATCTTCCCAAATTATAATAAAACAAAGACAACTAAGAAATCAACTAGCAGCATACAGTTTCAGTGTGCAACTGAAGATATATTAATAAGGGTCAGATACAAATTCTCCCAAAAAATTAGGAAGTTAGTCCTCTATCACTCAAAACAGATGACTTATTTTTTCGTGGTTCTGAAAAATGATACCTAATACAAATTCCTAGCTACTGCATAAAATAATACCAAATATATCTTTTAATATTCCACGTGAAACATGGTCAGTCCTGACGTATTGACACCCTACATATTATGCATCATTGCGTGTAATATTTATTTAGTGGCTTTCAGCTGATTAAACAGTGAGAAACAGATATTTCAGTTTGCTAGTCCCTAGAGAGGCTAATTCAAATTTAAAATGCCACTTTAAAATGTCAGTTCTCCCCACGCATTTTTTATAAATCCATGTATCAATTCTTAGCAGAGTTATGCTGGCAATCACATCACAGATTTGTTTAATAAGATGTAGAGGTTTGCATAACCAGCAGACTGTGTATCATAACTCAAGTGATTAGAGGGTTCCTCTCTCATTTTTTACATATTCAGAAATCATATTAGTAAATGTTGAAAATAGATACAGGTAAGAATTTGTCATATGATTGCTTGTGCACCATCATTTAACTCAATGATTAGCAATTCACTCATGTAATGAATTGCTCAATGACCATACCTGCATTTATCATTGGCAAAATCTCCATGTGAATTTTCACAACATTTCTCAAAATGTAAGCAATCAATCAATCATTAGCAGTAACTTTCTATTTTAGCAGCCCATCATCTTGTTCAAGCATCTAACAAGTAGTTGGATGAACCACTGCTTCTGAAGAATTCAAAACTGTAATCCTTACCTAAATACGGAATACATGGAGTCATCTTCAAACTATTAACATAATCCCTGAGCCTCTTGTAATTGTCCTCTTTAGATACCAGATATTCTAATTTTTCAAATGTTGTTTTATCTTTCCTGCTCAAAAGCTGTGAAAACAAAATTAGGAAAAATAAAGACAATGTGTAATGATATTCAATGATAAACAGTATATAATAAAATAAATAGTGGAAGTAATACAAATAGATCTTCAAGGACTACAGGTGAATGCGTACAATGGAAACAAATTGTTATCATATTGAATTGCCTGTTCCTCAATTAAAATTTGATGCCTATGGAAATATGTTTATACAGAGTGTGGAATTGTAATTTCTGAGTAATTTCAAGGCTTCAGCATATGTTCTAAGCAACCCGTCAGTGCAGTTTGGAATTGATGCAATATTGCAGATGATGCATTAAACTTGTTACTTGGCATGCAAGTAGTCCTGTTTGGTGGCTTCACCAGGTTGACACCTCATTTTCAGATATGCCTGGTGCTGCTCCTGGCATGTCCTCCTGCACTCTGCATTGAACCAGGATTAATACCCTAGCTTGATGGTAATGGTTGAGTGGGGGCACAGATGGTGCTGGAGTACAATTCTGCTACTGTTGATGGCCCACAGTATCACACAGATGCCCAGTCTTGAGTTGCTAGATCTGTTCAAAGTCTGTCCCATTTAGCACAATGATAGTACCACACAACACAATGGAGGGTATTCTTAACGTGAAGGCAGGATTTTGTCTCCACAAGGATTGTGCAGTGGTCGCTCTTACCAATACTGTCATGGACAGATGCATCTGCAGCCTTGCCATCCTCAGTGCTTCCTCTCAGTGTTGTTCAACATGAAGGAGTACCGATTCATCAGCTGAGGGAGGATGGCATATGATAATCATCAGAAGGCTTCTTTGCCCTTGTTTAATTTGAAGCCACAAGACTTCATGAGGTCCAGTCAATGTTGAGGACTCCCAGGGCAACTCCTTCCCAACCACATACCATCGTGCTTCCACCTCTGCTGGGTTTGTCCTGCTGGTGAGACAAGTCACATCAGGGATGGTGATGGTGGTGTCTGGGACACAGTCATACTCATGGAATCATACCTTACAGACAATGTCAGGCTGTTGCCTGACTACTTTGGGAGACAGCTCTCCCAGTTTTGGCAATAGCCTCCAGATGTTAGTAAGTAGGACTTTGCAGGGTTGACAAGGCTGTTTCTGCCGTTATCTTTTCCAGTGTCTAGGTCAATACCAGGTGATCCCTGTTTCGTTTCTTTGAGGCCTTGTAGTGATTGGTACAACTGCTAGGCCATTTTGGGGGTGCAATTGAGAGTGCTGTGGATCTGGAGTCACATAGAGGCCAGACCAGGAGAGGATCGCAGATTTCCTTCCCTGAAGGACATTAGTGAACCAGATGGGTTTTTCTGAGAATTGACAATGATTTCATGATCATTAGTAGATTCTTAGTTCCAGATTTTTAAAAATTGAATTCAAATTCCAGTGGGATTTGAACCTGGGTCCCCACAACATTAGCTGAGTTTCTGGATTAATAGTCAAGCCGTAATACCACTAGGCCATCGCCTCCCCATACATCTAACCTGTATAGTCCTGTTAGAATTTTATATGTTTCGATGAGATCCTCCTTCATAAACTCCAGTGAATACACTCCTAATCAACTCAATCTCTCCTCAAGACACCGGTTCTGCCATCCCAAAAATCAATTCCGTAAACCTTCACTTCATTCCCTCTAAAGCAAGAACATCCATCTTCACATAAGAAAACCAAAACTGCACATAATATTGCAGCCTCACCAATGTCCTGTATAATTGCAGCAAGACATCCTTGTTGCTGTACTTGAATCCACTGATTATGAAAACCAATTTATCTCACTATGAAGTCCAAAATACACTTTGCCTTCTTTGTTGCCTGCTGCACCTGCGCACTTATTTTCAATGACAGGTACATAAGGAACCCCGGGTTTTGTTGAACATTTCCCTCTTTCAATTTACAGCCATTCAAATAATAATCTCCCTTCTTATTTTTGCTACCAAAGTGCATAACCTCACATTTATACACATTATATGCTATCTTCCATGCATTTGCCCACTCAGCCTGTCCAAATCATACTACAACATCTCTGCAACATCCTCACAGCTCACCATTCCATCCAGCTTTGTGTCATCTAACAAATTTTGAGATATTACATTGAGTTCCCTCATCTAAATCATTAACATATATTGTGTGTTGCTGGGGTCCTAGTACTGATCCCTGCATACCCTCAATAGTCACTGCCTGCCATTCAGAAAAAAACACATTTATTCCTATTTGTTTACTTTCTGCTAACCAACTTTCTATCCATCTCAATACACTACTCCCAATCCCATTTGCTTTAATTTTACACATTAATCTCATATGCAGGACTTTGCTGAAAGCCTTTTGGAAGTCCAACTAAACCATATCCATTGGCTCCCAAAATCAACTCTACTAGCGACATCCTTGAAGAATTCCGGGAAATCTGTAGATAGCTTTTGTAAATTCATGTTGATTGTGGCTGATTCTACCACTGTTTTCTAAATAGTTTACTATAAAATCCTAGAT